>NW_012026864.1:1410993-1435223 GCF_000956235.1 Wasmannia auropunctata
AACTGAATAAATTCTAATTCCGAATCGCTTTTCTTCTTGTGGAAACATCGGAGTTTGTAATCATTTACAATCACAGTTTTTTAATTATAAGCGGTTTAAAATGAGGAAACCTTTAAAAATTAAAAATTTGTTTTAACGAACTAATTGATTATATATAAAATCATGTTCTTCAGTTGCTTTCAATAATAAACTTTAATGAGTTGCGATAAAAAACGGTTTTCTTCATTAATATTGTTAAAAAGATTCAAAATCGATTCAAAGAATTTACAATTTATGGAAAATGGATACACTAAAAAATTCCCAAGAATTTTTAGAACGACACAAATTGCATTGAGCGATTTGAATTTCTGAACAATATTCTATAATGCCCCTGTCAGATTAGTATCGCAGAAAGAATACGTGTTCAGGTTCGTTCAATCTGATAAAATAAATACGTCAATCAAAGTGTTCAATTATGTACTACATCAATAAAGGAATAAACGCTTTTAAAGTATCTAAAAATCAATTTCTCTTAATATTTTAATTTTTTTTTTCTCTACGATCTCTCCACAAAAGATTGAAGGGATTCAAGATTACAACTGCGTTTAAGAATATAGGACTGCGATATTAATCCTGAATTCTAATTATTTTCCCGAGATTTAGAACACATATTAAAATGTCGTTTCAGCCAACGTGCACGTAAATGCGTTTTAACTCCTATATGCTTACCCATTTCGAGGAGCGTGTCGTAGTATCCCAGCAGCGAGGCGCGCTGCATCACTCTGTACAGCTGCAGCTCGGCCTCGTTCTGCGGCACGGACGTCTGCACCACTGGAAATCGCACACCGCATTCGTTAAGGTGATTCATTAAGGGAGGGCTGCGGCGCAATTAGCGGCAAAGGATCGCTTTCGACCGATCGGCGATTTTTGGCTTTTTATCACCGACAACGGTTAATAATCGGCCATAATGAACTGCCCCTCTCCCCCCCCTCTCTCTCTCTGTCTCACTCACCCACCTCACGATCCCGACAATCAATTACGTTGTAATTAGACGGATGCAGGGACTGTTGGTATTCCGCGGGTGATTGGATTTAGGGTGAAGGGCGGCGTAAACATATCACAACGTTATACGCGCATCAAAGACGTCCGACTTTGATAACACTGCAACGTGATCCTGATTCGGTTTATTTGAGATAACGCGTATCTCAAAGGCTAACATGACGCTAGCAAACGCGCTCTCTACTCTTCAACTCGAGTAATGCAAAATAAAACCAGGGCGTGAAACAATACGCTAGAGCGACAAGAAGAGAATCAAGAACCGTTCGGTGTGTGCTCTCCGTTTTATCGCCGACATTTATTAATCATCCTATCCCGGTCGGACACTTTTTCAGCGAACAGCTGAAAATGTCAGATTTCCCCGTTACTTAATTTTTTTTCGAGATAAAATGCACTCTTGCGGAAGTATATCCTTTTATATAACATCCACATTTTATCACATATTTCTTGTATATTTTTACATTATGATGATTATCATTATTAATAACCATACCGTAAATGTTGGATACCATAAATTAGAGAAAGAGTTAATTCAGCCTGTCAATAATCGTAACTACCCTCGATTCGCGATCACCCGCGATCCTCGTCTTCGCCGTGCCGGCACGATCGCGCGAGCTTGCCTCCTCCTCCTCCTCGGACGACGAGCGAGGGGGACGCCGGAGAGTGTCCGACTAGTTTCTTGCAAATTTCGAGGAACTGCGAGAAAAAGCGGCGTGCACACACGTACCGCGTATAAATTAATACCGGTGCCGCCGTTGAAGAGGAGAGGCGAGAAGGGGGAGGAAAGGAGGGAAAGAGAGAGAGGAGAGCGCAGGGTAAAACCGAAGAAAGAGGCCGTGAAGTAGGTGAAGAGAGAAAGACTTGCGGAGGGACGGAGAGAAAGAGAGAGAGAGAGGAGCCGGAAAAAAACTGGCCGGCGGGTCTTATTACGAGCCCGGGTCCCGGTCTCACGCTCGTGCATCGCGGCCTCTCGGGCCCGCGAATAAGTCCCCGCTGCCGTCGTCGGGGACGACGGCGGCGACGGCGGGGTGGCGACTCGTTCCGCGAGATTTTTCTAGCGCGAACCGCGACCTGCGAAAAAAGGATCTACGTGGAAGAGAGCCGTGCCTCTCTCAGGTCAGCGGGATCCACGGCGGAGCGATAGAGGGACAAATGAAGAGGGAAAGCGCGCGTTCACCGACCGAAGCGTGCAAAAAGGGTATTTATGCAAGATGCTTTCGAGCCTTTAAGGAAACCAAACAGATGCCCATGAAATAAAAAATAGAGAAAATTAATCAAGTTGTAAGCTAATCCGTACGTTCACTATATAATAAAAAAAAAATTTATAATCAGTGGACTAGTTTCGTTTATCAGAAGTACATTTTTTTGGATCATAGAGATCGTTTATCACTAATCTTTATATGTTTATCGTCATTTTTTAGTCCTTTGCCTCTTGTCAGAAGCGTGGTGACCCCTCATCGTATTTCTACGGTGTGCGTTATTTACGATTTATACAGTTATACGGGACCTACAGTCTTAATGCCGGTTCCGAACGGCCTATAATTTAGAGGGGTTTTCATGGCAAGATATACTCTCGATGGATTACCGCTTCCTTCCGAGAGGTAGCGATCGAATCAAAATCTGTTGTTTCTATATATCTGTTATTTCTATATATCCTAGTCGGATTTGAACCCGAATTTTTGGCACCGAAAACAGACACACAACTCTCTGCGACCACGATCACTACACTTTATGTTTTATTTTTATATGCTATATAGTACAATTTACTTTTTATAATTATTTATTTAAATATTTAGACTGTTTTATATTAATTGTGCTCTTTGTGATCCGTAGATTCTTTCATTTTAATAATAAAATTCTATTAAAATCCATTTGGAATTAAATGAAAAAAAGATTTTATTTATTTCTCGGAAACATAATCTGTGAAAAGCGCTTTATTTTCAATCGCTGGAGACTAGAAAACTGTTGTGGACCGACATTTTTTTACGATAAGAAAATAGATTTAAAAAGTAGTAAATCTTTCGTATCTCTATAGAGATAACGAAAAATACACTACATTTTGACCCGAAACTGGCAAATGCTTTTTACGAAAGATTTACTACTTTACAGATCTGTTACATTTTTCATCGGTTTTTATATTTCGGGATACAATTATCGAGCAAAAATAATGTGTGTCGTGGCAGGGCCAAATCCGTCCTCGGTTTCACAAATCTTGCATTTTCGCGAGTCCCCGACCCGGCAAAACTCCCGTATATAGGAGGCACGAGGCCGCCAGTACGCGAACTCCACCCCACGGTTTTTGCATCGATTCCCGCTTTACGCTTCGCTCCCATTATTATTGCCGCCCGCCATTTATTTATATCGCCGTGGCTGACATCTTATTCACGTTTTCACGACTTTATTAATACCGGCGTGTATGTGATATACACGTTGTTGATCATCTAGCCGAGCCTGTCATCCGCGCGATAACACTTCGATCGAGCTTTTGTTAAAAAATAAAACCACGCGCAATCGTCCGCTCGTCTCATCAACTTCACGCCGCATTAACTGAATTTATTAATAATTTTTCATCCCGTATTTTTATTGCATATATTTACTCGACCTAATTTGAGAATTGGACGAGGGGCAAGCCTCAAAACACTCGTTGAAACTCAGAACAATTATATTATTTCAAACAAGCCAATCGACCGATCGATTCAATCTTGACTTAAACATTATAATGTAAAAAAATTTCAATTACTTAATAATTATAAAAATATTATAAACCATTCATCCATTTGTATCGTTGACAATTCTGCTTGAAGTTACTGAAATCCCATCCCGCTATTTGAGTTTACGGATCTCTTCTCATTTGAAAAACTTATACGTGCGCGCAAAATTCGTCGTTGGATAATTCAAGTTGGATTATTCAGGTCGTCAGGTTTTTTCCATTTCCCGGTCATCCTTCGAGCTGGAAATCGTCATCGGTTGTCGATTCGAGTCGCGCGGCTCACCCTGTATACCTGTGACCGACAGAACGGTGCGCGCGGGCTCTAGGCCGGGCTCTCGCGGCGCATTTACATAACGACTTTTTTGGCACGGGGTGGCTCGTTTTTGTCGGCCGGGAACGCGAACGCGGCCCGGAGGCGGAGAGGCGCGTCGCGACGGCGAGAAAAACCTGATCCCATCGCGGCGGTACCCCCGAAGGCTCGCGCGGCTGCCCGGATTCCCGTCCCCATCGTCATCATCGTCGTCGCCGTCGTCGTCATCGCCGTCATCGTCGTCACAAATCCGCGCGTTCTCTATGGACAACGGTGCGCGACCGGTCCAGCGCTTTTCGAGGGGGAAAAAAAGCGGCCGTATAAAGAGAAGAAGGGGGAGGCACGGTGAATTCGGCCGAGATGGGCGTCGGTCGTACAAATTTTTTGCCCGTTGTTTATCATTCAATAAAATTTCGTTCGTATTATTATCTGTTATAAAATCTACTCGTTGTCTGCATTAATCGTCGTGTCATGTTTGACCCGCGTTCAACCGCCGTTCTCCAACTGGCGGAGAACCGAACGTGGTTACGCAAATATTGAGCGTTATTTTAGGAATTTTAGGAATTTTTATAGTTTGATACTGGAAAATATCATTTATTCTCTTATTCAATATTTCGAAAAAAAAAAATAGTTTCAATTCTTAATATGTTTGATAAATAATATAATACTAATGTCACTCTAGCAAACATAACGCGATTTAATTTCTTAGCTATATGTTATATATTTTCGAAAAAATCAAGACAGTTTGTAATTCATTGATTACTTTTGATGCAATGTCAAAGTGAAGTGTCTTGATAATTTTATTCACGGTAGCATACGTTAAATAAGTACTCTTCGTCGCGATAATGAAAAAAGGGAAACACGACCAATTCGGATGCGAATTCTGAAACCGGTGAAATTCCCGCGAGGCCCAGACAGGAATGGCCAAACGGAATTGTTGTCGCGCCGACAGCCCCGGGATTACCATTGTTTTCTATCCTCGGGATATGTTTTACGATCATTGTGCCGAGAATTAACCCAGGGGCTCTCGATGCCACCGGGAACGGAGAAAAACGGCGAGGCGCGCGGCCTTCGCGATTCGCGAAGGGGAAACCAGATTAGACGCGGCCGCCGAAAAAGAAATGCGGCGCGGCGCGCTAAATCAGAAGCGAATCCGAACTCCGGTGGACGCGCCAACGCGCGTAACCGTCATAGTCCGCGTGATACGACGAATGTGCGCAAAAAAAAGCCACGCTTTAATTGCATCTGCCCTATATAATCGTAATATCGAGAAACAGCGAGCGTGAGCTAGAAGATGAGGATGTCACATGCGGCCGCTTGCTTTAAAAAGAAAAAAACGATCAGGTTTCAAATGTAAATGGCGGTAAATGCGAAAGAAAGACTCTTCCCTCTTTCCTTCTCTCTTCCCCCCCCTCCCCCTCGATCTCGCGGTACAAGAGAAATTTCGCAAGAAACAAACACGGAATTCTCTACCCACGTGAATATATATCTTTTATCACATCTAAACTTTTGGATGGTTTGAGAGATGATAAATTAATCGTAAACGATGAATTAGCGAGGAAAACAGATTTCGAGAAAAGATCGATATTAATTATTAATAAAATTAAAATAAAGGCAGAATGCGAGTAATGTTAGAAAACGGGCTTGATAATTTCGCAAACGTCGGTGATGCGATCGGTCGGTTTAGAATTGTCAGAGGTTTAGTTGATCGGTGAAAGAAAAGTACTTCGAATCCCGCGGGAAAGAACGTCGTCAGATAGATTATCCTCTTTTCGCGCGAATTCGACTGCGCGATTGCGCGCAAGGGAGAAGACGATTCCTAAAGAAATCGCCGTGACGGTATCCCGCGGCGAAAGAGGACCGAATTGTCGCTACGGGAGTCAAATGACAACGGGGCGACGGACGATTTCTACGGGGAATCGAGACTGGAGAGACTAGGTCCCGGGCAGAAGATCCAAATGAAACCAAACTGCGCGATCGGAACGTTCGAGGTGGAAAGAAATAGAAACTTTGTTAACGCATTGACTGCTACTGTAGTACAATTAGGTATAACTTTGTAGCCTTTTATATCAACAGTCGATTTTTATATCATCTAATAACATTTAACATATTATCTAATATTGCTTAATTATTTTTACATACACTTATTAATTTTAATATATTTTGAATTATTTTAAAAAATATTTGTTCTTCATTAAAACTCGTAATAAAATTTGTTGTTTTTTCCTTCAAAAAATAAAATTGAACAATTGGCGTCCATTTATGCATTGCTCCTACAAATTAATTCGTATCTGACAGCTAACATTAATCAGGTCGAAGAGTTGAACAATTCTAAAATCCTAGGAAGATCGAGCTGTTTGAGTATCGAGACCGACATAATTTTCTCGTGTGCGTATTGCGTTTCCTGAGTAATATAACGTGAAAATGTGCCGCCTTATTGTCGGTATATCCATCATAGAAATACGTAAGAAATCTTTTTCCGGTATTTAAAGCGAGAGTCAACTTGAAGATCAAATTTACCGAAATCCATCAGTTTCTATCGCAATTTCCTTGTGCCACGAATAATAAGTATCGCCGTATCAAGGTCGCGATAGATGACAGTGATTGCGAGAGAGAGAGAGAGAGAGAGAGAGAGAGAGAGAGAAAGATAGAAAAGTAGAACGTCGCTGAACCGTGTCGATTTCGTCACGAGCGCGCGACTACCATTTTTATTACATCTCTCGCCGACAAGAAGACGCAATGCTCGTGGCAGACGGTGCCAGAGGCGCGAGATAATCGTGTCCTTTTTGCGTCGCGTCCGATGCGGAAAGTTATCAAGGGCTAATGATTCACTCGGGATCAAGTCCAATTAATGGCGACGCCTGGAAGATACAATGAGATGTCGGGCAACATTCGCCGATGATGTTCCACAATGTAATAATTCAGATCCTCCAATCCTTGCCGCCAACATCAAATAATATATGCCTAACATATACAATAAAATCTTTTCAAATGCAATAGATATATCTATAATATTCAGGTATATTGTAGTGCGTATAAGAGTTTTTATTCGAATAAAATAAGGTTTACACGTACAAATGTACAATTCATGAGCTCTTTATATTTTCATCCAAATGCGACCTTCGCAAAGACGACTCCAATCAAAGTTCACGATCATGATATGAGATACGCAAATAGATTATTGCTAATTGTGATTAGAAGAAGTGCTATGAAGCGCAGTCGTGAAATCGTCCAGAAATCCTTTTTAAGACAAAAAGATTTCGTTCGTGGCAATATCGACAAACGGTTGGCGAACGTCGGCACAAAAATTTCAGTCTGTAACATTTCACATTACGGTTCGGAGATCTCGAGGGAGCCCGCGAAAACTGCCTCAACGATCTCGTCGCGCCAAAGGTCAGGAAATCTCGCGGCGCCGTCGATGACCGCGCGAAATTACTTCGTCCCCGGTAGAATGGCACCGTTTCACCACAAAATCGACCATCGATCCGACCCGCATCAGAGATGGGTAAATGCGCGAATAAAGTACTGAATGTCCGTAGATAGTAAAAAAAATAATCCGTTGTTCGAATAAAAACTTATTCGTGCACTAAATAAATACATGGTATCTTAATATATTATATGTATATCGCATTTTCGAAAAAGTTTTATTCGTTTTATATGGATTATCAATACGAGGAATCTCCGATCATCGATATTTTGATGCATATTAAGATTTATCAATAATTTGTAGAAAACGTGTACATATACTGATTCACAAAGAATTTCTTTTTGTGCAAAATTTTTAGAACAATTATACGCATATTTTTGCTTTGATCAACTTACTGATGACAAAATTTATGTGATCTTTCTTATTAAATAAAATGACAACGCGAATAAAAATGCGAGCGGCAAACAGCGAACAGTGAGGATATGTAAGAAAAATAATGTGAAACTAACAAATCAAAATTGAAATACCGAATTTTAAAAATTCATTCTTAATTACAAAATCTCTAGATTATAACTCATCTCGCGGGCTGCGAAAAGCGAGCGCACTCGCCTTGTTCCGAGAGTACCGCAAAATACCGAGGTGGACCTGGGGTTCGCGGACAAGGAAAACGAAGATAATGGGGCGGAAAGGAGAAAAGAAGGAAAGACGTGAAGAGAGAGGGCGGTGGGTGGATGGGAGGGGGAGGAAGGAGGCGAAAGGTCAGGCTGGAGAAGAGAGACGTAGGGTAAACGGGGGCGGGTTACGGGGCGCCCGGATCACGGGCGATGGAACCAAGAAGGTTCGTCGAAGTGGCGAGAGAGACGGTGAGCGAGCGAGGGGGTGGTGAGGGAGGGAGGGGGAGTTAGTGTGGTGCACGTTCTTTGTCCGATACTTCACGGAGAACGGACGCTCTCCTCCGCTGCCTCTGGTCGCGCAAAAACGAGTCTAGTTTCTTAGGAGCGCGCACTCCCTTCCCTCCCACCCTCTCTCTCTCTCTCTCTGTCTCTCTCTCCCTTTGCCTCGCTCTGCTCTCCTCTCCTCAGCGCGCGATGTGGCGCGATGTGGCGCGGCGCGGCGCGACGGCGGTTAGTATTTCGCTTTTTGCCGGCATTGTAATCAAGGAAGGGTTAGGTGAGTTTTTGTCGCCCCGCCGCGCGCCACCCCTTCGCGTCCCACCTTCTCTCCTCCTTGGACAAAACACCGGGCAGATGGACTGACTCGCCGTTCGAATCTTTCCCTCCTTCCCCTCTCTCGTATCCTTCGCGCGCTTCTCTCCGCGGCGCTGTTCCTCGGCCTTGTTCTCCTTATCCTTCGCGTCCTTTTACCCTTCGCTTCGCCACTAACAGCGCAGCCCCCTAACACACACCCGGTTCACCCTTTTTATACCTTGTGCCACTTTGCACCACCGCTCGTACGCGCCTGTCGTTCCTTGCCTCCCCCCCCCCCCTCCTCTCCAACATCCTTGTCTCTCTTTTCCTCTCATGTTTCTCCAGCCCTTGTGTTTCTCGTATAGTGTCTTTGCTCGATTTCTAATCTCTCTCCCCTTCCTTCTTTCTTTCTTGGCTGCCTCACCGTTTCATCAGGCCGCGCCAAAAATCCCCTCAGGACGATCGACGAGCGACTCACCCCCTCGAAAGAGTGTTTAAGAAAAAGCGGGTTTTCGCTAGATCAGCGAGAGGCAAGAAAACGCCGAAATGATAAAGGAGGCATAGGTATGAGAAGAGACGTGGAATTATCGTAAATTATTATCGATCGATGAAAAATATTCTTGACCAAAAAAATGCTTAATTGTTAATATTAATTATTCTACATAAAAATTATTAAAAATATATATATAATACAATATTACAAGGAATACTGCGCTGATATATATTTTGCGGGTTTACATTCTGAGAAGCATGTAAATGAAAGAATTAAATTTTCTCGAGGAAAATCTGCAAAATCAGAGGCATCCTTGACAAATCGAAAAATAAAAACGGACCGAAAGATAAACAGAATAAATAAACAACGACAATTGGATATATACGAACGAGATTTTCGTCGTCCTGTTTTGCAGGAAGATTACTGTCCTAGTTGGGAGTACTAAATGGTCTTCGAATGGAGGTCGTTTAAACTCGTCATTGGTATTGGTCGGGTAAGTGATCTTAAGTCCCAAGGGTGCAGCCCATATCCCAACCCCTCGACGAGGGGTTAAGCCCTACCTCATATCCGCGATTCTCCGTCGAGCGGCCTGGAATTGTTACGAGGGTACGAATTCGCGCCATTTTAAAAACACCATCGTGCGACGAACACATTAATCCCAAAATTAAGGTAATTTAAAATTTACTATGATTACTCAATTTCTGTTAATTTAAATATTTTAATAAAGTCAAGAAAAAAATTTTAATTAAGCTTATAATAAACAATTATGCCGAAAAATATGACAATTTCGCGAATGGCAATACAATTAATTATCATGATGATCCAACATATTATTGTCTTAGAATTTGGCGATTTTTTACGAGATCTTTAATTGACTTTATTAGCTAACAATTGTTGAAAATTTTATTGATATCAACATCATTTTATTGATGTCAAAAATATTTTATGAATAATTATTTATATTTATGCATTAATTTATAATTGTTGTCTTAGCGATTTTGAACAAGAACTTTAATTGACTAATTCGTAATTGGCAATAATTGTTGATATAATCTTATTAATTTCAACTTTAATAATATTTTATAAATAATTATTTATAACTATATCTTAATTTTTAATTTGATTTCCAGATTTCATGATTATAATAATGCGTCTTGGTTAAATGGTATTTTCTTGACAATATTAATTCCATAATATTATACATTTCCATCGTATTTTTTATGCATTTATTTAAAAAATCAATTTTAATTACAAAACGGTATCGTTAATCGTTACTACTATCATTGTGCTAAAAAATAAAATTTCTTTATTTAAGCAGTACTCTACTGGGAAAGAATAGTACATTGTCTTACCCTTTTTAAGTTATATCACGTTTCACTCTACAGTTTTATAGGCACAGACGAGGCGTTTGTTTAGATAAAAATGTTATTGAGAGACTGTAAAAAACTGGTTTCCCACAGACCTCTTTTGAATAAATGGTTTTTTTTTTCTTTTACGGAAGACCCTTTTTTGACCGTAGGAGCGAAAGGGTTAGCCGCGGAATTGAGGGGTTCGTTTTTTTCAGTGGACGAGCTCATCACCTGCGGGAACTAATCGACGTGTCCATTGTCATCGTTAATCTGTATCTACACCTGTAGTCAAGTAAGCGGCACAGGCCTCATCGCCTTTCACGCACGTTTCCTCGAAAAACTAAGTCCGCGAATATGGCCAGAATATATAGATCGATCACTGATCAAATTACAAACACGTGTATACGAAAATTTGAGTAGAAAAAATTAAATGAAAATTAATGAGACATGAGATATAGTTTGGTTAAGTAATGGATGCAGATTATTTCCGAGTTGAACATGACGTAATCCCCGGTAATAATCGGCTTGAATGTTACATAATCTCCGGTAATGAAACTACAATTTTTACAATAAAAGAGAGATTTACAAGCATTTTTTATAGAAACGGCGCGAGCGAGTCCCCTACTCGGCCGCGACAGTAGCCGCGTCACCTGGAGGAAGTGACTGATCGTGGGACACTCTAGAAAGATATCGTCCTTCGTCCCCGCCGACGAGCGAACGTAATGTCTTCGCGTGTGACTCATGCAGATCGAACGGCCCCGAAGATAGAACGGAGAAAAAGTTGCCCCCGTCGCAGTCGTCGCCGTCGCCGTCGCGAGGGCCCCCACGGCGGCAAAAAAGCCGAAAGAACGTCCTCCACGGGGGCAAAAACTCGCTGGGAATGGAGCGGGAGAGGAGGCACAGCCAGCGCGCTGGAATTCCTCCCGAGGTCTCTCCACTGTTTTTTCTCTCTCTCTCTCTCTCTTTCTTTCTTCCGCAGCCGGTTCTTCTTTTTTTCTTTTCGCGTTTGTTCGCTATCTCGCACCAAGGGATACGATGATATGCATATGCGACGAGTGAGGAGGAAAAGACGACGAGAGGGAGAGAGAGAGAGAAAGCTCGCGGGGTCATCCGGGCTCGGGTGGACCCCGAAAACGGATACGGACAGGCGCGGGCGCATCCGAGCATCGCCCTGCCGGATTATCGCTTAGAACAAAAAAATGCAGACAAACGGGGAGGCTCGTCCGCCCTTTGTCCGCCGATGGGGTGTGTGTGTGTGTGTGGAAGGCCCGCAAGCCTTTTAATTTATTCGCGCGCCTCGGCGCGCTCCTGTGGGAACGAGCGGAGATCCAAGAATCGAAAAAAAGAGTCGAGACCGGGGAGGCAAGGCGGTGAGGGAATAAGGGATGATCTCATTGCCTATCGTATAGCACACGCGAGACGGCTGTCAACGTTTCACACTCGTTACCACATTCGATCGGAATTAATTAAATGATTAATTAAATGATGATGATGTGTTATTTCATATATTATTCTTGTCGGCAAGAAAATGTCACAAATAAAAAAAGGTAGATTTATGAACCACGAATGTATGAGACACGCAGATAAAGCCATTCTTTCAAAACCAAGGACATTAATTTACTAAAATCGAAAGTTAATTACTGATAAAACTTGTCGCCTTATGCTACTCTGCTTTCATTATTAAGCTTAAACGACACGATTTTGACGCGAAGTCCAACGGGGAGAAAATTTAAATATTATCGATTAAAATACGAGTTTCAGATAATAGGCATAGAAAAAAAAGATGGGAAGCAAGACGAGGGGATCCCGAACGCGTTCGCAGTCGCGCGGGAATAGTTCGTGTGGGTTCCAGATTCGCTCGGCCCGGCAGATGAAGCCTTCCCGAAAGGGTGAGGAAACCTCGCGGCTCTCTCCGCAACGGTCGGTCAACGACAAGATGTACAAACGGAGGCGTACCGTTCTCTCTCTCTCTCTCTCTCTCTCTCTCGTTCTTTCTCTCGTCGTCTTTGTACGCGAGAGCGCCCGTACGCGAACCCATTCATATTCGTTGCTCGAATTAGGCGCTTATTCGAGTGCAGCCACCCACCGGTTCGTACCCGGGCACGGTGATCGTATTCAGATTAGGACGGAGGACTCTTTTTGATTCCTCCGAACGCGAGCGGCGGTCGTCCACCGGGCGTGAACGCACACAAAACCCGGGGGCGATTCGATCGGGAGGAGAGCCCGATCGGATAGAAGCAGCTGTGCCGATCCCCCCCTTGCCCTTCTTTTGATTGCGTAAAGCTAAGAGCACGCTATTATCACGTCACGCCACAGCTTCTTCGTGTCGCGCCATTAAGACACCAGACTAATGTTATCGGTAGTAATGAGCAAATTTCGTTGCATGCTCCGTAAGAAGTACAGTAAAATGTCCCTCTAATCGCGCATAGCTCGGCTCTTTGAGCACTTCTGCTCTTTTCCGTGGAGTTAAAAGCGGCTCGGTAAGAAAAACGAGCGCGTCGATAAACGCAAGTTAAAAAAAAAAAAAAGAACGATGATCTTTCCGTGGCGGTGGAGAGCGTGCCAAGATTCTTGAGATCAGCTCTTCTTATTTTCCCTTCTCATTTTCTTCTCTTATTAATTCTCTTTTTATTTCCGGGCGCGCAAGGTTTCGAAGATGGATCGCGTTATTTCAAATTTTTCCGGAATTGCATCTATATATGATATCTTGTACAAATACAAAATATTTATACATAATACTTTCTTCTGAGTATATCTTTTACCTATTACGTACACGAGCGCGCGAGGAGAGTCGAGTAATAAGGCTGCAGACATAACCGGGAGGAACGATTACAAAATCGCCGCGCCGGTGCGCGGTACGCGGACGCTATTAGGGCGAGACAGTTATTGCCCCGTGGACAAAACTGGCTGTAAAGCGGCAAACGATAAGGTGAAAATATTAATGACCGCCGAGCGAACGTCCGTAATGAGCGCAATAATGCCCGATGTCGGGGCTACGCTAAATAGTCGGCGGAGACTTGAGAGAGAGAGAGAGAGAGAGAGCCATCCGCGTTAAAGAAAACACGATGCACCGAGCTGTCATTAACGTTTTCAGGGCGAATTACGATTTTATACCTTCGTCAAAAACGTTTCGTATAATATCTGAGTGAAGTATGATAATCAGTTTCCAATTTTGGAGAGTGGAACTTTAATTATCTAACTAACGTGTTGCGACGACAGCCGTAAATGTCTCAATATATGTACATGCTCTTCTCCTTGACTTGATTTGAACCTTACGAGTGTCGGCACTTAAATAATATAGATAGATAACTTTCAAGTGTATATTCCGAACCGCGCGGAGATAACGAGAGAATTTTTTATCGCGATTTTTGCAATAGGACATAAATTAATAGCTTCTTCGGGATTATATCGAGACAGAAAAAAACTGATGACATGTCGTCTTGGCGCGTCAGTGTCAGTCAGCGTCGAAGATAAAATATCTCGATGCACAAAAGGTACAACGTAATTAAGAATATGCAGACATGAGGAGTTCTTGACGCGATTAACCGCGCCGCGTTTGACTTTGTTCTTTTTTCCCCGTTTTTATAGGAATCCGCGTGCATCAGCGGCGCAAATTTTCCGACGTTGTAATACGTAACGCGAAAGAGAACGAGGGAGAGAATGCGAGCGGCGAACATGCGAGACCGGCCGAGCTCTCCCCCTCTCACTCTCTCTCTTTCTCTCTTTCTCTCTGCGTCCGACGCAAAAAAGCTACGCTCGCCAAGTTTTCTTAAGCGAGGGCACGAGCACACGGCAAACTTATCGCAAAAAAGCGAGAGCTTTTTCGCCGTGCATCAGCGCCAGCGCCGTCATCAATAGAGAGAGAAAGGAAAGACGAAGGGAGACGGAGAGAGAGAGCGCCTCTTTTTATCCCGTGTAAAATGTATAATGTCGCCTATCAAACAGCCGCGTAGTAATAACGCGCGTGTATTACGGTAACTTCGGTCGCCGCTTAGTAACCGTTGTATTCGAGCGGTCTATTATTTAAAAAAAAATTGACAACGATTAAGCAGCAGCAATAATCCGACGATACAATTGAACGTTTCGTCGCGAAAAAAAAGTGATGTACAAGAAAATTGAAGCAATTAATGATTTTACTTTTTAAAAAAAAAAAAAGAACGCGAAGGAAGGAGAGTACGCGGGGAATGGAGAGAGTCCGGACCCCCTGGTCGCAAGCGAGCGGGGCTCTTTCTGTTTCGCAATTTCGCCTTTCGCAGAAATATCGCGCGGGCAAAAGCGCGTCGCTTTTTGCCCGCGTACATCGTCGCCGTCGTGGTGGTCAACGCTACGCTTACACGACCGCGCCGAGCCGCGCCGGCCGCTCGTAAGAAGCCGGCAAAAACGCAACGTGCAATAGTTGCACGCCGGCCAAAGCCGGCGGAAGAAACGGCCACGGTTTTGCGCGACGCGCCGTTTCTTGCGCCGCGCCGCCGCCGCCGTCGCCGCCGGCCCCCGTGAGTCATCGTCGTCATGCCGCATCTCTCGCGAATGGACAAAGCGCGGCGACGCGGACGCAGCACCGGGAATGCCTGGCGATATGCCGGGAATGCGCGAGGCGTATCGCTTTGCTTGGGATGTCCAGAAAGAAGCGCGCGCGCGCGAGAGAGAGATCCCTGTATAACAAGTATAACGAAAATTCCGTGGAGACATTTAAGAAGAAATTCGGCGAGGCTAAAAGTAAAACGCCCGCACATTATTTAACGCTCGAGCTGAAGTATCGAGCAGACAGTTAATATTAAATGCAGTCTCGACGCAGATCCGATGTCAAGTGTATATCAATGACGGAGCAATCTCGCACGCGCGATATCAATATATATAATGGTCCCGATAAAAATTCACGTCCCGTAAATAAAATGTTGTGCCTCTCGCTCTCGTTGAAATTATATCTCGCGGGATAAAAATATTGTGTTTTTAATGAGTATATGTTTTTGCTGTTTACTAATTATTTGCTTCGCTTGCTCCCGCTTTGTCACGTTAATGTTGCTACAGTAGAAACGGTAAACATTTCCCGCAAAAAAGCGTCCAGGGGCGTTACACAGTATCGTGTTGTAATATGCTACTTCTAATCATAGCTTCCACATGAAATTACATTGCATTGGTTTTAATGGTGTCACGCGACGGGCCGGTACAATTGCATCTTATTGAGAAGGACGCGAGAAGGGGGGAGGGGAGGGGAAGGGAGCTTTCCTCCACGAAAAAATCGTGACCTGACGAGCCGGTAACGTTCGCGAGACGGGGGAGGGGGGGGGAGAGAGCGGAGAGACGGAAAATCGAGAAAATTGCAAAGGGACGAATACGCCACGGCAAAAAGTTTTCGCGCGAACGGAAAGAATTTTTCGAAACACAAGCGACATATCGAACTCGGTCGAGTCGCTTTTTGCCGGCGATGCACCAGGAGTTGGGGCACACCAAGTAAAACGCCCGAAGTAGACGAAGACGAGAAGCTCGGCCGCGGTTTCGTCGAGATAGAGGAAGAAAAATCCTGTTTTTCTGACGGGAGCTGCGAGCTTTTTACCGCTGTCGTGACTCATCCAGTTTCTCGACGAAAGAGGAAGAGAAAGAGACGCACGCGCGCACATACATATATATATACACACACACACATACACACACACATACATACACACACAAAAGCGAGATGGCCCATGGTAGCTCCTCGGTCGAAACTTCTTCGCTTCGCCGGGAGGTAACTGCTGGCGATTACGTTTCTTGCGTAAACTCGCCGGCGAGAGAGCAGCGTACGCTATCGAGATGCGAGTCGCGCGCGCGGTTTAGAAACGAGCTCGCGGATATACGAGTGCGATAGCGGATCGATCTGCAAGAAACGAGAAAATAAACTGGCCTCTGGCGAGAATCCCTCACGTCAAAATCCAATGGCCTCCTCGCTCTCCTCTGTAAATGAACCGGTAAACGTTTCCTGCGCCGAGTCCGAGATACTATCTGCATCACAGTACCACCGCGAATTACTTTTATTTCATTTTATTTTTTGAACACGGAACACTTTCGAAGTTTGTATCAAATATAAAGATTACATCACACAAAGGATTATTGAAAGAAGAAATCGTTACGAAAAGGCCGGGTTTTTTTAGCTGCGCTCGCGCGGAAAGTAAAATCGACATCGTTTCTTATAGCTCTTGAGACGAGGAGTCCAATGGTGCCAGTTAAAATTATAACGGGAACACATCAAAAATTGAGTTCGAAGTCGGAAAAATGAGTGACTCACTCGGAGGATGCACGGCGATCTGCCCGGGTGGGGAAAGTCGCGACTCGAACATATTCGTATTCGCAGGCATACACGACGTTCCGTTGCGCCTGATATTTTCGTTAATAAATATATACTATTTTTATAATAAATTCTTTATTTGTAATAAAAAAATGTAAATGTACACTGCACATCATCGACACGTACAGCGTAGCGACTTGTCTCGCGAATGACTGCGACGCCACGCATTTTTCCGACTTCAAACTCGATTCTCGATGCGTTCTCGACATGTGACGTAATTTTAACTAGCACCATTAAATTCCTCGTCTCAAAAACTATACGAAATAATATCGATTTTACTTTCCGCGAACACAGTAAAAACCGGCCTTTCGCAACACCCTTCTTTTATACACTTTTCTTTCATGTTTTTCAAAATTTTCGAGGATAAGACTATCGTAAAATTTTGAAGTTACTATTATAAAGAAGAAAAGTAAATTAGTTTTTAATGAAAGAAATATCTCCAAACAAATTTAGTAGAATGTGATCAAATTGACGGCTATCCAGTGATTACCAATAGCATAATAAAATTAAATTAATTACGATTATGAAATATTCCACAATTACGAACGAATATGCTAGAACTAGACTCGATTTTATCCGATGCGATTAGACTCGAACAAGTCTCATTTTAGACGATATAATAATAATTCTTGATAATAGTAATTCTGTGTATTTTGATACCATACACGTGTTGTATTTTAATATATATTTTATAAATGTGTACATTTCAATTACGACCGATGTGATTAGACTTGTTTGAATCGTAATTGAAATGTACACATGTATAAAATACATATTAAAATACAACGCGTGTATTGTATTAAAATTCACGGAATTATAATTATCAATTATAGAGATGCATTGGATTTCTATCCTGAGACCTGACCTGACGCAAATTAAGTATTGGATCGTTTAAGTGAGCCGCGAAGAAGGCAATTGTCGAGAATAACGTTTATATTTGCGATACGCACGGTCGCAGGGTATGGGCTGGATGTAATTAACGAGCGATTTCATACCTATCAGTTCGCATGAAATCGATCGGACACCGCGATTTATTTCATAAATCGAGCAAACCACGCATCGTAGATCCATGCAAACGCATGCGTTACGCGTGTTGCTATTCTCTCTCTCTTTCTCGTAGACAGTACATATTAAACAAGCTCTATTTAGTCAACGGATCAGCTGATTGTAGACCGCGGCAGGATAACCGGCTCTCCTTCGTCAGTTTCGGTTTAAAATACCGAGCCGATAGATAACTTCGAGGAGCGCACCGCTCTTTGTAACTGGAGCATGCAAAAAATTAACGGCAACGCACTTCTTACTTTACGCATGTAGGTAAGCCATACACTTGTTAGCCGTTTGAGTTTATGAGGGGGCTTTAATGGGCGGATTTTGCTCTTAAATCGATTCTCGACGGTTAAAGACATTAGCCGAAAGATTAACGGTGTTATTCGAACTGGAACTAATGCAGTAACGGGATAATATACTCATTAATTCCCAGAGAGAAAAAATGTGAATAGAAGAAAGATTAGAAAAATACCTAAGAGTGTGTGTGTGAGTGTATGTGGGATTGTATAGAAAAAGATAAATTTTTGACCAAATGACTTCATATACAAATCTGCTTTTATACATAAGATGAGTGATATAATAATGTAACTTGTGTATAAAATTCAATTTTTTTTCATTATAATTAAAGGATTTATTTTATAAATTAAGAAAATTCAAAGATATCTCATTACTATACAATCCTCTTCTCGATTATTTTTTCATTCACTCACACAAACAAAAACATACTTCTACAACATAAGATAAAACTACTGAATTACTGAGTTTTTATTCGTGCAACGAAATGTGTCAATACATCTTCCGCGTTTTCGCGGTAGATTACACGCAAGAGTTTGGAGAGATGTGATTAAAAATACAAATTCTCTGCCTTAATTATCCAGCGATTAACACTTTGTGAATTCCGATTAATCGTATATCAATGAGAATAAATGCAAAAATACATGAGTCTCGCTGTCAAGTAATTACCGCGCGCGTAATTTCCGATCGCGAGATAAACAGTTTGATCAGACAACTTACGTGTGCCGTTGACGTTCCTGCTGACTATCCTGGGCACGGCGGCGACCGGCACACCGGTCGGCTGCTGATGGTTGCTGGAAGGGCTCGCAACGACGACGACTGCAGGGTTCTGCGGGGCGCAGGATGCGGACGCGAGGGTCGCGGCGACGATGGAACTGCCGCCGCCACCGCCGCCGCCGCCGCCGCCGCCGCCGCTGCCGGTACCGGTACCGGTGACGGTTACGACGGTGCTCGGTGCCGAGGGCACCGGCGAGGGCGTCGCGACGCCCCGCGTCGCCGCCGCCACCGGCGTCTCTTCCACGGCCGGCGCACCGACGACCACGCGCGCGTCCATCGCGGCCACCAGTGCTACCTAGGGCAGCGGCAGCGACAGCAGAAGCAGCAGCAGCACCCGCTCACAGCAGTGCTCCGACGAGCACGGGCTTCCAGGTCGACCACGCGCGCTGCCGGCAGCATCCAACGAGGCGCATTCGATCGCCGCGCTTGCGTCCGCCCCGGAGGAAAGTGGAACGTTACGGAGGACGACGAACGGAGACGGATTCGGGGATCGCTCTCGTCCTTATTCCTGCCGATCCTGCGTTTATCGCGTCGCTCCGCGGATCGCGCGGGTCATGACGATCTCGCGACGAGACAGCCCCGACAGTCGTCCGTACGATCCGTCCGGGAGCGATTGCGAAAGTTCGCTCTCCCCCGAGGTAGGGGAGAGAACGGGAAGCGCGAAGAGAACTCGCCGAATCCACGCGCCGCCTACGATTCCCTCACGCGGTAATCGGTAAAGTCAGGCGCGATCGAAAGGCGATGGATATCGTCACCCCGTCGTTGCGCGCGAGAGCGACACCGACGCGGTTCGAACGATGGCGCGGTGCACATTGCGCGTCGCGCGGCGAATACGCGGCCGTTCTCTTTCGCGCCGCCCCACCACCGCCGGCGCCGCGGCGACACCGACGCTTCCTCCCCCTCCCCGCCCCGCCGCCCCCTTCTATCCTGCCCTGCCGTCCGAAAGCGTCGTCGACGGCGCGCGACGACGGTTCCCGGAATCTTCGTCGAAGCGGTTAAGATCGGGGGGTCGCGCTTAACTTAACCCGTAACCTGTTAATTTCTAGTTAGCTCCACCTTATCGCCGCACCTGGGACGCAGATGTAGCCTCATAAGAAAACGGTACGAAAATTTCCTCTCGTTACGCTCTTATTGTTATTTTCAAAAAAAAAAATTGTGAACTTATAGAAAGCTTCGGTCCTACATATTTTCTCTTTTAAAAATGCACTATATTTTTAATTATACCGTTCTATAAATCGATAAATTCATTTGAACAGCATTTATAAAATAGCAATAAAAGTATAATCATCTGTAAGTTGAAATAAAGACGGGAGATTTCTTGATATTACTGATAAATAATTCACTGGAAATTTTAATGTTTCCTATTTTAATTTTTATAATATTGTCATTTTTTATTCAAACTTTTAGTAGCATTGAACTATTTGTAATTAATACCAGTTATATAAATTTTGAAACTATAACAGATATTAATCTTGTAATTTGAAAAATAATTTTATACCTAAAAATTGCTTCTAAATCTTTCGAATAAAATGTATGCAAATATACTAGTATTAGATTTTATATATAAAATTTGGTATGCAATTTTATTGTGAAAAATTAAGATATATCTTCGAGAACATTTCGCTGCACGAATAAAAACTGATCGATAATTCAATAGTTTTATCTTATGTTAGAAAATAAATAAATAAATTCTTTATAAATATATATAAAGAGTTTATTATCTTCCTAACGATCACACAAAAAAATGCAGATCTAATTGTAAGAGGGATATACATACGCTCAGAAGAAAAGGCTATAAAACTGGGACACCCTGTATGTCATGGACGAAGCGTAGTAAACAAGACTAATTGCGTCAATGATCGAGACATAGATATGGACGTGTTGCTTTTGTTCGATTTTTATGTTATCGTAGCTTTAAAGCGTTAACGGAATAGCGACAGAAAACATCCTGCTGCCGCCGCGTATTAATTTAGAATCTTTATGTTAATTATTACATCGCTCCGTTCTCCGTATTTTTTCAATATTGAAAGAAATCGTCGAAGAACATAAAAAGTTACATCACGGCTTTTTTTTCGAAGATTGCAATGTGCTTGGAAATTAAATGCTAAACAATTAAAATCACGCTTCTCCGTCTCATTAAAATTATTTTATCGATAATAAATCTTCTGGCACAAAAAAAAATTAGAAGTTAGGACCGCGCGAACGCACAACAGACTGTAGGAACTGTATTGTGTCTTAATTAAAGGAAGCATCGTTTTGCTTTTCATCCACATACGAATATCGTTCCGTTCGTCAAATATACGGGTAATTGTTATACCGGAGATACGTGGGGATGGATGTAAAAATTAACGCTCTCTACGGAGTGGCGAGGAGCGAGAGCGATCTCTCGCGCGCGTGACGGATAATCGGGCATTGTTGCTCGGCGGCTCGTACCCCGGTCCAAGAGGGGGGTTAAAATCCAGGCTAGGGCACGCCGAAGATGAGCCATCGTCGGCCACGTGAGAGGCGTGGTCTCGCAGATCGGCCGGAGGTCGCATTCCGGTGCGGACTCCCGGCACGCGGGGGTCCAGATGAGAATGATGCGAAAACCGTGATGTCCCCCCCCCTCTTTCCCTCCCCCCTCTCTCGCTCTCTCTTTCTCTCTCTCTCACCCGCCGTCACGAACCGCTCGTCTTACCGGTGTCGTCGTGGTGTACATAAGCTCCTCCCTGGCCCTCGCCGTGGTCGTCGTAAAAACGCGCCCCTGCCTCACGCCGCCCCTGCCGTCGAGGCTAACGGGGGGATGGAGACGGAGAGGAGGGACGGGACGATGGGGAGGGCACGCCGCATAAAAACCCATCTTCACCCTCGTGCCCCCTTTTCCCTACCCGCCGCGCCCCCTCCCCCCTTCTCAGTCGCTGCACCGCGCTTGCAACCCCTGTAGATGCGCGACCTCCTTACCCCGCGCCCTATCTGCGCCCGAGGAACCGACATTTTTGCAGGGTGGTACCCGAAACCCGCCCCCCCCCCGACATGCGGTACCCTGAAAAGTACACGTCCTATACCCACAGTCTTCCTCCCCACCCCACGTCGCTTCTTCCTGGCGCGCACGTTTTGGCATTTGGACGTTAAAGGGTGGGCACGCGAAGAGGGAAACCGCGATGGCACATGCTCGCCCAGGGTGATCCGATTTTGTCTTCGGGAGGGCCTTTCACGTTTAATATTTCGGAGTACATCTGATTGTATAATTTTTTAAATGCACGTCCAATATCGAACAGAAATATACAGAACTAATTTTTCGCATCTCGCAAAAAAACGTGTCACGCAAAAAACGCAATGCGCCTCCTTATCAAATTCCACCAACAGTTTCCCGACGCATAATGACACGTGACGTAATACGCAGCGTGAAACGTGAAGCGTAAACGCGTTTAATCGCGCGCGCAGAGTTCGGGGGAAAACGTATATACCTATATATATTTCTCAAAATCTCACATCCCGGAATCTCGGTTTCCTCTGAAACCGTTTCCCTCTTTCCCGTTTCTCTCTCTCTCTCTCTCTCCTCTCTCTCAACCCTTTCGCCACCCCTTCGTCGCCTCTCGCGAACTGCTCTTTTTCCTCCTTCGCCGACATCGCTACGATTCTTTTTGCCGCCCTCCCATCGCCAGACCGCCGCCAACCCTCGTACACCCCCTCCCGCGTCCTCTCGTATTTTTGCCCCCTTCCCTCCCTGCGCTGCGCTACCCGTCGTCCCAGCCCCCACTCCCGCAGCCTTTCTCCGGACCGGTAGGAAAAGCGCGAGAGACTTTTATTTTCGCACGTAGAAAAAGCAAGGCGGAAAGGGAGGTTTTGCCGGCAGACCGTTACTGCGAGGCGGACGTTTTTTGCGACAGCTCCGTAATCCGTGAAAGGGTGAGAGAGCGCCGGGAGAAGCCAAAGGCGCCGCGATGCTCGGCGCTCGGCTCGGCTCGTTCGTTCGCTCGCTCGCTCGCTCATTCGCGATTTGCATAGAGCGATCCGGACGCTCTCGACTCCGTGAGACCGGCGCGGCGGGATCGCTTTACGTCGCGCGATTGCACGAGGCGTTACAAGGCGGATGCGCCGGTTAATTGTTAGATAATTCGATTTCTTCGCTATACGGGATACAGTCCATTATTGGTACCTGAAAGGGGATGATTTTACGTGAAATCGCGCTAAGCCCATTGCGATCTCGCGTAAAGAAAAGGGGTGCGAGGATATCGAATTATCGTTCTTCTTTAATTAAGGGATGTGAATTCTTTTAAAAAATTTAGCCTCTGCCATTCTGCTGCGTCTACATAAAAAATTGAATCTAAGTTTTATTCTTACTCCTATTATTGTTAAATTAGGTATTACGTTGGTATACTTAATTCCACTTTTTCTCACATGTTTATCAAATTATCACTATCTCTTGCAAATACGAGTATATGATATATGTGAGTGATGAGCTTGATTCCTATAGATTTGTTGAACTGCGCGGATCAGTCATCCCCGTGAGATGTCGTTCGTTTTATATTCTCGCGCTCAAAATCTTTAGCTTGTACTTTCTGGATTGACTTCTAATTATTTTTATGATCTTATAAATTATTTCCTGAACATCGAAAGATATTCATTTATTTTTTAAGAAATCAGGAATAGGAACAGCTTCATGGCATTTCGATAATGTCGACAGTAATAAATGCAATAAAATTCGCGATATTTTTACAAAATTACAATATAAAAATTGTTAATTTAATATAGCACGCGATATCTTGCTGCCTCCGATTTTTATTATCCCTTTAAAAAATGTCAATCGTCTCGAGTCAATTAAACAGTCATTTTCGTGATTCTCTCTCAACATTATATTTTATTCGGAAAAAGAATGTCTATGTCTTTGGAAAATGTGTAGATTTTAGGATCTTAATATCTTCGTATATTGTGTGAGAAAAAGGGTTTAACGGAACGTGCTTAACGAAGTATAGCACAGTTCCTTGGCTAAAAATATGCAAATTTACCGGAGAGGGAGAGGCAGAGAGAGGAGCCTGGGAGACACTTGGGAAAGGGGTCGCGCGATGGACAATTTTTTGACCAGAGCACAATGTCAACCGTAGAAAAACCGACAGAAAAACGAAGGGATAGGCAACCGGCGAACATTACTATGCGTGAGATTTTCGTTCAAGATGCTACATAGTATATTGCAGCTGCTTTATTTCTCGTGGAAATCACGCGGGGATCAGAATGGTAACCCAATCTCGTTTCGACTCGGAAACTTTTTCGAGTGCATTCAATTTGAGGAGAAAAAAAAA
>NW_012026864.1:1435243-1492073 GCF_000956235.1 Wasmannia auropunctata
AATCGTAATATCCGATTGATCGAGAAATGTAACAATGCCCATATATTTGTGAAAGATCACTGTCATATACTTTTTTCGGCAAGAAACGGCATTTTTAGTAATTAAAATAATTAACTCTACATCTTATAAATAGAACCATTATGCGAAAATGGAAAATAGCTAATATACAGTTTCTTCGAATATATTGATATAAAAAAAAAATCGATCAGCTGCATTCAGCATTAATGTAATGCAATTTTCTGTTCAATGATACTTGCATTTGTCACCATCAGGTATCGACAATGTTCCGTCTGTAACCATCTGTAGCACCTTCACGTCTGCGCTTCTGCTGCCTGCGCTTCATGAAGATCGCATATCCAACGTCACGTTACAGGCGCACGTCGGTGAACATGAAGTTGACAGCAGGAGGGCAATGGTATGAAGTTGCTAATAATCATTTCTACAAATTACTCGAAATAATTGTATAATTTTAATTAATTGCAAAAAATATCATTTTCTGTTTTTTCTATTGCGATTCTTTTATTTTTAAATATATTTCGATTAAATATTATTAAGCATTGTCCTCTCTCGCGTAATACTTTCTTTTAGCGAAAAGAAAAGTATCCTTTTTACATTTTCAATGCTTTAACAGCTTTAACTTACTGTCATTTATTGCAGATAAATTATGACAAGCCCAAAAACGGGAATACTTTAATCACTTTAAGTGCTTACTTTTATTCAATATGCAATAACGGAATTGTAAATATAAATCACGTATCACGCACCGATCGTGACGATTCGTATCGCGTTCTGCAGGAAGACAGCGTTAGAAGGCAGCGCTCGGAAGTAGCAAGAATACGATAAAAGACGAAGAGATTATTCAATACTGAATTATTAAGTACTCGATTATGTTCTTGTGCATGATTTCACTTGACAAAAACTTGTAAGACACAGAAGACGTATATCTACATATACTTAGCGCATACACAATCATTATAAAATGTATAAGTTATCAAAATGTAGAAAATAATCTGTTTAGCTTACACATCGATGTGATAAGTCGAGCGGTAAAGAGGTAATCGGTGTAACCTGCAAAAGCAAATTGCATGCTTATGCTGTGTTACTATCAGCATAAGCTCTTGTCAACTATATTAGTCTTGGCGTCTATTAATGAGAAGAGTTATATCTTACATTCTGAAGAATATGAACATAGAAATTCTACCTACACTTCGATAGTAGGTAAATACGTGGCATTAGCTAGCTGTGAACGGTATATATAACAGAAAACTTCGACAAGTATGTAAATGTACATATGTAAAAATAAAATCGATTAAACGTTAAATAAAGGCAAGCGCGCTATAATTAAATGCTTTAATTTGATCACTTTTATCTCATGTTTTCATGATCATCCTCGAGAGGATCGTTCATAAATTAATTATGAATCACATCCAGCCAGTACCTTCTACTCGCGAATGAAATTTATTCTCAAAATCTTATAAAAAGATTTGGACCTGAAAACACACGAGATAAAAAAAAACACGACAAATTCGCAAATCGAGTCAATGATAAAAGTATTTTTTTAGAGACTTATCTTAACACAAACAGCTTTTTTTAGGAACTCGTAGGCGCTCTATTCTTAAGTCTACTTTGTAATTTCGGGAGCGATCGCATCAGCAATTATGGTAGTTCGTTTTACTAAAGCTACAAAATATAAATCTTTAGTATATGTAATACTTTCTGTAAAACGGTTTCACGATTTTTTTTTTTTTGAATAGTATATACTCGTATTTTGCGTTAGTTTTTGTCCGTTAGAGAGTACAAAATAGTGAGATTTTTAATGCACTAACAAGGAAAAAATACGCATCAAAATGCAGTGGAGGGATGCTTATACATAAGCTTTCTTGTAAACTGGAAATTACGAGAATATACGTATAAAAACACTATTTTTTCTCTCTTTTTGTTTCGGACGTATTAATGGAAGCATCGAGGAAGTTTATACACAACCATACTCGTACCATATCGGACTGCCGGTCTTTGGCTCTTTGTCGGCGGGAGGTTCCGCGAGTGCCTCATCTTGCGCTACATCCTTCAACGGACTGCCAATGTTCTTCGACTCGTTTATGACCGCCGATACTTTGTTGTAGATCAAGAAGGGACGTGACTCGACTTGCGTTTCCGGTTTTAAATTCGTCTCCATCTGCGCGGCGTTGTCTCCTTGCTCCTGGAAGGACTCGCTCAGCAGCCTTTCCGTCTGCGTTTGAAAGATTTCCTTAATGAACATTGTACTTTTTTTTCAATACGACAGATTTGTTAATGTTTTATACTATTGTATTCCTTACAGGTAAAGAAGCGGATGATGGTGGGGAATCGTCAGTATAATACACCGTTCTTCTGGTTCCCGCATGCCCAAGCGCGTCTGATCCAAAAACTCTGCTCGGTCCTGAAAGACAAAAAAAATAGAAATTTTATTGTCAATTTGTCAGTAATCGATGAATTAAACATCTCTTATATTCTAAAAAATTATTTACCAGGTAAATGGTAATCGTCAGTGCTCGCGTCTGAATCGTTCCCGCCTGTGTCCGACTCGTACGTTTTACTGTCCGATTGTTTCGAATCTTCAGCCCATGAACGTCGATTCTAGTAAACAATTCAAGTGTTATCATTGTCATTTTGATTGAGACATTTAGAAATAACTAGGAATTATGAAGGTATAACAAGATGTATTAAACCGCAAAATCAAAGATCGGAAAGATGTTACGTAAAGTAAATATAGTATATTTTATATAATTAGTTTTTTACCTTATTAAGAAGCTCCGATCCGGCTTTTCTGACTCTGCGAACTAGACTGGCCCCAAAACCTTTCCTGTATTAAAAATACATACATGTATAATTTATGATAAGAGTTGTTCCTTATATAAAATTTAACGAATCATAATGAATTATAAAATTAATAATTTTCTATACTAAACACGTACTTCTTGGTAGTGCAGCTGTTCAATTTTCTGTAGTGCTCCATAATCTTGTCTTCCAACTTCTCTTTTTGTCTGTACAAGTGATTAACTTTATCCCTGCAACGTATATACATTAAAAAAAATTATTTATTGATAAATAAGAAATAATAACTATTAACATAATTCAAAAGACTCGAAGTATGATATTTTAGAAGAATAATAAGCTATTATACTAACGCAAACAATTTTTCTTCCATATGATAATGCTCCTTATCTTGAAGCGAATGTGTTAAAAGTTCGTGGTATTGTGTAAATAACAAGCTTATATGCTCCATCAAAGAACGTCTGTCGTTATCCAATCCAGAGTTCATCTCCAGTAGCCTCTTTAAAGAGAAAGGAAAGGACGAAAGTTCGTAATCAATAGTATTTCTCAATAGTCAATAAATTGTAGTATGGTTATAAAATTATAATATCCGTACATCACATCGTTCGTGAAGGCTATTGACTTCTAACTTCAGATCCGAGCACTGTTCGTCCTTGACGCTAAGTTCGCCCTGCATTTCCGTCTGCTTTAAGCTCAGGCGGTTCATCTCGATCTTATTCTTCCTATAATCATCCTGCAAGTTCCTGTACTCCGCTTTTAATCTTTCGCTCGCCGTATACAAGTTTCTGAAGTCATCCTAGAATACATTTGCATTTTAAATTATCATTAAAACAAAATTTATATACAACATCAAATGTTTTACTTATATCTCTACAAATGGATACCTTCAACTTCGAATGTTCTCCTCGCAAATTATTTAAGCTCTTCGTGTTGTTAATTAAGGCTTCCCGTTCGGATTGCAGTGTTTCACTTCTCGCCTCCAGTCTCTCGCAAGTCTCGCGCAACGTTCTGTTTTCATTCTTCACGTCTCTTAAATTCGACTTAAGAGCGTCGCGTTCGCGACGTAGATTCTCGTACTCGTTGTTCAGTTGCTCGTGCAAGGATTGCAAGGTGTTCTGATCGTGAAGCAGCGCGGAATACACGTTTTGCTGTGTGCTACGTTCTTTCAGGAGCTAGACATGCAAAAGTGATGGTTAATACCGATGTAAAATTTCATTCAAAATTACTAAAAGTTACACCGCAAGTAAAAAAAAAACAAAATACAAATACCTCTTCTTTCTCCGCGACAAGTTGCGAATTGGCCAATTGGAGCGCGGTGTGTTGCGCGGTTAGCGAATTGCTCTGCGACTGTAACGTCGTTATGTGAACCTGGAGTTTCGCATTCTCGGACAATAAATGCTCCATTGCTGTTTCAGACATGGATGCCTTCATCTGGAAGTGTTCCAGTTCTCTCTAAAATCGGATAATAAAGTATAATATGAAGTGCGAGCACAAACGATTGTGATGTTCTATTGTAAATGCAGATACCTTTAAGGGTTCTATCATGGTCTCTAAAGTCTTATTAACATCGCTTTCCTTGTCGGTACAAGATGCGGATTCAGACGTTACTTCCTCACTGCTCTCCGATACGAAGGATTTTTTAATATGATTGATCACCTCTGGTATTTGGGCAATTCTGCAACAAATAAATTTACAAATATATAATTACGAATTAGCAAAAAAAAAATAGAATTTCTTTCCGCATTGATATCACTTTATCCATACCTTTCCAATATGGTCTCCAGAGGTTGGGACAGCAATGTATTATCGCTAAGACCGAGTTTTTCCAAAACCGTATACAACTGTTGATTGTTCAGCTTTTCTGCGACGAGATTAGTTTGAAGTATCTCCAAAGTTTCTCTATCGATCGCCGCTCGTGAGTCGAGTTCTTTGCTGGATCGCTCAATTTCTTGCAATCTAGAACAAAGGCCATTTTGTGACGTTCAAAGTTATCACGGATAACTTATTACACAAATAATAGATTTCCTCAAACATACCTCGATATCTGCGTAACGCAATCTTGCAACTCCTGTTCAAGTTGTCCTACTTTCCTCTCCAAGACTTCAATTGAATTTGTTGCTTTGTCTAAGGCCACATCTTTCTCCTAAAATATTACACGAAAATGTTTACGTCAACATTAAACATCCATAATATCCATGCAGCATAATATTCATAATTTTATTAATAATCACCTCAATTGTTTCTCTATATTTATGAATGTCGCGTTGCGCGGCGTCCTTCTCCTTCTCGGTCGCCGTTAGCCTTGCTTCGAGATCGAGGCATTTAGAGTTGATATCGTTGATATTGTTTTCGATGAGCTTCAATTCCTCAACTTTTTGATTTGTCGTTTCCAAAGTGCGTTCTAAGTCATCAGCGCGTCGTTGCACGCTCTCCAGTAACAGCTGAACACGTTGCTTCTCTTTCACCGCGGTATCATAATTCTTTTCCAATTCCATCATCTTTACGTGATGGGTCTATAAATATAGTAAGAAAAAAGACGTAATAGTTAACTCATCAGAAAAGACATATTATAATAAATCCGTCAATATTAAAACGAAATATTTAGAAAAGTGTAATTTAATCTAACGTACCTGGACTTCTTGCTGCTGCTTCTCGAAGGAAGCTCGTTGATTTTTAAGACTGTTCTGAAGTTTCTTATTTTCTTCCAACGCTTGCTTGCAGACTAATTCTAAGTCGGTGTTTTGTTGCGTAAGTCTTTCTTTATTATCGTTCAATGATTCAATCTTCAACGACAGCTTCTTCTTCTCCTTTTCCAACTCCAAAACGCGAGAGGAATTTTCATGGAATGAACTCTCTTTCAGCGAATCAATCAAAGTGTTTAAACGGCGATTTTCCAGTTCCAATTTTAGCGCTCGTGCCTGAGCATTGCTCGTTAATTGTTCGGACAGTCTATTATCATTGTGCACTAGAAACGTTAATTAAATGTCATTTTTAACATCTTCATTTAAAAAATCGTTTAAATATCGTTTCGTTAATAATAAAATTTCTTATAACGCGATATTACCTGGTTCTTCAGAGTCGCTAGATCCAGCTAATGCAGCCTCACTGGCGGCGGCTTTTGTCAACTGATGCAGCTGCGTATTTTCCTCAACGAGCTCCTGATATTTTTCTTTGTCAGCAGCACGTTCCTGTAAATTATTTTCAAAATTTACTACATATATCTTATTATGCACAATATTATAGATTAAGTAATACTATATTCCTGGAATTCTTACCAACGCCATATCGTTGAGTAGCTGTTTATACTTGATAATTTCAGATTCAAGCTCCAATACTTTGTCGGCTCTGTTTCTCGATGAGCTTAACTGTTCTTCGAGCATTTCTCTGGTCTCCATTAAAACTCTTAAATGCACAACAACAGTCGAATGTATAACACCTCACTTCACTCATTGTATTGCTAGAGTATCACGGAAGATATAAAGTTAAAAATATTACCTATTATCTTCGCGTAGCTCCTCTATCCGTGTTTTATAAAATTCGATGTCCGTAAGTTTTTCTCTGTATCGCGTCACTTCTATCTCTAAACGGTCCGCTCTGTCTGCCCTTTCAATCACAGCATCCAATTCATCCCTGTACGATTTAGCGGTACGAGCTTCGTGCATCAACTCTTGATTCTGAAATTATGTACCTTATATATTTGCTACAAAGAACTTGAATTACTCAATATACATTACCTCTTGCCTTAGTTTTACGAGCAACGCTTTGTTATGCTCCAGTTCTTCCTTACATTCGAGTAGAGCTTCCGTTTTTTCCTCCCTGTAAAAGTTATATGTAAACACGATTTATTAAACACCATTACCATATTTAATATCGTTAGTTTTTTAACAATTGTTTGTAATTGTACACATTATTTTAAAAATTGTAATATTAATAAAAGAATTAATAAAACGTTTACTAATAGATATCTAGTGGCACAAAATACATAGTATCATGTAAATTTTAATGTAAAAAACATAATTTTTCTTTAAATGAATGCAACTAATAGAAATCATTTATTATTCTACATTTTCTACTCATTTCGTTTAGCCTCTCGCCAATTAAACTGCGATTTGTTAAACATTTTATAATAAAATAAACAGAAAGCTAGAAATAGAAAGCTAATTACAAGATACGCACAACTCTTGACGCTGTTTCCGAACTCTAGACTTCCAGTCGGCCAATTCAACCGCATAATGATGACTATCCTCTCTTTCCGTTTTAGCGACGGGATGAGATTGCTGCACCTTACTTATGTCCTCGGATTCCGCGCTGATAGACGAATCGTTTCGCTCAACGCTATCGTCCAGCACTGTGTCCCTCCATTTCTGTTTTTGCAAAATGTAATATCATAATTGTAATACCAAAAACAACTGTAGATGTACGTTAAATGTACAAATAAAGCAATTGTCCAATAGATAATTAGAAAATTGCGTACCTCCCGATATAAATCCAATTCTTGGATCCATTTTTTGATTTGGACAAACAGATAACCCATATTTGCATTTTCCATCCCATCCTGCGTAATGACTATGTCTTGGTGGTCCGTGACCTGAATACATCAAGATTTGTACATCATTATTACAAATTTCATTGATATAATCTCAGTAATATCTGCCTTGATTAGTAATTATTTTAAGACTGATACAATACCTGTTTAATGCACTCTACTATCGCAAGCTGCATGTCGACGTGCAGAGTTTTTATCTTGGTAATAAACTTCTCCTTATTCGGACACTGGACGGCGCATCCGAGGAGCAACAACAGCAGCAACTTCATATCCGCTATGTACAACTCCGGCTCCTTTCCCAAATTCGCGACGTCGGGCAATTTTAAGATCACATGATCCAACTCCTCCTCGTAAAACTGCTTTATGTTCTGTATCACGGTCCTCAAGTTTTTCGTGCGGATCACGGGATTGTTGTTGGACGGCGCTACTTCGTCGTGCAGCGGCTCCGGATTGCTACAAGTATAAAAATACCAAACATTACATCTTAACACAAACGTTCCGTAATGGCAAACGCAAATCGATGACTCGATACGTCCTCTGCTTACACCAAAGAACTTACATCTGCAGGAAGACACTGTGCAACAAGACCCCGTCCACCAGGTCCTCATAGTTCGCCAACGCATTGGGGTTCTCCAAACAGCTAGCAAACTGGAGCGACAAAGAAGACATTACGATTAACGTGATCGAGCCACGGTGGAGATTTCTTAACAATTTCGTCACACTTTTCTCAGCGAGTTTCCCAAGCCGAGAGGAGGACTCACCCAGGTGACGAGTGGCCCCGCCAAGAAATCGTCAATCTCCGAGGAGGCCATTTTCGTGGGACTTCACGCGGGACGAGCGTGTGCGCGGTTGTTATCATCTGTGTGTGTCGACGTTGGCCTTTCCCACGACGGGGCACCGTGAGGGGGAAATCGGTGCCGTCGTTCCTCGCCGCCCTGCGATCCCCCGCGGCGCGACTCCCGCGGCAGGGGGTCCACCGAGCGGGTGCTACGGAAGCACCGGGAAACCGCCACCACCTCCACCCCGGAGATCGGATTAATCGCGGTCGCGCGGAGATGCCCGCGCGAACGATCAATCGCTCAGATCGCCGCACGCTCACGTCGGCGGCGGATCGCTGCCGCGCGCGGCTCGCACGTCGGCGGTCGCGGACGAGACGCGGATCGTCGTCGGCGCGTTCGACGCTTCGACGTTCGTCATTCGCGCGGGAGGAGGAACGTCACCGTCTCGTTTCGATCGAAAAACTTTTTGCCCCGCCGCGGACGAAGTACGCGTGTAACCGGTGCGCGACGAAAATCCTCAGGACTCTCTCTCTCACAGCTGATCGTTTTCATAACAAAAACAGCGAGATCGCGACTCACGGCGAGCGTCGCGCAGACTCGATCGAACGCAATTGGCTAAGTGCCCATTCAGACGGACTTGCGTAGAGGTTAGAGTACGTATCGAACAGAGCTTAATAAGACCGTATTTAACAGACTTTTAAGTTTGTTCTTTAGCTGAATGTAACATACATTTGAATTAAAAATGAAGTAAATATTTACATTTGAAGTTTGACGAAAGCGAGGAAGGTAGTTTTAAAAAAGCATGAGTGCAGCGACCAAGAATAGCTAAATCTCTGTCGAAACTGTAATTTTGCTTGACAATCTTGTTAGCAGAATGTGAGCAGAAATATATAATATAGATTCTGCTTAACAAAATGTATAATGACACATTGACTGCAAAAACCAAGAAAAGCTGCCTATCATTTTGTTATCATTTAAATAAAACGTACGTATTATTTAATTTAAAAAATACTCTAAACTTCAGATTTTACAAGTTTTCTTCGAAAATTATAAAACAAGAAATCTTAATTATATAATATTTCAGAATTTGCATATAAGTGCAGTATTATATATAATAAGTATATTATAAAGAATTCTAGATGAGACGTAGACTTTTTTAGCATTTCTGCAAAATAGTTCAATTTATATAATTCAATTCAATAAAAAACTGAGAAAGTTAAAAAAAGTTCTAAAATTATATTATGAAAATTCTGAAAAAAAATATGTATGAAGAAATCTAAGAAAAATTTCATTAAGATTCAGTCTTAAGGTTTAAATTTATATAATATTCTCGATTTTCGCACTGTACACCTGCTTCCCATATACATATTTTTTTAGATCACATCTTATATATACTTTGCTGTGTTGCAAATGCTCTAAAACTATAAAGTACAAACTTATTGTTATATATTTCTAATAATAGGATTCATAGCAGAGCAGACACTTAATTTTTAAAATGAAGAGACTTTTATTATTTATCGCTCGAAAAACTATACATCTTAATGAGATAATGAATACGGAAATGAATATTTTGTAGATGCACGTTGAAGATGCAAAGTTCAGGATGAGAATTCCGTGAGGAGAAATGGACAGAATCGCGACCGGGGAGATAAAAAGAATCGCAACAACGCACTCAAATATTTTTATACAATCTTGGTAGCTATAGGTACGTCGTCGCGAATGCCTTAATTTTTGCTTTTCATACAACGTTTACAAATTTACCGACATCACAATGTGGAGAGCACAAAGAGCGCTAATGTGCTACTATCGCGTTTTAACAGTACTTGTAAATGCTTTTACAGCATGCTTCCTTTACAAACAAATGTGGCCTTTGTCCCGCGTTTATTTAATTGAAATTGTGTATACATAGTACGCCACATTTTAAACGCCTATAATTCAAAATATTGAAAGAGAAACGCATTTTTTTTAAGGCTTAGAAGAAAAGTTATTTCTATCTTAAGTTATTTTCTCGAAAACATAAGACAAATCCTATCTGAAACTTTTTTAAAATGCGTTATATATTACATATATATATTAGATATATAGGCATTTAAAATAGAGAGTATTCTGTACGCGTATACAAATGTCCCAAAATCACGAAATGTCCTCTCGATAATAGATTTTTGTGCCAATTTGAAAATGTGTCTTCGCAAGAACGTCAAGACATCAACGATTTTCAAAGTTGTAACGAGCGATTGTAAAGAAGGCCTCTTCGCAAACTTTGAAAAGAAAGTCATATGTAAATATCAAAATTGCAATTTCGGGTGGAGTCTCTCCTTCTGGAGATTTAATTTGAAATTTGTTCCTGGCATATGACGTCTGGAAAATTGCATAATTTGACATTTTTTCTCTTGACGTTTTCGTTAAAAAAAAATTCAGTTCCAAATTGGTCAAAAAAATCTGTTGCCGAAAAAATATCCAGTGATTTTGGGATACCCTGTATACATTAAGATCTGATCGATGAAATTTTTCCGGCTCCAGAATTAAAGTTCGCCGAGTGGATACAATGAACACTCGGCTCGTGCACACATGCAGAGATTCTTTTATTAATGTTGCAAAGACGGATGAATAGGCGCGTAGAATATTTCGCTAGAACAAATGTTCGCAGGGCTGTGAAAAATGTTGCACACCGTGTGCGTAACGTTGATGCGACGATGCATTAATTAAAGTCAATCGATCCTTACAGAAATTTGATAGAGGGACCAAATAATTCGTTTCAATGCACAGCATGTGCAATTAATTATTTGGTCGATTCAGTATTAAATTTCTGTAAGCGAATTCGCATTACTAATTATTTATTACGAGGATGATATAAATGTACCAAACTCGATAAATGTACGGTTCGTGAAATTTAATCGCAATCAGAGAGAATTAATCAGTCTGCCCGTGCTTAATTAAATACACTTTGTCCTGCTCGCGCCACGCTTTTCCCTTTTGTCGCCTTCTTAAACGCAGAGGAAACGTACAAGAGCGTAACTAAGAGAGAATAAATGATATTTTATTACACAATCGTGCCATGACTGAAAGCTCATCACGTACGGTTTCACGTACATGTGATACATTTAGATCGATTGTCGAATATATATGATAAAAAGTGATCGCATCGCCTGGAGGAGTGGCGGAGACGGACAGTGAGAGAGCGTGTGCAAGAGAAAGAGAGCCAACATTCCTTCCATTCCTCCTTCATTTTCGTTACAAGTACATCGAAATGTAGCGACATTTAAGATAGTTATTATACAATGCGTCAAAGCGAGTAAGCGTTTTTTTTTTTTGCCTAACGATCGTCGTGCGTCCGTGTCCTTGGATCTGAGCGGCATGCAGAGTCGCTTATGGAAACATCTAAGTGAACGAGAGCTTTAACGCGGGAAAAAGTTTTTCCGTCGATCCGCCGGCGTTACCGAGGTGAAAAAAAAAAAACACGTACCCACGGAGTAATTGCTGAGATGGAATTCATTAAATTCCAGCCGATCTAAGAGCTCAAGTCGTAATAACGTAAAATTTTTCATTATCAAATCAATTTTTATTGTTTAATCTGTGACACGATTCAATTAAAATTTTATACATTACAACGATAGACAGAGAGTAACTGCGAAAATAACGCTATGTTTATAGTATCTTTTGTCGTACCCCGCCTTGATAACGCCGGGTCGAACACATAATCAGCGTCTCCTGTATCCACATACTTCTTCGTGAGCTTTTGTCAAATTCCTGATTCTGATACAGCTACAGCCGTATTGCATATATGGTATTACGGCGATCGTAACGTCACAAGCAAGAAATTACGTCAATCTTTTTCCTACAATTGATCAATTAACTTTTCCCGTTCCGTTCGGTGGCGTCAAACAATACCAAATCCGAATTGGTTAATCACCATTCGGTAGTAAATGAAGTGGTTTGTACCCTGACAGCTTGCGAATATGCGGTAGAAATCGAGCAGAATTCGTCAAACGAGAATTCTACTAGATTTTTACAATTCATGCGCTGGACTCTATCGTAGAACCATTTCATGAATTAATTATGATAAGCGGAAAGAAAAACAACAGAGTTAATTTACGTTGACGTATAGCATATCTAATTCAGAATTATCTGATTTTTACGTTTTTTTTTTCTTTCCAAGACTTTACATAATAATTATATAAAGAAATACATGAGTAAGAAATTCAAGAGAAATGTGAAAAATGCTCTTTGTAATTGTCTTTTAGAGGAACGATAAAAGCGATTTATATAAGTATAAATTATTTATATAATTTATATTTATATAGATTTATGTAAACGGTCGCGTTTACACAATTGTGGGTCACGCAGATCAGTAGTTTTGTAAAAAAATATAACGATCGAACGATTGCGATTGACGCAATTTCTCGCCTTTGCCGTCACAATATCCGATAAGTGCGGCAAAGAGAGAGTCAGGAGCCACGATTGAACGAGGTGCTGTCTTAGTGCCATTTAAAAACCGGTAAGCTCGACGATTATGAAAACGCGCTTGTGCTGAGAATGACCGCAGTGTACCGGTAGATAGATATGTCAGCTTTGAATGCTTTAGCACTTATTGGAAGTTTCACGAGTGAGCTGTTCATTCGTGATGTGAGATGTCTTTGATTTCGAGAAAGCCGCGGCCACAGTGGCTGTATAAAAGTTGTAAACGAGCGTCTGCGACGATTTTTTTAGCTTAGCATAAGTAAAGCGGCGCGAGAACAGCGAGAGCGAAATGAGAGAACGACGCACGGCTATCACCGAGGCGCACGCCGTACTGAGAAAATAAATAAATACGCTAGCAAACTCCATTACAATCCTACGATTCGCCTAAGAACTTAGATCCCTAATGCTCCGTACGAATTATAGAACTCTTCGGTATAGATTAAGTTCTGCATTTAAGTTCAAACTAATTATGTAAATAATCATCCATATGTATTAATAAACTCTCTCGTTTTTTTTTTACTTCTCTTTCCTACGATCGATCGCGCATAAACGGAAATATTTGTATGCGAATGTGAAACGGCTCGGAAGATTGACAAACGTGGAATTAAGAGACTTTCCCTCGAATTGGTTAGAGTATAGGACAAAGAACAATAATAGATATATAGAATGAAATATGTAAAATATAATGGCTTGATATCTTGTGAAATATCAGCCGTAGAAAATAATGTTTAGAATAAAAATTTCGATATAATGCAATTGTCAAGAGATAACTGTCTATTCTCGTCTAAAATCGATATTTTTTTTTTAACTGAATTTTTACCGCGATATATATCCTCATCGTACATACGTTAAAATGAACAAAAAATCGAGCGTACTAGCAACGAGTATATAAAAAAAAAAGTTTTTTTTTGATCAGTCATCGAACGTACTTCTCTTACATGTTTACTTCAATAATTTCTTAAAACCCTGTGATTCCTTTCGTACACAAGTATAGCGCGAAATCGTTGAAATTATCAGGGGGTGTCAACATAGCAACTTTTCTGAGAGATATAGCGTGTTTTCTTTTTTAAAGTATCCTACGAGATTTAATGAAACCACACACATTAACGCTTTCTGAATACTGGATGGTTTTTTTAACGACGTTTTATTGCACGTTGAAGTGCGCGCATCCACGTGCTCCTGCCACGAGAGACGAGTAATTCTATCTCACAGCACTAACGAACGTTTTAAAGATGAGAAAAATCATTCAGTCCCAGATATATATATATATATATACGACGGCGATACGCGACTCCCCGACTTCATATTCGAATGTAACTTATGTCGAGTAACGAAAATATCTTATATCTCCTATATTTGGAAAGTAAATCGCGGCTTCGAGATACATATACATACGATACAATATGTACTAAGTTATATCCGATTTTCGAAGGAGCGCAGAAGACACACCGTTTTAAATTCTATATCGGCATAAAGGATCACATGCAGTTTTTGCAGGTCGTAAGAATTGGTCGTTAGTTCCGTACGTTACGCCGTCTAGAGAGCAGTCCCGCCTGCGTCCCCACCGATCATCACATTCACGCGACATACTAATTGTTCTTGCTTTGCACTTGCACGATCGTTTGAAGTTCGACGATGGTCTTCTCCAGCATCTCGAGCCACGAGACGTTGGTCAACGAGCAGCGCAACTGATTTGTACAACTATTGGCGGTGGTAACCAAACTCGGCGGCGACACGGCGTCGCTGATGCCAGTGGCGATGGCCTCCGCCTGAACGCTGCCGGACTTGTGCCTGGCGGTGGCGGCGACCTTGTCGTCCCCGGAATCGGAAGACATTGTATCGTTTGCTGCGTCCGCCTTGTCCATCTCCGCCTCGGAGATGTTGTTCTCCGTGTCGATGTCCTTGATCGGCGCGCACAGATCCCGGTCGGCCGGCTCGCTGTCGCTGCACAGCTTCCGCCTCTTGGTGGGCGTTTCCATCTCCGGCGACGAACAATTCTCCTTCACTGTGATAGTCCGAGTACGCGACAGCAGGGTCTCCAGGGCCGGCAGCAGGCTGGAGGGCGGTTTCAGTCTCGTGCTACTGCTGTAAACGAGAGCGAGGGCGCGCAGGTTCCCGGTCAGTCTATGCGCCGACGTCTCGACGTCCACTGCCTCGACCATCGTCGTCAGCGAGCTGACCAGATTGTCGATGAGCAAGCACGTCTGCTCGGTCAACACGTGATTGGCCAGCTTCGGAAAGAAGGTTTTGAGGAAGGCGTGTATCGCGGGTACTCCCAACGACGATCTTTCATCAAGCAGCACAGCGTCCACGTAATCCACCGTGTAGGAAGAACAAAGGAGAGACGCGATGTGCTTTCTGTCTATGTGCGTAGCGGCGTGCACGTCTAACCACAGCCTGGGAAACAGGGCCAAGTGCAAAGGTACACCTGCAAGCGCAAAAATAAATCAGAATTCAACCCAGGATCGCGATCACTCGCGCGCGCGTATCATCTCGCCGTATCGTACTCACCTTCGAATCCAAGCATAGCGCTCAAATTCACTAACGTATCTGTCATGCAATCGTTATTAATCGCTAATCTGCACATTACGTCTATCAGCTCGTGGTAAGGTAAATAAAACTCAAGCAGAGCGCTGTCGTACTCCGGATCTACCCCTTTCGACGCCTCCAGCTGAGAGTGAGGTACCGCCATTTGTACCATCGGCCTGGCGGGTCTCGTAGGCATCTTCCCGGGCGGAGTAGATCTTCTCGGCAGGTACGGCCCGGGCGGGACAGCGGCATGAGACTCCTGAAGAGCTGCGTGGCAGTGTGAGAGCAACGGCGCTAGTATCAGTATTGCTTCGGAAGGAACGAGCATGACGAGCTCTTTCAAAAGGTCTATGGCCAGATTCCTCATGTCCGGCGGGTTATACGTGTTGAGTAGCGTCGCCAGTTTACGCAGAACGTCGGGCCACTCCTTGCAGTTAGCAAGAATGTTTCTAGCGTCCGGCCCGTCCCTCGCGGTACGAACGCATCGCACGAGTTCGACGATAATGGCAATCAACTCGGCCAGATCGCCGGCTACGTGGCACGCCGTCGCTTCGTGATACATGATATGTAGCATATGAAACGCCTCGAGAGCCATGCTTAAGCCGCCATTATATACAACATACAAACGATCGTCGTCAGATTCGATGAGAATTCTGGAAAAAAAATATTGTTACTTCAGATTTTCCGATTTTTAATATTATATAGCATTAAATGAATCATGTTTCTAGAGTATATTTATAAATGTACCATTTATATCTTTTAATTTTTCTGTAATTAAAATAGTCATTGATATTTTACCGAAAAGCAGAAATGAGAGTTGCCCAACACGAACGACCATCGAGTCCTTGCAGATAAGAGGATAGCGTGCCTCTTCTGAATGACGCGATCTCTGCCTCTTCCTGTTCCGTTTGATCAGGATGCCTCGCGACCAGCAATTGCATCAATTTAAATAATTCATCCACTGCCTGTAAAGAGAGAGAAAAAAATTAATTTAAAGCGGAGTAAAAAGTTTTATCTCATTAATAAATCAGAATCTATGCACGAATAATGCCCATCTCTTATGCAAGACTTAAAATTTACAAAAAACTTACGGTTGAATACTGAGTAGGATGGGGAGTGATGTTCTTAAAAGCCCATTGAATATTCTGATGTGCGGCCAATTGTCTTGTAAAAGTACGCGATTGCTGACAACACAGTCTCAAGAGACCATAATAGGCGGGTAACATAACTCTATTAAACAACACGACATCTTGATCTTCGTGATCAGCTCTGAAATCAATAAGAAAATATGCGTTAGAAACACATCAAGCATTTTTACATCGGATAATATTAACTCTTTGCATTCGACTACAATCTTTAGGGATAATGTGCAGACCAGATAATATATCTCGTATCGCTGTCACAATTAATATTATTATAATATAATTAATATAATAAATATTATTATTATTATAAGATAAAAAATTATGTAATTTCTAAAATTGATGCAAAACTGATGCGTGATATGCGAACAAATGCAAAGAGCGCAGAGGAAAGACAAGAATGTAACGCTCACAGTATGTAATTAAATGCTATATTTTTAGTTATGTGCGGATTGTGAAGTATCATGGCGACGTTCTCTGGACAATCGGAGCATACGTGATACCAGAACAAAAGTACCGCTTGCTTATTATGATGCACCGGAATGCTTGGTTCCGAGAGCTTCGGATGGAAAAGCGTCCATAGATCATTAAGATACTGGCCGAACTGCAAAAGTATACATACGTTAGAATTTGTCGATCTCTCCTGCTGAAAGCTATAAAAGGCTGTCTGTATATGTGTGTTGTGTGTGTGTGTATGCGTATCGAATTTACTCACCATTAGTTTTTCGGTCTTAGAGACTACGCAGTATGTGAGCAATGCAAAGTAGGCAGTGAGCTTCATTGTACCGTGAGTTTGTATGTCGATGTAATGTCGTGCAGGCTGAAGCAGTCTCAAAAGTGCCGTATATATCTGATGCAATATCAGAGTAGCTTCCGGCGACAGCTGAAGTTCCCGGGACGCGTTGCAGCCTAGACCGAGGCGATGCGCGCTGCGGTAGCCCTGTCTGAAATGCGTAGACGGGACTAGTGATACCAACAGAAAGGCGGCGGCCGAGCGAACTCTTTGATTGGAGTGCTCGAGAAGGTAGTGCTGCAGCCACGTGTTGAGCTCTTGCAGCACCCAGGCGTGCGCCAGTTTACTTCTGGTGACTGCGAGAGCTAGCCACTCGAGCGCACCGTGCGGGGCGACTCTCGCCGCTTCCCAGACCCTACCGAGGATCAATTGGGTCATGCAGGGCAGTCCGCTCAACCCCGAGCTCTCTGTCAGTAGCGTTAACAGCTTGAAGAACGGCTGGCACACGTCGGTGTGCTTCATTATCGCCTGGAATATCATAGTTACTACGTGTATCGCCAATCTGTCGTTCCAACGGCACAACGACTGAATCAAATTTCTCGTTTGAGTCAGATTTATGACATCCCGCGTCTGCTGATACAGAAACGGAAAGCCCTTGCCGCCCGCCACGGCACTCAGATCCGACGGCGAGAGCGCCAATCTGTGATCTTGCCCCCTGCTGCGCTCGACCAGATACGCTATCAGCGTGATCATCTTGTCCAGCGAGGCAGGCCGGAGTTTCTCCGAAGGCACGGTCACGATCTCCTCCTCCTCTTCCTCCTCGCTAACCGCGTCGACGAACTCGTGCGTCTTGTGCCCGAGATAAAAGTTCACCATCGTGGAGATGGCCTGCACTCTGATTAGGAAAACAGCCTCGTCGTCGCCCATCTTGCTGAACTCGTACAAGAAACTGAAGTACTCGGTGAGATGTTTGAGGTGCTGCTTGGCGTGTTCCATGAGCGACAGTAGCATCCTGACGAAACGCGTGACGCAGGATCGAGTGCCGACGGTGTTGACGGTGTCGTTCTCGTCGCAGAGAAGGTACAGGGGTGCTTGCGTAGCGCGCAATCGTTGAATCACGTGAATGCATAACCGTTGAAACATCTGCCTGACCATCTGATTAGGGCACTTGACTAGAATCTGAATAGGCCACCACGAGTCGCCGGCCATCCGCTCGAGGAATCTCGCACACGCGCCGGCCGAGCCGTTGAACTGTTTCGTCAGCAGTTCCACCCACTGCACCATCGTCGGCTTCTCCTTGGCGTGTATGAACGTCTCCATAAAGAAGGATGTGGACAACTCCGCGGACATCTCCGTGATGTCCGGCTGCACGGAGAGTAACGTTTGCGGTATGTAGCCGCACACCTGCCACATGAATCCGAAGTACGTGTGCTCAAATATATTCTTATCCTGCAGAAAGTGCATGTTATCCTGCCAGATCCAATCTTCCAGTTCCTTGTTGAGCTCCAGCGGCGGTAATTTGTTCGCATTGTTGCGAACCAACGAGGACGACGAGGACCGCCCGGTACTGCCGTCGATATTGTCGGCAGCTGGACTCGAGACGGTCGCCTCCTCCTCCTTCGCCTGCTCGCCGGGATCGGCGCACCACTCGTAGAACAACATGTACGCCGAGTTAGTCTTCTCAAAGCTGAAATCCATAAACTTGTCCGTCACCGAATCGTACGTCTTGCTGGTCATCTCGCCGCCGAAACATTCGGCCGCGATCTGATTCGGGTCGAAAGGCTTGACTTCGGCGTCGTTGAACAAAAACCACTTGTCCTTGTTGGGCGACGTGCGATCGCGGATGAAGCTGTAATAGTGCCCGCCGTCCGCCGTTCCCGTGTGAACGGTCACGCCAATCAGATCGTACTGATAATGCTCCACATCCTCCTCTTCCTTCTCCGCATCGTCCGCCGACTTGGAGTGCCCGTCGTTCTCGGACTTTCTCTTCTCGGACGCCGCCTTCTTCTCGTCCTGATAGTGCTGCGGCATGAGCTTCTTCTCAACGTAACCGGACATATCCAGCCTGAGCGGGAAGCTGAAGTGCGTGTTGACCTTCTCCTTCAGCATCGTGCCCATGTTGAAGGTGTAGCGCATCGTGTTGAAGCACAATATATGCGGCAGCTTCTTGAAGCAGGCGCGCTTCTCGGCCCGCGCCTTCTTGCCGCACTGCGAGCACGTGTACATGTTGTCGCCCTCCAGCGTATCCTTGACCGTGACCTCGTCCAGGCTCTCGTAAAGATTCCGCATGTCCGCCACCTGGCATCGGACGGTATAGAACTCCTCCAATGTCCTGCTGACGTGCTCGCAATCGAGCGAGACGACGTTGTTGGATATCACGCCACAGAACAGCGTCTTGACCAGATTCTTTAGGTCGGACGTCATTTCCTCCAGCTTGGAGACTAAATCGATGAAAAACTCGGCCATGTCCTTCTGCTCGCCGGTGTTGAGCGGCTCGTGGTTCATCGTGTACACGCGACAGAAGCTTCTTGGATTATACGCTTTTCTCTCGGACTCCAACAGGTAAGCGAACATTCTCTGCAACTCCCGCAACGTCAACTGGTGCTTATTCGCGCGACTGCAATCGGCGCCTAGAATTGAAACGCGCGCCTGCGGCATCATGTACAGATGTTGCATGCAACTAGCCATGTAGCACGTCGCGCCCAGATTCGTCAGGCCCACGTAGCCGCAATCCGAACGTCCGTCCTCGTGAGGCCAGTAATCCCACGGATACGGGGAATGCGGTCCGGGACGGTGCTGGGCAAGCAGCTTCTCGTGCAGCATCCTATAATTGTCGGGCGCGGATTTCACCAGCTCGACCAAGAGATCGAAAGCCGCCGATCTGGACGCCTGGCTCTTACACTTGGGCACGTGCTTGCTTCGTGGGCTGGGCAAGGCGAACAGGAAATCGAACACTTGGTCCAATAAATTCTGACCGATTTTACCTTGCTTGCAGGGTGGATTGTGCGTCATTATGTTACACGTGAGATTGATCAGTCCGACCAGAGCGTCGTCCTCCACCGTGTTGTGTCGCGTCTCCAGATGCTCTCTGTTAAGCACGGAATCGATCACCCGGATGGCCAGCGCCTCGAGATCGACCGTCGTGCCGGAGGTGTCGTCCGCCGAGCTTTCTCGAATTGCCTCGTCCGGAAGGGAATCCACCAGACGACATACCAGCCAAAAATAGTCCTTGCAAGCTGGCCCGTAGGGTTCCTTTCCTTCGTCCAAAACGGTATGCAGGTGCAGCGGAAGGTCTGGCTTGCGATGAGAAGGCTGCATAGCTTCGGCGATCACGAGATGCTCCAGCAGAGTGTTTAACATGGGTACGATCAATCCTGGCATCTGATCCGAGCTGTCGTCCTCCGCGCCAGTGCTGCCCAAGCAGAGCCTGTACAGAGCCGTGCATACCTCGCGTCTCACTGCCGGCTCGGGATCTTCCAATATCAGCCTGCGCAGCCACGTTTTTCCGAAGGGCTCGGACGACGAAAATAGATATTGTCTGACTGCCGGATCGCTGTGCACCCAACAAACCAGCAACGCCATCGCATAATGTATCACTTGGGATCGGCCAAAGAGTCCCGTCTTGTAGTGATTAGGATCGAGCGGTAACGAAGCGTCGTTCAGGATGCTCGTTATCCTCGGCATCACCGTGTCGACGTTCATCATTCTCAACATCGCTTCGCTGAGCTTCGGCACCAGCAGTGGCTTGTCTGCTTTGTTACGCTTTTTCTCTTCTCTTACGACACCGAGATGACAAAGTTGCTTCAACAAACTGGCGAGGCAATCCTGCTGCCACTCGCTGCCGTCTCCCTGCTCCAGGCAACCCGACATAAAGATATCGAAGAGATGCCGGAGACCGCCGTACTGCACGAACAAGGTGGACCAAGCCACATCCCTTTCCTTATCGTCGTGATTGTCGTCCGCGTCGCCACCGCCCTCGTGCGCCGTCGTCGATACGGTGGGACTGTTCGGCGACGATTGATTCGTCGCGCCTCGCCGACTCAGGGACTCGACGATGTAAAGCGAATACATCAACTTCTGCGGACTCGCCGGGTCGAGTAATTCCTGAAGAGAAGTCTCGCCGAGTTTCTGGAAGCCTCGTAGCAAAGTCGGACTTGTCGGCAATAGGGTGAGCGTGTCCCAGACTCTTCTCGAGAGCACCTGCGCCTTCGTGTGAGGAATTTCCTGGCCTCCCTTCACGGTCGTTCTCATGGCGCTGAGCGTTCTCATAAGCGTGAACAGCTGTTCGAAGTACTGCGGTCGAAGTAACAATAAAGTCGGCAAGGATTCTCTAGGCGGGGGCGGTAACAACGAGGGCGAATCCATGTCTCTTTTGCTACAACGGCCGCCATTGCCTCTGCTGGCGCCGGGTGAAATGAATACTAACTGTCCATCTTTGAAGCCCATCTCTTGCAAGGTTTTCTCGTCAAATTCGATGGTCAGTTCCTGTCCTTGAGTAATCATTCTGATAGGACCGTCGGTGAGCAACGAGCCCAAAACCGATCCACCGTTTTGCGCGGCATTCGCGGAAACCGCTGATTTCTCCTGAGTGTTCTGCGTGTCGTCCCACCATTTAGCTACTTCGGCCCGCAAATCCGCCACGTAGTCGGTGTTAAGAAGCGTGAAACTCGTCTTCTCCGGTATACCAGCAGGCTGCACGAAGATTCTCAATTGCTGGCCTTTCTCGGACGTGTTCATGGCCACGTGGCTGGCGGCGCCTCTGCCCTCCAACACCCAGCGGCGCAAGTGATAAGCGTAGCGTTTCCGAAAGGCTTCCAAGTGCGTCCTCAGCAGAAGCAAAGCGCGTTGTATGCAGCGTAGACTGGCCTCCTCATTCGTCTCGAGATCGGCGCTGGCCGCCGCGAGATGCGTCATACACTGCGACACGAATTCCGCCTCCTGTGTCAACTGTCGCGACATGTAGTAGCCGTTGAGGTATTGTATAGCTGCCATACTGACGTCCGTGCTTTTCGCTTTCAGGGCGATCCGCCACAGGAAGTCCATGCCCACCGAATCTATATCCCTGAGCGGTCTGTCCATGTGCGCCGCGGCCAGGCGCGCCAGGTTGCACAATTGTTGAAACAAATTCAGGCCTATCATACTGATGGTTTCCGGCGGGAGACTCGGTAACTTGCGCATGCACAGGTGTTTCAGCGTGTCCATACCTAAAGCGTGCTGCTCCGTAGATTTCGCTTGGCTGAGCAACCAACTGAAGAGCTCGTCCGCGCAGACGGGATCCTGCGACAGACATTGCCACAGTATATCCACTTGCTCCAGATTCAAGCGAAAACAATCGGGTGAGCCGAGCGGCGAGAAGATCGATGTTAGAAATTGCAATCTGACTTGTATCTCGGTTTGATGCGAATACAAATTGCTCTTCGGTCCTGTACTGGTGTAAGTTTTCAGATTGTTGAAGAAATGCTTCATCATGCCACGCTCACGATCAGCCCAGGTCGTAATCGTGTGCGCGTCCATCGCACCGAATTGTTGGAAACTCGCGAGCAATTTCGGCAATAGTCTTAGGGATATAACTACGGAACGATTGGTCGCCAAGTTTTCTAAGCAGCCTTCTATGAATTTCATCGGGATCAAGCGATCGACGTTGAAGCAGAGAAGATTGCACAGCGCTTTCTCCGCTTCCAAGGCTAGGCCTTCTCCTAGCTGGCCTATCTTATCATCTTGAAGCAGATCCCACAGCAGCGTGTTGCCCGGCTTGCAAACTGTGTCCAGGTTAAACTGCGAGCTCAATCTCGTGGCCGTTTGTCGTGCGGTTCGTACTTGCGATTGCTGACAGACCGATCTTCGAATCGTCATTGTCGAGTGCGAGTGATGGGGGTGATAAGCTTGCATTTGGATGGCATTCAAGTGGCGCGCGGCTAATTGAGCCAGTTCCTCTTCGCAACCGCTCTCCTCGCCGTCGAAGTCGGCCATGTTTTTCTCACTTTTGTTCGATATTCTACTGCTGTACGAGCCCTCTTCGTCGGAGAGCATCTCGTCCAATCCCGAGGGTAGAAACGTAGGGCCGGACGCGTGCACCAAACCGGCAAGCTCAGATATCACCGCGCCGGGGCCGTCCGCGGCGGCAAGCACACCCGCTACGTCGCTGTCATCCTCGTCGTGCGAACTGTCGGCAGAATCGGCCGTTCGATCCACGTTATATCCTACTATAGACATATATTTATTTTTACGTCTCAACAGAGCCGCCGTGGTTGGAACTTGCTGTTCGTTCGGATCTAAAGCCATCGCCTGCTGTTTAACTCGATCCAACGCGTCGACGCTCTTTGACTCGTCCAAGGAGGCCAAAGCGTCCAGACTACTGTTCAGCATATCCTCCGTTCTGCTTTTCCCGTCCGCGAGCAGATCCTTCGATTTCATATTAACATCCTGACCAACGATATCCTCCAACGTTTTCTCAACGGCGCTTAAAGAGCGCTTCTGCGGCCTCTTCCGCTTGCGCAGGATTTTTCGCTTTTTCTTCTCGTGCATAAACATTTCCTCCGTATTAGACTTCTCCGTGTCCGCCTCAGCGTCAGAACCGCTCTGCTTGCTCTTTACGTCGTCTCGAATAACGTTCGTCGAGGAGTCCTTGGTCAATTCTCTGTTACAATCAAACTTGTCGGAATTCAGGCCTTCGATATCATTGAGACTTGATTCGATGGTGGCCGTTGTCAGATCCTTTCCTTTGTAATGTCCTGCAAGTGTGCGAACAAAATGTAAACAAAGAGACCAAGATTTTATTTAACAAACTTAACGTGTTCACAACGTTTACGTATATACCTTCGCCATCACTGCTGTAGCCTCTGGGTTGCTTTCTAGGTGACGGTCCGTCTGATAACGTCGGACTAGGCTCCTCTTCGTCGTCCTCCGGGCTGCTACCATCCATTCCGCTTGGATCACTGCTGCTACTTCCACCGACTCCACTTCCGGTACTCCTTAAAATTTCTCTGTTCTTCATTACCAAACCTCGTGGATAAGCCGAGCGACCGGACGTCCAAATAAATTTGATTAAAGCCGATGCTAAGAACAGGCTCTGCTCTGTGTGGTCCTTAGGCTCCAATTTGCCTAGCAAAGAGTACAAGTGGAGTACGGGAGTGGGAGCTAAATGCTTGACCAATGGCGCCAACAGATCGTAGACCGGACGACCGCAGTGCTTCAACTGCGCCGCTTGCCACATCGTGTCCATATCCGAAGATGTAATTCTACCTTCCATGGCCAAGAAGCTTAATATAATGTGACTCTGTTTAATAACCTCTACGTGTAAGTTTGGTCCGAATATATGAGCTATGATGTTGTTTTCGGTCAGCCAAGCGGCGAGCGCGTGTCCCACTTGTTCGACCTCGGCGACAGCCTCGTTGTTGCAGACCTCATTAGACGCGGTAATGTGAGCGTTTATCTGAGCTACTCCAGCCAGCCTCATAGTCAGAGTTGTACTAGTAAAATATTTAAATGCCAAGTCAAGCCCATCGCGATCGAAACTTGGTAGTACAGAGTCTATCGGATCCTTCACGGCGGTCCACATAAAATCTAAACAAGAAAAAATACCACTTGAGTACTTGGTGTGTGCGTGTTAAAATAGAAACGAAGAATTGAGATTTGTGTATTTGCAAATCGCAAATCTACAATACAGCGCACGTATATGATTTTAATTTCAGAAACACACCTGCCATAGTCCTAACAGCTGGAGTACGCAATTCCTTGTCCTCCAAACGACACATGTACTTCATAACACGACTACGGAATGGTATAAACAGTTGAATGACACTGGCATAGTTTAACCAAAGCTTCAGATTACAAATAACCGCAACCATAGAATGCGCAAGGCTAACGGGCAGTGTGCTTTCCATATCGAAACAAGCAGATACCAAATTAAAGCCTCCTTGATGGCAAAATATAGATACCGCGCGGATCAAAGGCGCCGGTACTTCGGGGTCATGCGGCTCGCAGTAACCACCTTCGTCCTGTCGGTTTTTAAAATAAATGTCATACAATAATCAATGTCATATCGACCTAGAAGGCAGATATAATAAATTGCACAAAAAAAAAACCTTTACCTTGATGGGAGCTAATGGGTTGATTACACCGCCGTGCTTCATAGCGATATAGAGAGGGAAGTTGAGTAAAAAAATTTTCGACAGAAGATGAAACAATCTTTCCTTATCATGCTGCGACCAAATCTGTTTCGTCTGAATTTCCACTTGCTCCGCGCTGTCGCTGGACTTTCGCTTATTACTTTTCTCCTCCTCATCCTTCTCGTCCTTAGGCGTCTCCTTAGCGACAACATCTCCCTGCTGTTCATTTTGCTGTATACTTTGCAACTGTTGTAACGTACAGAGCACGACGCTCTGAGTTAGCCTTATAAACCGATCAAAATTTTTAATTTCGCGATAACAGCACATACATTGTCTGAAAAAGAAGAAATAATCGATATAACATTGCACAATTAGGAATATTTATAATAATGTGTATGAAAGTAATTGTAAAAGTTAACCCTTTCGCTACGAGAAGTTAAACACTCATTACAAATATTGGCTCTAAAAACACTGTAGTCATCACTCTTGTTACAACTCGTTCAAAATAATTTTCGTTGAAATAATTCACAATTTCTTGAACGGTTTATAATACTCTAGGTAAATTAATTTATGTAATAATTTATGTGAACTGTGTAATGTGTAAATGCGAAAGAATCCGAACAAGAATGTGATCAGAGTCAAACAGCATTTTGCAGCTAGTACCAGTTTTTCTTTAGTTTCTTTTTTAGAGAGTGCTTCCACAGAGTTATCTCATACATCTTTACATCAAGACTGTTCTCTTATTGACTTAATATTAAATTATTCTCCTTGTTTTTGCAACGAATCGATATATTTAGCTTAAGACCGTCATCACGTACAAAAATTTCAATCGTAAAGTCATAAGCATATGCCAATCACAGTCGAACATTCTAGAACGTAAGATCACAATTTTGATTGTGATTGGTCAATTTGCTTAGGGCCTTGTAATTAAGACTAAAATTGTACGTGCGATGGCCTTTAGCGTCGCGAAAAGGTTAACAAGCAAAGATACAAAAAAAAAAGGTATTAAAGTTAAGTCGATTAATATACCTCTGCACCCACTGGTTAACATAATGCAACGTCGTGTCGACATCTGTTACGTACAATGTCGCCAATGCATCTTGCTCCTTCGACGAACGCTCGTCATCTAGAAAAATAACGTGTTAGAGCCCAGAAAGTAAATCGATATATATTTTAAACACAAAGTTAAAATACAATTCGCAAGAGCGCGTTTCTCTTTCTCGAACAATCTTTCGTATCACGCAGCACAAAAAAAATCACGCTAAGCGAATATTCGAGGGACTAATCTGGACCAATTGTAAAAATATCCAGTGAGTTCCAGAAGATTCTCGAACAGTGCAATTCGATTCTTGCGACTCGTGTCCATTTCCACGTGGATTAACCTGCTTAGATTCTCCTGCCTCTTATCCTTTTCTAATTCTTAGAGATTTAAAAAAGAAACGATAAAAAGTACGTTAAATCGAGACTAATAGTTAATCTACATCGATTATAGAAATAGACACGTGCCGCCTTCGTTCGAAAACTCGCGTCGCAATTCAAGGGAGTAAGTATATACATAAGCGGATCGCCGTTAACGTTCGGTCGAAAATCGTAACGGGGCAATCATTTGTATCTCCGTGAGGAGGGCGGAGGAGGGGAAGAAAAGTGATGCGGGGACGTAGGGAAACGCTGGTGGAGGCGGAGCGCGATCCGAGTCCGGGAGTCCCTCTCGGCCTCGGGTCACCGAACAAAAGACATCGCCGACCATCGCCGACGGTTAAGGTTATAAGACGCTACCCCGCCACGCTCGGGGCTCCTCGCGCGAGGAACGACCTTTCGAGGTCGAGGGAACCAGGACGCGCGCCCTCGTCGCACGCGGGGGGGGGGGACGCCTCGCCGTCGAGAGGCGTCTCGCCGTCCGAGGTGGAGAGGCCTCGTCGGCGGATATCCCGAGCGCGAGGTGCTCGACCCGTCGAGATAGAGGTTAAGAATTCCACACGGGGGGAGGAGAGGGGAACGCGCTACTGTGTGCGGGCGCAATAATAATTCCACTTACAGGAGAGCAGAAGATCGTGAAAGTCGACGCACACATCGCACATGGTGCCCGGAGTTGCTTCAGCCTAGCGAGAGGCTCTCGGTCACGTCAAGTTCATCACTCGGCGCTCACCGACGCACGCTGCCGACAACGATAAATATTATTAAACATCCCCCGTGTGCGCGCCTGGCGACTATCCCCCGACGGTCACCATATTGGCTTTCAAGTGCGTACACTCGCCGCTCACTTCGCGTCGCCTTCGTCAGCGCTCTGGCGAGGGGGCCGCTACTGCTACACGACGACGGAGGGAATATATGCGCGACCGCCGACGACGACGACGACGACACGTGTCACGTCCACCGTCGCCCGTTGATCCAGCCCGGACTGAATTCGGAGCCGATCGACCACCCCCGTCCGTGCGCCCGCCGCGTGCACGCCGCCGCCCGCCGATCCCGGGGCCGATTAATTTTTATTCGCCTGCCCGTAGCGCGTTCTCCGCGTCATCGTGACAGAAGACAGCTGATCGCCACCATGTTGAATCGCGGTTTGTGCGCGTCGCGATTTAAAAATCCATTTGCACTTTCCCGGAAGCGGTCGCGCGCGCGATCTGTTACGTGCGCGACGCAACGTAACGACGATGTGTGGTGCGAGCGTATGGAGAATGCCACGGGCCAAAACGAGACTATTGTCCTCTCTTTCCTCTCCCCCTCCCTCCCCCCCCTCTCCTCCCCTCTCCTTCTCTCTCCTTGTATTGTTTAAGATATTCTTCGCGTGTGTCTCACCGTTTCGACGATATAATATTTGCTCGCTCCTTAAAAGCTCATTGTCGAGGTGGCTCCTATGTAGAGGATGTTTCGACTCTTAAATATGAAAAAATTGAATGTTTATACAAAAATATAATACATGTCTCTCATCTTTGACCTATTATTACACACGTATACAATATGTTTGATTTTTTTTTATGTTACAATTATTCTCTTATTCCTTTCGTTATTTCCATACATCCATCTTATCGGGGATAAGAATGTTAGATAAAAGGTTGAATGTATTTATCAATAACAATTAATTAGTACGTCACGCGATGAGTATAAAGAAAACGCGTGCCTATATATATATATATCTTTTATTCTCTCTGTGATAATTTAGAGAGAAAGAAAAAAACAACGTGGAATTTTAACTATGCGTTTGCGCAACAATCTTTGATATTTTCAAGTATTATACATACGTAAACAAAACCCTGATACGATTGTAGGCGGAGGGGAAGGAACAGGGGAGAGAGAGAGAGAGGAGGGGGGGGAGGAGTAGAGATAGAGAGTGAGAGAGAGAAAGAGAGTAATTAGAAATAAACGATATTATGAGAAAATTTCATGTTCGTAGGTGTGTCACTGTGACAGATGTGTGACAGCTGATTCCTTCCCATACATCCCTTTCGAACTGTTTTCCGATCAACTTTCAATGGCGAATCATCAGGGACGTATATAAGGATCAACTGCTCATCAGACGTTTCCCTAAACACATATATAATACCTATCAATCTACAATACTAGTAATTATGGAATATTCAACTTTGTGCGAATCCAATTGAAGAGGATTTTTTAGCAAACTCCGATTAATCGCGTCAGCGATTAATTTGTCCATATACCTGTCCACATACCTGTGATACTTTATTAACATAGATATAATTAATTTTTTTGTTTTGATACATATGGAAAGAGAGATATATTAGATTAGGAGCAACGAATTAATTTCGATTGTTCCATTAACTGACCAAGTTAGGAAGAATATGTATAATCGCAAAATCATCAGATTAAATTAATTTAAATGTCTTTTGTATTTTTAGCCTATAGTAGTTTTGTAGTTTATGCCCAACTCTTTTACAGACAGTCTGATCGAATGAGATCGGAAATATTGGGAGCATAAATAATAGAATTTAATAATAATAACTGATACAATAAGATAGTAAATAAACATAGTAAATATATGTGTTGATCGTTTTCAAACGCTACGCCCTTCTCTTTATGGAAGTTCGATTAAAGGAACACTGCGGGAATGTTACACGGCGTGATAATAAAGATAATAATCTGACGCTGGAGAATGGCCGAGAGTAAGTATATATACCATACACGATCCGCGGCCGCGATCCCGCGCGGGGTCGGCGTACGGCGCGTACGGCACTGTACGGAGGCATCGCTCGGAGCGCGCTGGCGTTCGGCGGAGTCTGCAATAAACAAACTCCAGGAGATCTCCAGGTGAAGAAGCGTGCACGGGTCCCCGACACGCTCGCCCGCTGTAACTACCGAACGCGAGGAGTCGCGCTGTCAACGTACGCGGCGGCATCGGGGGGGCCAGCGGGATACGCGCTGCGGGGTCGCCGTCGGGAGCAGCCGTCGAGCAACGCCGCGGAGATGGGCAGCACGGACAAGGCCGTGATCACGGGGTTCATATGCAGGCTCTGCAGCAAGATGAACCGCTTCGTGATCCACATCTACGGCGAGGAGGGCGAGAGAATGAAGCTCGCCGAGAAGATAAACACCTACCTGCCGATCACGGTAATTCCGCGCGTGCCGTGCACGCGCGCGTTATACATTATCCACGCGTTATACCCACGCACCAGGACCGTTGGGCAACCGTTTCGCCCGGTGCGAGACCCTGATCGATCTCTCTCGCACGGATCTCTATTCCGCGGGCGATGCAATTATCTGAAAAAAAAAAAGAGCCGATTCCTCGCACGTCCATATATAACGTAACATATTATAGGTATTCCCTGTGGTCTCTTTAAAACTTACTCCACATATTTTTACCTTCTGATGTATTTTACACAAATATAGAGCATCGGCTCATATTTTGTAAGAACGCATCCTTTTTATGCTTAGAAATTATTTTGATTGACCAACCGTCTTGTCGTCCATATGCACTTAGATATTTAAGGAAGCATCCATCTGTAAAGTGGCTTTTATTCGTGCAGGTAAACATGAACGACCCGCTGCCAAAGACTGCGTGTTTACACTGCATCGAGCGATTAGAGGCGCATCACGAGTTAATGGAACAAATCATGTTCACAAGGCGGAGATTGAACACCGACAATAAGGCGGCCGCGGTAGCGGCGTCCTCGTCCGCGGCGACCGTAGACACAGCTCCGACATCCAGCCCGCCTCCCTGTTGACATGTGCAATGGAAAATATAACGTATCCCCTCGCTCAATGCGCCATTCGCCAAGCTCGGATGATTTCCCGAATATAATTTTTCATTTCATTTTGAGCCGGTAGTCAGTAAGTGAAAAACGTACTACGGTGTGTGTGAAGAGAAGGACAGTGGGTGAAGTAAAAAGAAATATAAATGCGTGACATTACATTTCCTACATAAATACGACACTTTCATACGTTACATATATGTTTTACATTACTCGTTTCAGACAAGTATTCTTTGACGGTATTAAGAGCTTGACAATTTTTCAATACCAATGTCCACTACTATCTTCTAAAGGGAACAAAATGTCGAAAATACGAAGAGAAATTCAATGAAACGAAAGCGCACTTCTTTACGTAAATGTTGTACGTTTTGTAAATGTTACGTGAAGGAAATTGCCTACAGGTAGCGTCAATTTGTCAATTTAAAATTACATGAGGTCCATTGAGTTATTTTTTTCCTGCTGGTCTACGATTAATAAGCTAATTTCTGCAAGAAAATAATACTTTAAATGTTCTGGGCAAGCGCAATAATAATTGAGATAATCGAAATAAAAATGCATACTTGTGTACAGACACATATTACACGCGCGGGCGCGCGTACACGTATATATATATATATATATATATATATATATATTCACATTATAGGGATGTATAAGATATCTGGCAGTATCCAAAGTATCTCTACTTGTGTCAACTCGATATTTAGGAATTTTGTACAGTAGAATGTATCTCTAAGGTTTACTCAATATCTTATTAAGCATGGCAAAAAAAATAATAATCAAAACACATTAACTTCACTTTATATGACTTCACTTCATAGCTCATATGATTTCACTTTACCTGTCAGTTATTAAATGTATGTTTAATTTTCAAAATAAGAATATAAGCATTCCGAATCGTGATGATAACAAAGCTGGATATGAACCTGAAGCCGTGAAGTAGTGAGACAAATACAATCATGAATTTTTGATAAAAGAAGTGTTATTTTGGATCTGCATTATGTAAAAACAAAAAAGAAAATTATTAATTGTCTGTATAAAAATCTGATGAGAAAGAAGATGAGTGTGCAATTTAAGACGATTAAATTGAATTTTGATCACGTTAGAAAAATGACAAATTATAAAATATAGGAGACAAAGTCTAACTGAACTTCGTTTGCAAAATTTAAATTTTATAGTTGTTACTTTCGAGATATTTGTATGTTTGTTTCAGTTCCTTTATTTATAATCTTGCTACTGTGGATACTCGATACCCAATACATCTCTTAGTCACACACACACACACACACACACACACACACACACACATACATACACACACACACACACACACATATATATATATTATTTTACGAATCTTACAATAATTTTTTTCTCTAAAAATGTTTTATAAGATTCTTCAACTATCTTTAATGAGATACTGTTGTATCCTCAACGTATCGATTCTACTGATGTACAAAGATATATATTATACTCTTGGAAAACAATCTTTATGCGATACCATATTGTATAATGTAGAAATTCCTTAGCTATATAAAGAAAAAAAAATTAGAACATATAAAATTAAGAGATATGGTACATTTATACTTATGTTGCATATGAAGAAAATAATTAAGTCATATATATTTTTTAGTCACTGATTTTCACAAATAAAATTTTCTGTTAATCGCTCTACGTTGATACACAGAACAAGTGATAAAAGAGATATTGTATATTATGTATTATGTATGTCTGTCATTAATGGTGCATTATGTTAATTAAATCACGATTTATAATCGAAAAAGTTGTCGTCTTATTAATCTAGTACAGATAAGTGCAAAGTACAATAACATAAATATTTGTATAATTATATATCATATTGTATTAACAAGTAGGTTTGCGTAAGTTTTACACAGATTCTTATCTGTTCATCTTTATTTGTGAGCTACAATGTAATAAATAATATGTATAACAGATTTTAAATATAATTTGCGAAGTTTATTTCTATTTTCATTCGACCTTCTCCGATTTCAATATATATATATATATATATATCCAGGATTTATGTAAATAAAAATACAGGAGTAATAACTAATATGATACGAGAAAGAAACGATGTTTTTTGTTAAGATAAGATTTATTTCTTATTCACTGACACAGTTAAATGTTATGTGAAACAATGTTATCTTACCGCTTGGCGACGCAAATTCGCCTTGTGCTTATCATTATGTACTATTTCACGTGTAACGTCATATGATTTACAGGAAGGATAATTGTTTTTAACAGACGAGGATGCATTTGTTACACTTTAACCGTTTATCGTAATAAGAGTATGTAGTAACGTGAAAGTTTGTGTAATGTTTGAAATCGCCATATGCTGGGTTCATCATTCCAAGTGATAATAATTTCGATTGTCAAACTGAAATTTTATAAAATAGAGCTATCCAATTAATAACATAATAAGTAGATCTGTTAATTATTATCTCATATTACAACGATATTTCTCCTTAATTTATAATTTTTACAATCTTGGTTACAAATTAATTTTTTAATTAGAATTTGTTATAAAATAGATTAGAAAGTAAACAACATTATAACCGAATGGTTGCATTTAATATATTTAAATTAGAATTATTTCTAAATAAAAACATAAATTAAAAGACCTCGCACTTATTTGAAAAATAATTGCAATCTCGGTGAAATCGTTTTTACATATGATATAAATGTTAACAAAATGTGTCATAGACACAAGGCTCAATAATGCAAACTTAAATAACAGAAGTAGAGCTTGAAGCGTTATAGAGAGTGCGCCTTCTTAATAATTTTCAGATCGTCAAATAACTAATTTGTTAACTAAAAACTCAGTTTTTGCTGCGGTGTATCAAAGATGTAGAATTTGTTCTCAACTGGCAAAGCTTAATATGTTCTACAAATCCTTCGAAATGTCTTATTCAATCTCATCATTTATCAATTAATTTGAAAGAAAACAATATTGATATAAAAAACGATTGTTTTAATGTTTCTATTTTATGTATTGTGCGCGCAGATAGTATCAAGAGCAGATGATACCATTATTGAACCTTGTCTACTTGACATCTTTTGCTCATCACATTATAAGCTACATCATGTGTGAAAATTAATTCATTTCACCGGGACTCAATATTCTATCTAATTACTGCGGGATCCTTACTTTTATTGTTTCGAAAATCCCTTCAAATTATTTAAATGTATTTTAATGATATAAGAATAAATTTTGATTAATAATATTAAATATATAAAATATCGATATACGATATTTAAGTGCGGTCGTAGTAAACATTGCACAATATTACTGTACTATTTAATATATTCACATTCCCGTATAGTACAAATTATTGAGAACAAGAAGTACGTGTCGAAATGCATCCTCTGACCTTCTCAAGATAAATATACACTATTTCGTGACATTTATGAAATCATTACACCTCAAAATGCGCAGCCATGTCACAATGTGCGATAAACTATTAAAATTTGACTTATCTTCATACACACGCAATGTAAAACTATGTACAATATGTCAAGGAAACCTAATATTTTCTACGTATTCCTCGAACTCAAACGTAATTGCATTTCTCACACCATGGAGCTCATATGACCCTTTTATAAAAAATATATGTATATTTATTTATATATATATATATATAGCTGTATAAAAAAGAATGAAATATTTTATACAGATATACACACATAAGCGCGCGCGCACACACACACAAGTACGATGTGTGTATATACACGTTAAGAATGTATATCTATAAAACTTCATTTTTTTTTCAAGCTAACTTTATAATATCTTTTATACAAATTTATCTTCATCTAGTAGACGTTTGATTCACATCTTCGCCATTTCGTGTTTTTTAATTACGATTAAGTTCCATCTTTTTTTTTGCATTTGTTTAATTTCCTCATACTTGAAGCACTCTCTTCGACATGTGTGTTGAAATACAAATATAAATGCATCTCTGACAAAGTCTCCAATACGTACGGTACTAATGAGTATAATTATTCAATGATGATAAAGCACAACGGCAGCTAAATGTAATGTGGAAAATCAGTAAGCTAACAGTGTCGTTGAGCTGCATTCACGATAAATCGCCGACACAGTCGACATCATGAGGAGCAAGAGAAAAAAAATAGAAAATAATATGCCTTACATCTTTGTATCCTTTCTAGCCGAAACGGTGTATTCATTTACATGTGTCGAATAGCTGCAATTCAGTTACAATTAGCGCTATGAACGCTTCAGAGCGACCGATTGATCAATCGGAGCAGAGAAATCTAATCGCTTCCAAGCAAGTAGTTTGTAGCACCAAATCTATCGCGGCCTATACAAATCATATCTTTTTGTATAATATCTTTTTTTTATTTAAAGTTATTATACATAACTTAAAATAGACTAATAATTTTGTCTGATAATTAGCAATCGCTTTATTTCACATTCATATTAATATACAAATACTATCTCGCTAACATTTTATACGTATAAACATACGTGTGTGTATTATGTATGTTCACACCCGCAATACAGTGCACTAGTACTTTACGAAATTTTGCTAGCCTTTAATATTTATTTACATTTTTTGATACAATATAAAAGACGCGTTTGACGTAACTGTGTGATCATTCTTATGCCTTGTCTTTTCCTCAACATTTTGTGAAAACAGCTCAACTGCAAGTGATATAATCATACCATTGTGAAAATCTCTAAAAATGAAGTGGAATCATCACCCCTCTAATTAAGACCGTTAAGACCGTTCGGAACCGACGTTAAACTATCTCGTATAAATATATGAGAATAATTGTGAATAACGTTCATCGCAGAAATATGATGAGGGGTCACCATGATCGTGAAACGAACTCTCTAAAAATGAATCAATGGAATCGTCACCCCTCTAATTATAGGTAAGACCGTTCGGCGTTAAACTGTAGGTCCCGTATGTATCTGAGAATAATTGTAAACAGCGCACACCGCATGCAGAAATATGAGGGGTCACCATGTTCTGAGTAAAAGTCACCATGTTCGTGGTGACTCAGAAGAGGAATCATCACCAGTGAGTTTCACCGTCAAACAGTTTTGAGAACTGAAATTCAATTTCTTTCAGTGATATTCAATGTTTGAATGAGTATATATTATCACTGAAACATTGAAACAGTCACAACTGTTTATCACAGTTCTACGTATGCAGTTGAAAAATGATATACGCTGAAAATCAGACTATTGCACCGATTCACTTTTAGAGAGAAAGCGATGTAGCCAGCTTAGATAATTACTTGTTCCCCCAAGATGTCTTTACAGTAATATATCGATAACGCTCTCTCGGCCTTTCTATTTTATAAGAGGAAAAAAAAAAAAAAAAAANAAAAAAAAAAAAAATAAAGTGACGAAGAGAAATGTATAATGAAGATCATCAGTTTTGATAGTTTGTACTTTGCATCCGAACATGTGCAATGACAAAATGAGGATAATAGATTTTTTTTTTAACATTTAGGGCGTTTTCCAGCAAAAGGCGCAAATGACACATTGCGTAGCACAGTTCAGCATCATTTTATCTTTGTTTAATATTGTGAAGCAACGATATAATCATTATATTACACTGTGTCACCTCTGCCTTTCGCTGGAAAACGTTAGACTACGGAGATTAACGGAATAATATACACAGATATATTATATTATGAATGAATTTGCCGTTTTCTGAGACAAACGCATCCTTGATACGCTAAATCTTACGCGACTATATCTACAGTTTATTTAATAAAGAAAAATTGCAGGGCGAACATTACCATTAAGCGATATTACACAAGTCAAAATTGTCATGAAACGTCTGGCGTGATTGCATGATGCCCGTGCCGATAATGCTTATACAAATCTGATTTAGTACTCGAAAGAATAATAATCTTTCAACGCTGTCTATCACGAACAAGCCTGCTGCATTTCTGCTTTAGCTGCTTTCATCGCTGTAACGGAACATTTTTACGTTAGTTTCCATGTCAACGAGACGGATATAAATGACGGATATAAAACTGAATTTTTTTTTTTAATTATACAAAATCCACGTTCGTTAGCAAATGATAATTATTGAGCGATACATGATATATTGCGGTGCAAAAATGAAATTATATCATGTGAAATTACTGGAATTGTTAATATCGTTTGGACAAAGTGCATGAAAAAAATATCAATTCAGATTTTTACCTTCTCGTTCTCGCCTTTTTAATTTCTTTCGACGTCTGTCTATAGCAGCGAGTTCGACCTTCACGGCGTTGTATGTCTTACGCAACTCGGTTAATTTTTGCTGCAGTACAGCTATCCTTTGACTACCGTCCAATTCAGGATCTGTAAAGATATAATAGAGCGGCATACAGATTAGGATAGTAATATTTCAGGAAATATTTTTGCTCAGGATTCAGAAGCAGCAATCGGACGAAGCAAAGATCCTCGTGCCATGCTTAACGTGAGACTGAGATTAAACGCGAGATCAAACGGAAAAAAGTACATATCACTCGACGTACCAAATTCGACGAAGAAATTATACTTCAGCGGTCTCGGTAATCTCGACGAGTAGGTGCTGAGATCGGGAACGTTGGTGATGATGCCGGCGTGGTGACTCGTCGGCGTGTTGTTAACTCCGCAGAGATTGGATCCCTCGCTGGTGTCGTCGCTGTCGCTCCCGGCCCCGTATCTACCGTGCTGCCTGCCGTTCTGCCTGCCAGGTTTCTTCGGCACGGCGCCGCCGCCGCCGTTGCCGACACTAACACTGTTATTGCCACTGTCACTGTCATTGCCATTACTATTGCCACCGCCACTGGCACTGCCAACGCCACTGCCGCCGCCGACGACGACGCCGCTGCTACCACCGCTGCTGCCAGTACTGCTGCCGTCAACACCAACGCCAATGCCAACGCCAATGTCGACGCCGACACCGACGCCGACATCGAGGCCGACGCCGACGCCAACGCCGACGCCAACTCCGACTCCAACGCTGACACTGACGCCACTGCCGCTGCCGCTGCCGCACTCCGAGTGCTTCCTGTTTCTCTTGCGTTTCTTGGGCGACTGCATATCGTCGACTGTGCGTTTGGCGGGTGGCTTGAGGATCCGGTCCGCGGAGCTGTTCTCGGGGTGGGATAGGGCATCGTCCTCGCTGAAGCCCGGTCCTTTGCCGGCGCTGTCGTTGTCCGCCTCGGAATTGTCGCGATTCAGCTTGATATTGTCCTCGGAGATCGGCGACGAGCCGCCGGTTCTCTCCTCCCTGGGCGAACCCGAGATGTTGGAAATGCTCGAGTCGGGTGTCGTCGGCGGCGTATTGTCCATCACAGGCGCGGCTTCGTTGCTCTCGCGTCGCTGCTGTGGCATCAGAGGCATGTACTGATGCTGGTGATGCTGCTGCTGCTGCTGCTGTTGCGACTGTCGCATGTTCAAGGATACGCTCTGCTGCTGCGCCGGCAGCGAAACCGACATCGACGCCTCCACGGTCTTCGGCAGTGCCATGCTGAGCGTGGCAACGGTGCTGCTGCTCGTGCTCTGGCCCGAGGTCGGCGCGCTCGCGAACGGCATCTCCATCAGCACTATGCTATTTTCCGTGGCTTCGCTCTTCGGCGGGCTGCACGAGGGCCCGACGTTGGCTTGCTCGATGCTCTCGGACAGCGGGGCCGGCGAGCCGGGTATCTCCTCCTCGCATAACAGCGAATTCATCGTCTCGCCCTCCTCGTCCGTCTTCAGCGCGGGTGTCGCGTCGGTCTTGAACTCCACGCACTCCTGCTCCTGCTGCTGGACGCTCTGCGAGGTTTTCAATAGCTGCGATCTCGCGTATCTCTCCTGCGTATTCTCCATGCGATCCAATTCCGCTTGCAGCTTCACGTCGAAGGCAGACGGCGCTTTGACGTCCTGCGGCTCCTCGTTGTCTATCACGAGCCGCTGCTCCGAATCACTGCTATCCGTGGAATCGATATCTTGACTGATCTGCTTCTTGCGACTCTCAATTCTGTCCTTCTCCTTCTGATCCATCGTTTTATATTCCTCCTCGGAGGACTTTTTGTCGGGCATCTCATATCCGACGTTCCTCCAACTTTCCTCTTTCGCGGCGTCCTGCAGTTTGGTCTTGTGTTCTGCGATCACTTTCGCCTCCGAGAATTTCTTCAGTTCCGCTTCTTTCTTCGACTTCAATAGTTCTTCTTCTTTTCGCTTAACGCTCGCTGCCACGCGCATCATATCTCTACGTATACTCTCCTCGCTCGCGAGCTTTTCCTGTTCGCGTTTTTTCTCCACCTCGGTCGCGGGAGTAACGTCCGCGTCTTTGCCTCTTTGCAGAAAAGCAACGTCCAATTTTTTAGACTCCTTCATTGTCTTCATCGCGCGGAGATCGGTCTCCTCGTCCGAGATCTTCTTATCTTTAGCTTTACTTCGGTACGCCATCGCGGCTGATAATTTTTCTTCTATCGTAGACGTGGCCGGCAGTCGCGCGCTTATGGGTGCCGGCGGTGTCACAATCGGCGATGGTACCGGAACGATATCGAGCAACGACTTCGAATCCAACATCTTCAATTCAGGCTGCGACTGTCCGGCCGCGACTTGACTCGGCAACGGCTTGACTTGGCTCTGCTTCTGTTCCGGGATGGGTTTACTGCCACTGCTCGTACTGATTATCGGCGCTTCTTCCCTCGCGCTTTCGACCGTGGCCTCGTTCTTGCTCGACTCCGCCGCGTCCGGCGATTTGCCGCTCTGGAACTGAGTCTCCTGCTGATACGCGCTCTCCTGTTCCGTCTCCGACACCTCGGTCTCCGATATTATCAGACGGTCCTCGGAGTCGTCGCGCGTACCTTCGTCGTCCGCCGGTAAATCGTTGAACAAGAGATTCAGGCCGGTCTTGTTGCTCGGTTCTTCCGCGACGATCGATTTCATCTGATTGAACGACGATACGGACGTGTCGCAGAGTTTGTTGAAAACGTCCTCGCACGACATGCACGATGCGCTCTGTGACGACGACTTGCCGGAAGCAGTCGTCGCCGCCGCCGCCGCCGCCGCTTCATGCGCGTCGTCGGACCTCTTGCTGAACAGCTTCCTCGGCTTCTTCCGGGGCTCATTCTCCGGCGGCTCCAATTTCGTCTCCTTCGCCAACAATCCTGCAGCGGGCGTTTTCTGCTTCTTCTTCGGACTCTTCGCCTCGTCCTCGAACATTCGCTTCTTCAATTTATCCTTATCGCCGTTGTCCCTCTTATTTCTCACCTCGAACTCGAACGGTTCCGGTTCTTTGAATTCGTATATGTCCTCCGTGCTCTCCACCTTCGTCTCGACAATCTCCACCTTTGGAGATTCGATCGTTTTCTCCAATTTGGGCGACGTCGCGGTCACGGCGACGTTCTCCTTCTCGTTCTCGAGCTTGACCTCGTTATCAGGCTCCATTGATCTGACCATCTCTAACTTGACGGCCTTGTCGAAACCTTTCAATTCAGATCGTATTTGATTGAGATCGAAATCTCGACCCTTCGGTTGTTCCTCCTGATCGCTATCGGGCTCGGATTTGATGCCCTGAGACTTGCCGGGCGTTCTTCTTAAACGCCTGCCTTTACGCGGTTCGTCCAAGATGTCTTTATCGTCCTCAGCGTCACTGACTGTCACATCATCCGCCCTAATTCGCTCTTCCGCCCTTCGCGCCTCCTTCCGTTTTCTCTCCTCCATACCTCTCAATCTGGTTTTGGTTTGCTCAGGCTCGGTGGTATCGGACTCGTAACCCTCGCTATCCTCGCTCTCCGACGCGACGGATATGTCCGTGTGTCCCGAGGTTCTCCTGGTGCGCCTACGATGCTCCATCCCGGATAAGTCTGCATTTCTCGTTGTTCTGGTCGGCCTATTGGCGGGTGTGGCGGGACTCTTGGTTCTGGAGCTGGAACTAGCGATAGACAGCGGTGTGGTGGATCTGGTTGGCTGTATCGCGTCCTTGTCCTTCTCCTCCTTCTTGGCGTCCTTCGTAGATGTCGAGGCTTGCATGGAGCTCGTGGAAGTGGGAGCGACGCTTTGCGCACGGCGACGACTTTGCGACGCGTTAGCGTTCGAGTTGCAAGCGCCCTTCAACTTGTTGGACGAATTCGCGCTGGGAGTTTGAGGCCTGGGAGTCGCCTTGATGCGCTTCACTCTGCCTTGAGCTTGCGTGATATTTTGAGCGATTCTAGACGCTTTGATCCACTCGTCGTACCTGTTGTTCCAACCTGTGTAGTGTACAAGATACATTGGCTCCGGGCCGTCCTTCTCTATCTCGATGACTTTCGCTTCGTAAGTGACTTTGGATTCGTGCGTCGGGCCATAGTACACCTTCAGTTTGTCACCACACTCCACGGGACCCTTGTAGGTAGGGGCGGACTCCGTAAGCTGTTCGTCCCCGCGCGACTTTTCCGTCTCGTACTCTTTGCGCTTCCTTCCTCGTTTCTTTAATTCCTCGTCCGTTAAACGCCGCTGCTTCGACAACGTTTTCTTGTTGTCCGCCTCTCTAGATGGTGTTCGCGTTTCCCTTCCTTCGGAAGCACCTTTATTTTTCACGGTGTCATCCTTCGCCTTGGATCTCGTCTTGGTGGCTTCTTCCTCCTTGTTCTTCTCATCCTTCTTCTCTTGCTTCTTAGGTTCGGTTTTCTTCTTCTCGGTCACCTTCTTCTTGGTGTCCTCTTTACTCTTCGACTTCGTCCGGCTGGACGATGCAGTCGTAGTAGCACACAAAGTGGGAGACGCGGAAATCTGCGTAGTCGGTTTTTGCGATTTTTCGTTATTGGACGACGATTCGACGTCTCCTTCCACGTTCACGTCGCTCTCCTGGCCGCTACCGTTTCCCTCGGACTCTTCCTTCTTTTTTACCTTGACAATTTCTTCCTCTTTCACCTGTTCCTTTTTAACCTCCTTCTTCTCTTTCTTCTCCTCCTCCACAGGCTTCTTCTCGTCTTCATCCTTGTCGCTTTTCACTTGTGCTGGCGCTGGCGGCGGTATAGGCGTATTTCTGTCCTTGTCGCGGATCAGACTTCTTCCAGGGCGTTGCTTACGCGTGCTACCTCGCGGATGGTTCACCATGGTGCAGCCTAATTTTCTATAAAAATCTTCGAAGGAGTGTAAGACTTTCTTGTAGGCCTGCTTCACAAGGTTGTACAAGGGCGCCGAATTTTGCATCGAAAAACCAAGTCGCCGTGTCACGGCTTTCCATTGATTCTGATTTGTGACACGATTATAGCCACCCAATTTGTAGACCGCTCGGAACAGCCGGTACAAGTCTATATCTTCAGATCCAATCATCGGGCAAACATTTATAGGTGTCCCGCGATCATCCATAAATTTATACAATTGAGCCACAAAATGATCTTTCTCTTCACGCGGTTCGTCGTCCGAACTCTAAAAAAAAAAAACATTCTATTTTTATGTTATGTTCCATAGCCGTTGTGCATAAAAGAAAAAGAGCATAAATAAGCAAAGAAATCTTACATCTGAATCGAGTTCGCCGTCGTAATCGCTATTCCCACTAGAAACAGAATGCCCAAACAGGGAATCCCTGTCCCAATGAGGCGGTAATTCATTTTTCTCTAAAAATAGAAGCGCTTTCTCCACTGCGACCTTCAGAGTACTGTTTTCAACTTTATTGACTAATTCTTTCGTGAATTCTGTGGCTTCCTTCTTGGGCACTGTATAACTAGAAATAAAATGAACATTCACAGTAATTTAATAATATTTCAAGTTAATTTAATAGCAGTAATAAAATTTATTAGAAAAGCATGACGTATTTATTTTATTATTATTGAATTTAAATTATTTTCAATTAGACTGTTAATTGCGCCGTTAATATATCATTGTTTGTCTATATATATATATATATATAGTACAAAGCACTGCATGCTCCTGTATGTGAATGTGACAATGTAATAGGAATGAATAGTTCATAATAAAAATTTTTCACATACTATCTGGCATCTTTGAACGAGCGCACCAAGTAATCGTCTCTCACTCGTATCCTCACGGTGTCTTGAGCGGTAGGTGCAACCACTAGTCCCGGAAACCAATTATCCTTCTTCTTCTTATCACCGAGCTCCACGCAAACCACCCTACCAATCTCTGGTTCCGTTTCCATTCCCTCCTTCGCACCCCCGCTGGAACTCGAGTCACGTGCACCACGTGGCGGACTGTCCTCATCTTCGCTGCTTTCATCCCTGTTGCGTAAAAAAAAAAAAATTCGGCTACCGTTAGACAACTGTTAGAACTTTCAAGAACTGATCTCTCCACAGCACTTACTGCGCTTGCCTTGATCGTCTGCCCCTTCTACCTCCAATTACGGGATTCCCAAAGTGCTCCGGATGAGTCAACGGAAGCTGATCCAATGTTTCACTCTCCGCAAAGTGCCGTCCGCTCTTCAGGCAGAGCGCGGTTCTTCTCAACGTCGTGATGTCACCATCGTCGAAGACCACAGTGTACTGACTGCAGTCTTGGATCTTCGTAATCGTAGCCTCCACAAGTTCCTTCCGATCCACATGTTTGACTTCGACGGAGGCGCCTACTCTCAGAGTCCCTCTTATTTGATCGTCGGCAACCGTAGCGGTTCCTAAACCTTGTGGTTTATACGTTACACGGCATTTTACCGACCGCACGACCTTGCGGATTTTTGCTTCGCAGAAGGCACCCTTATATTTCGCGCTGACTTCCGTGCCCACCGGTAGGGACGGTGGATCGTCTCCCTGCAACAACAAATTTAACATAAAGTAATAATGTTTCATGTCGATGTTATATTAACAATTTCACATTAGAAGTTGTAGCACAAGTTTAACAAGTACCTATATAAATTGAGTAATCAAAGATACATAGAAATAATTATTGTTCTTATGTAAATTGAACCTCTTTAATCAATTTGTGTTAATTTACATCACGAGTATATTTAATTTTAACTTGAAGACGTTGCCATTTATAAAGTAATCATTTTTTCTTCTGGAATAAAGTTCTATGCATTTTAATAATTATCACAGTCTACAGTTCATGTTTCACTTATGGATCAGTGATTTTGTCTTTAATAATAATGGCAAGATATAATGCACACACACATCTTTTTATATAAAATATATATATCTTTCATATAAAATAATAAAATAAATTACATAAAGGTTAAACAGGAGAAATATTAAAATAATAAATAGTAAAGAAGAAGATATCAAATATTTAGCCACAGATTAATAAATGTTAATAAATTTCTCTTTACTATTTATTATTTTGTTTCTCCTATTTAACCTTTATATACACATATTATATATATTATATATATGTATAAATGTATATAATAAATACATACTCTTAAAAAATTATTATTCTTTAATATTTTGTCCACTTAAAAAAAAAAAAAAAAAACAAGAAAACACAAACTTGTTTTATCTTAATATATATGTCTACCTTCAGATGGAACAAAAATAGAAGCTGGGAGAAATAAATCAGACATTCTCAAAATACAACTAAACATCAACATATCCGTTAGTTAGCGCAATTATATTTTAGAGCTGCTCATATAGATTGATTAATTTTTATTTCATAAAAAGTAACGAAATTACGATAATACGTATACCATATGTCCTAATAATTAAAACAGGTCCAATTAACTCATGTACGCTTGCATTATAGAGAGCAATGTGGAGCGCGACGGGGAATACAAGTACAATAATTGCAAAAGATATAAATATTACGAATGAAAAAGAAAAAAATGAAGCTAACGACCAACAAGATGCACACACTTTGGTAGCCGCGGTGGTCTCGCGTAGGGCGGCCTTTTGCGTCTAAAAAGTTTACAAACCGTTTACACCGAGATTCCCACGAGGGAAAACAGAAGTTTCCCGATCTGACGAAAATGTCTTCTGCATGCGTTGCATCAGATAGAAGATTCGTATCCGGGATTATCTCCAAGAGACGAAAAGGAAAAGAGAGAATGGAAGGAGTAAAGGCGGCATGTAGGTATAGATGTGTACGTGCGTGGGCGCACGCGAGTAGGAGGAGGAGGAGGGAGACGTAGGGAGGCAGAGAGGGAGAGATGGAAGAAGCGCGAACGCGCGTTAACGCGGTATGTCATAACGGAATCTGACAAAAAGTACGGGAGAGGACAAAGGACAGGCCCCGTAAACGCGCGCACGTATATATAGAACGAAAAAACGCGAGGCTACCCGCTGTTGCTACCGCACACAGTCGCCTGCCACCGTTGCTCTCTATCCCTCTCTCCCTCCCACCTCTCTCTCTCTCTCTCTCTCTCTCTCTCTCTCTCTCTACGTCGCACGACGTACTACGACTCTCTCTCCCGCCTGTTTACTCACCAGCATCTTCTACGGCTCCAACGACGTTAACTCGGCAAACGGATCACTCGCGTGACATTAGAACGCAACGCGTATCTCGCATTGGATCTCGCATCCCCACGCGCGCTTCCTGGCTCCGTTCCCGGGAGTTCAGCAGGGTAAATCGCAGGTCAGAGCGGCGAACGCACTGTGGCACAGGCCGACCCGCTGCGGGGAAACGGCACTCTCTCCGTAGCGCTCCGCGGCACAAATGCGTACGAGGACGACGACGACGAGCCTGCTGCTGCTGCTGCTCCGCTCCCAGCCGCCCATCTCCAGGACGACGAGACCGCTTATCCAGCCGACTGCGCGGCCCCTCTCATTGGGTCATGACGCGACGGGGATACCCGTCTCTGTGTTGTGTGCACGTCGTCACGTTCGAAAGGAGGCGAGACACACACGCGCGCACACACCGTGTCCGGAGCAACGCCACAAACGTAATGCGCCCGCCCGTGTGTAGCAGCAGCACAGTCCGCGTACGCGTACCGTGCAACACACCGTCGTACCCGCGGATTGTCGCCGGAAGCCGAACCACACCCGGAAGTAACGGGCGACCCTTTTTTCTCTCTCTCTCTCTCTCTCTCTCGTCCGCACCGCCGCCGTGCGCGAAAAGCGCGAATGCACGCCACTCGGAGAGATTCGATACCGAAACGGCGCGTCGGATGTGCGCCTTCACACAGCGGGGGACGAACGACGGGGCGGAGGGGAGGGGGGGATTGGCAGGAGCGTATCGCGGACGACGGATTGACTGGAGCGCGCTGACGGAGCGCCACCTTTCGCCGTATCTTTAGCAGCATTTTAGCGTAAATTCATATACAGTATTGGATGACATCGAGATTCAAAGCAGGTGAAACTACTTTATAAAAACGTATCCTTATGCCGTTACTTGTTACCGATTCTAAAAAGTAATTCGCTATCGATTCTAGAAAATAACTTATCGAGCGGCATCCGATTGTCCAATTCAGTGTCGCCAATTGGCCAATTTAACGCAGCCTTTTCCGATTGGTTGATCCAGAAAAGACCTCCGAGCAGGAGGTAAGATGGGTGCTCAAGTTTACATCTTATCTAGAATTAACTTGTTATACATATGAATTCTGAAAGATTTCTAAGCCTTTTCATTAATTTCTCAATTAATTTCCGAAGAAGAATAAATAAAATTTGAAGAAGTTGTAAGGTATTTTTTTCAGAAATCTTTATAACTTTAAAATATAAAGTTTTTAAAAATATGAAATATCATAAGAATTTTCTTCAGCAGGAAATTTAGATTTACATGAATAGATGATTTTTCTGCGACATTGTCATAAAAATAAAATTCTACAATCGGGCTAATTAATGCATTTGATTATCAATCTTTTCTACGATAATATTGTTCACATAATTAACATATTCGCAGTAACTTTTTTCGCGGCTTGATTTCTTTTCTGTAAAACGAACAGAAGTTGGACGAAGTGCTCTCGAAGGAAAAACGAGATTCGTATTTGCAGCGTGTAGTAGCAGCGACTCCGCGGCCGGAAAATCGCCTCCCGCGACGGGCCTGGAGGATGATCCGGTCGTCTGCTGTGACGCAGTCAAAATGGCGACGAGTGATGAAGTGCCGGTAGAAATCAACCAGAGTCGCGTGTGTAACACGGAGAATTCGGTGAGTCTTATGGAGTGGGTTAATTCGGTAAGGTAACGCGGGGGCTCGAACTTTAACGGGGCACCGTCGGCGCGCCGATACAATCCGGGGACAATAGACGCGCGTTATCGGGAGTAGAAAACAGCTCCGGGAACGTGGGGGCTTTGTCGCGATACGATCCTCTCGCGTCTCGCGCGGCGGCGGCGGCGGCGGCGGCGGCGGTACCCCCCCGAACTCCCCGAAAGGCTCGTCGCGCGGCGCGACGCGGCGCGAGTACGGCTGAGGGACAGGATCGCGCTATAATCGTCGGGACATCCGAGGACGGGCTCCACGAGGACGAGACGACGACCGGCGGATATCGCGATTATCGGATACGCAGGACCTCACTCGGCGTGGCTCTCCGGCGGAACCGTTCTATATAGAACGGCGGAAGCGATATAGCAGTATAGCGGAATATAGCGCCCAGCGGGCGGGACATCGACTGGCCGTTCGATTCCCGAAGGGGACGCCATTTATTTTGGCGGGCACGTGTACTTATTTTATCGCGGCCCGGCGCGAGCGAGCTCGTTTTTTTTTTTGAGGGATTCCCGACACCTTGCGCTACTTATGAACGGCATTGTAATAATTCACTTAAATTGTATTAATATAATGTATAAACAATAGTTTTTATATGACGCGTGTGTGCTGTATGTATATATATATATATATATATAAAATATGTGGAGCAATTGATACCTGTGTCTCTATATGATTTACTTCTTTTTTTTTTACATATAGAGTTAAACGTTTGTTGTTATTGATAAATTGAGCGGCGCAGTGTACATGCCTAGTCACGAAATGGAGTTCTTTCTGTTATCTCGATGCGATCTCGATGAGATGGTAAAATATTGCATTTTAAGATTCATTTGCGCGCTCTGCAATTTTTACAAAGTTTTTACAAAGTTAAAACTTACAAGCACACGATAAATTAGAAGTGAAATATAAGTTCAAATAATTTTATTCGAAATAATCGATCGGCTCTTAAACGCACTTTCCATAAATATTTGCAGACATCAGAAATGGAATCCATGGACATAGCAGCGGAGCCTACTACTATGAATAAGAATGTTAACGTACCATCCTGCAGAGAATCCGTGTCCGTTGACGATATGACCTCGAGAGACTACTACTTTGATTCCTACGCTCACTATGGGATACACGAGGAAATGCTGAAGGACGAAGTACGGACCGTGACTTATCGTAACTCCATGTATCATAACAAGCATCTCTTCAAGGGGAAAACGGTCCTCGATATCGGCTGTGGCACGGGTATCCTCTCCATGTTCGCGGCTAAAGCCGGCGCAGCCAAGGTCATCGGTATCGAATGCTCCAATATCGTTGAATACGCGAAGAAGATAGTGGAGGCGAACAACCTGTCCAACGTCATAACGATACTTAAGGGGAAGGTCGAGGAGGTCTCATTACCCGACGGTATAGAGAAGGTCGACATAATAATATCCGAATGGATGGGCTACTGTCTGTTTTACGAGTCGATGTTGGACACAGTGCTCTTCGCGAGAGACAAGTGGCTCCGCGAGGACGGTATGCTCTTCCCCGATAAAGCTACTCTGTTCATCTGCGGGATCGAGGATAGACAATACAAGGACGAGAAGATCAATTGGTGGGACGACGTGTATGGATTCGACATGAGCAGCATAAGGAAGGTGGCCATCAGCGAACCGCTCGTGGATGTCGTCGATCCGAAGCAGGTCGTCACAAATGCATGCCTAATTAAAGAAGTTGATCTTTACACAGTGACGAAGGCCGATCTCGAGTTCTCGTCGCCGTTCACTCTTCAAGTCCGGAGAAACGATTATGTCCAAGCCCTAGTTACGTTCTTCAACATCGAATTCACCAAGTGCCACAAACGTATTGGCTTCAGTACCGCACCGGAAGTGCCATACACGCATTGGAAGCAGACCGTTTTTTATTTCGACGAGTACATGACGGTGAAGAAGGGGGAGGAGATATACGGCGTATTCTCAATGAGGCCCAACGCCAGGAATTACAGAGATCTGGATTTCAGCATCGAGTTGGACTTTAAAGGGGAGTTGTGCCAAGTACACGAGACTAACAACTACCGTATGCGCTGATACACAGTGGATTGCGCGCCTCTTTCCACTTTTTTTTTGTAACTCATAAGAAAAAGTCATTTAATCAAGCCTGAAGTCGGATTTCCTACAGTATCGAACACTATAAAATGACGCGTTTAGACAGCATGTATTGTCGATGGTTTGTGAGCTGTCCAAATATTAGATCTTTGATTTTAAAAAGCGTGGAAAGCTTTCCGATTAGACGTTTAATATAACGACTTTTATAGATATTTTCTTCTGTAAACGTGCAAATATCTCTGAGTAATTATATTTATATAATACTAAATTCAAACGAATTACAGAGCATTGTAATAAAAATAAAAAAACGCGAATTTTCGCGCACAACTAAAAGCAAATTTGTCTACCAATCTGTAAAAACAAAAAGTCTGAATGTTAAACATGAATGTTTTGGCGATATCATAATATTAAAAAAAGGAACTACTTGTAGTTGATATCTCTCTCTGATGTACAATAAAATATATAATTGTGCGCCAAAATTCTCCATCTCCTCGTCACTTTCTTTTACAATATTGGACTTCGTTCTAATGCGATCTTATCAACAGCTGTGGAATGTTCGAAAAGACCAGAATTTTAATTTGACTAAAATTTTTATATGATCTTGTTACCTCTAATCTAACGCAGTCATTTATCGCAACTTGTCAATAAAATAACGAATAGACTATATTTATTTTGAAGAGTACTATTTTCTGCGAGTACTAATATATATATATTTGCGAACATAAATAACAAAGAACGAACCTAAAAGCGAAAATTGTATTTAAATATCACGTGATCATGATATTACTTTTAGCGATTGTTTCCGTATATTTTGGTAGCTAGTTCAATCATTGAGGGAGTAGGCTGGAGCACGGAGTATTTTCGTTTTTATTTAAGCAGAGTATGTCATTAGGTTGTTATACCTTTTAAACAATTGGCTAACTTCTGTGTTTTGTAATCAGTCCTTAATTGAATGAAATTAAGTAGAACGGTACGATCGAGTGTCATCTGCAATCGCAAAAAAAAAATTATATATATACACATTTCTGAAAATATTTCCTTTTGAATACGATACATTGTACACAACATACCAGTTGATCACCCGTGCAAACTTGCTTCAGATTTTCCGGCTTGACCAGCAGCAAGTTGCACAAGGCGTGCAGTGTGTCAAAGAGATTCGTAACAAATTCAACCTCGAGCTCTTTGATGCATTTGCGATACTCGTTCATGTCGCATATCGCGCACATAGCGCCGGCGGAGTTAAACTGAAATTGCTGCAAGTGATCGTAGATAATCTTGTGGAATCGTATTCCCAGTTCCTTGAGTGCGGTATCCAAATGCCTGCCGTCCAGCGTATTTCGTATCAGCCGTATCATCCCGCTCGCGTACTGCACCACCACTAGACAGGCTGGAGTATTCACGGTGTCCACATCGGTTTCCGGCTTGAAGTCAGTCTTCTTTTGTTCGCTTTGTAAATATACCTTTACCCAACCGACAATGGCGTTTATGCTTCTGTCCAAGCCGGTGTCCAGCTTGACGTCTATTTGCTCCAGCACCGCTTTTTTCTTCAGCAAACAATCGGCGTGTTTGGGTGTCGAACTGAAACGAGAGAAAGATATTGTTTCAATATTACCAGCTTGTAATCGCTATTGTAAAAAAAAAAAAGACATATTAGACGAATAAAAAGAACATGCGTACACAACAAGTGGCAGTACACTGTCGTTGAATTGCTCCTCCAAGAGTCGTACGATCGCGTTACACTGGTGCACCACGTTAAAGAAATAAATCTCCGGCTGAGTCCTGCTCTCGGGTATCGGTACACTTTGCAGGCCCAATTCCAGCGCGTAGTCCACGTGCTCGCTTATTAAATACTGCAACAGTATCTCCAGGATCTGCAGCGCATTCGCGGGCACGTCGACGGACTGCGAGAGTAATTGACATCTCTGAAACGCCTGCTTGCTTCTCTGGAGTATCGCGATCGCCAGTTCCTCCGACAAAAACGTCTCGCCCCCGTAATCCTCTATTTGAGCAATGTTTATATTCGTTCGTGCACCCAGTACAGCCTGCAAGTCTCTACGCAGCTCCTGAAAGCCGCCCGTCTGCAGCTGCTTCTTCTGATGATTCTTGGATTCGTAGTACTCGATAAGCAACGTCGCCGACTTCTCCCGAAATGCCTTCGTTTCGATACTGAAACGAGAGATAATTTATATTGGGATCAACAACTCTCTCTGTTGTTTTCGGCGACGTTATTCTGCATGCGACACTTACCTGATATAAGTATCTAAATATTTCTGAAAGATGTTTCTGGTAAGCTTGGGAAGGTAAGTTTCGTCGGTGCCCATATTGAAGACCTTCAGATCGTTGGACAGCTTGACCGTCCTCGTGTACAGGTCGTACAGATTTCTGAGATACTTCTCGGAGTCGCTCTTGTCCGCCAGCTTGGCCACCGCGTACTTTTGAAGGCGCAGATGATATATGTTCAGGACAAACTTGGCCATCACTTGCTCGGGATTGGTGAACACCTGTTGCATAAGCTTGTGATACTTCGTGCACATGGGTATGACGTCCTGGAAGACGTCCTTCCCGCCGAAGGAGCCCATTTGACTTTGCTCTATAAACGCGTCGATGCACTGCGAGTAGCCCTTGAAATTCGCCAGGGTGCTCGCCAATTCCCTCATACGCGGCGCGTCCTCCCTGTTGTGCGCCCTCACGAACTCCTCGATCAGATTCCGCTCTATCTCGTCGTACTTGACGCCGATCTTCTTCTTCGCGTGTTCGAATTTCTCCGAGGGAAGCTCCTGGGCTATGAGATGGAGTTTCTGTATCACGTCCGCGGCATCGTTCAGCTGTCGTCAACGAATAACGATTGAATAAATAATTCGGTCCCGCTACTTTATTTTTATCCATTATACACACTTTGTCGTTTAGTTAAATTAAATTAGCTTGGTCATCTTTACTTACCGAGGATTTATCTGTGAAAATCGGATCCGTCAGTGGACCGGGGCTCAGAAATTCCGAGAAGTGTCTCATCAACTTTTGCGCCTCGACCGCCCGCGCCCGCGGCGTATTGACGCTTTCCAACTGATCACCCAGATGCAGGACTTTCGTGGCCACGAGGTTTATCCTCTCGTCCAACTGATGGAACAAGTCGATCGAGTGCCTGTTTCTCTCCTGCAATTCCAATATCTCAAACGTATGCCGAGCCTCCTCCTCCTTCAGCGCAGCCTCCAGTCTGTCGCACTTCTTTTGCTGGCGTTCCTGCAGTATCTGTAAGTCTTTAATCGCTTGCAAAAAGGTCTCGTGGACGATAACCGGGTCGAAAAACGTCTTTCCCCCATCTTTCGTGTTATCGTTGACGGTCCTCCAGGCTAGTCTCTCGACAAATTCTTCGGGGTCAAATGGATCCTGCGAAACAGTTGTGATCCGTTCACGGCAACGTCAACTTGATCGCCAGCTCAACTCGATATTGCACAACAATTGCATAAATTAATCGGCATAAAATTAATTATTGAAATTGATTCGATTGAAACTGGCGCTTGTCAGCAGCTGATCTAATACTTGAAATTTAACGACTAAACATATCGAGCTATCGAGTGTGAAATAAATGAAATCGGTGGACGGAAAAGAAAAAGAAGGTCGATCGAAACCTGCTCCAGCTCCTTCATATATTGTTGCATCATTTTGAAACGATTTACGGTTGCAGAGCAGCATGAAAGTAGAAATGTATGGTGAATAGGTTAAGTCGCAACACTCGATCGATCCGCGGGAAGCTCACAGGAGCTGCGAGAGTAGGACGACCATCGTTGTTCGTTCGTTAATTACGATACCGCGCGATTCTAGGCGTGCATTTTTTTTTTTTAATCTGTCTCGCCCGGCCTCGCGTTTCCCGGATTCCGAGAAACGTGCGTCTACGTATGTACGATTGGCATCACGACCGCGTTCGACCGCGCACGGGAATGTTGTTCTTAGTGAGCGAGCTCGGCCGCCAGATGTCAACGTGACGCGATTGCTCCGGCGATTCGCGGCCGATCGACGTGAGATTCGCGGCCCTTTAATTTCGTCAAAACAAAAAGAGAAAAAAAAACCGATGACGAATCGACGCGATCGGCGGAATGACGTGCGCGAGCTCGCCGTTCGCGTCGGACGCAAATCTCGTGAGAGTAGCTAAACGCGGACTTTATGGAATCGCCTCGAGTCGCGCACGAGTCCGGCGCAAGCTTAAGGGCACGTCTTCATAGTCCGATCCTTACGTTTAAGATTATTTTAAATATGATCTCAGAAGGTGATGCACCGATCGCGTTCCATTGGATGGGACGGAATCTCAAATCGTACCAAGCCATCCCGAGCCATTCCAAAGACCGAACGACGATCTTAAATTATGATCACCTTACGATTAATCGCATTACATTTCGTCAGATGTGATGAGCTGTTCCGAGAGGTGACGAGCACGCTCTAACGAACACGTGAAAGGCTACACGCCCACGCGCCACATACGTATCGTGCGCGCGCGCGCGCGTATGTGTGACGCATCTGTGTACACGTGACGATCACGAAACAAAGTGACCCGGAATTCGAAGAATGCGATTTCCGTTTAGATAGTCTGTTTATTCATCCGTACTTTTATATATATAATTACAGTTACTATATCTGTAACTTTTCGAAATGCCATTATATCGTATACCCGTCACAAATAGCCCTTTCATCACGATACAAAGCTACGATTTTTTTTTATTATTTTTGGATTACATGTAACTGTAATATCTCTTAACTCGTATAAAATATCCTCGCTTTTTTTCTTCCGCTCGATCGAAGCTGCTGGTTTCGCAGATTTCGCAGTTTTTTTTCTTTTTTTTTTTTTTTTTGTTGTAGACTCTCGGATCGCATTTTGAACCGTGTGTAAAAACAGAAAGCACGACGAGGATAAGCGATAAAATTTAGGTAAACGCAAAACGGAGACTTCGCCGCTCCGTCGTTTGGCTCTGGGGGCCCACGCGAGCGGCACATCTCTCAGATACATTGTACATATATATGTAAAATATATATATATATGTATATTTTTATATATATGTATAAAGTACGCCACGTATGCGCTCCGAGTTAGCATTGAAATATTTATTGTTATTAAATTACACTATATATATATACACATATGTATAATATACACGATAAGTATATATATTATACATACGTATAAAACGAGCAGTGAGAAAGGAAAGGGGGGTATCGCGTTGCTTGTGCGGAATTTCACTAGGGAAAGAAAAACAATGACCTAGCCCTCTTGCGCATCTAGAAGAACAAAATAGAGAACGAAACAAAGAACATGAGAAAACGTCATTTGGATTATTTGTATAGAGGAATAGAAATTGGCCGTAGAGCCAAAACACATATCTCTATTGTACATATTACAATTAGGCTAAAAAAGAAAAAAAATTAAAGTGCTTATCAAGTAGTAACCACCGTACGCAGTATTAATTCAATTTACTTCCCTCAAGACCCCGAGTTGTCCTCCCCTCCCACCCCTCATTACACGCACACCTACACTCTCTCGCTCGACGTTACTCAATACTAATTCGACAAATTTATCTAAGGTCGAACTTTATACTAGAAAATGGCGTTGATTAACCATCGTCTTTTCTTCTTTGGAAAGAAAGATAACTACAGAAAAACGTAAAATTTTAGGGCAGGCGGACATGAGTTCTCTTTTTCTTTTTCGTACAACTCCGAGGAAGAGTTGGTGGTCCATGAGTGTGTGTGTTAGATTCTTTTATCCCTTCTTTTGTTTTTTTTTTTTGCTGTTGGAGTAAACTAAAACTTCCATGTATCGTTCTTATACTTGCGGTAATAAGTTTAATTTTTGCAGTACCCGGACCGCAACCACATTAGAGATGTTCTGCAAAAAAGATCGTCATTGTCCCCGATTGAATTAATGATTCCAATACTCGAGCTTAGATCTAATTAGGCTCATTCAATTTACACGTCGTTTCGCTTACTTTGGTTAAACAAGACGCACGATTACAGTTCTCAGCAGCATCCAGATTTAGAAGATTCGATTGGACGCCCGTGCTCTATCTTCACCTTGTTGGCCGGATCGCTCGCTCCGCTCGACGGTGGGCCCACTCTGAGTTTTATTTCCGCGGCCATTGTCATAAAAGCTTGCTCTACATTCATCGCGTTCTTCGCGGACGTTTCCAAAAATGGTATACCGAGTTGATCAGCGTATTCCTGTTTACAATAATATACGACTATGCAATGAGAATTATAGTAAGATTCTTATGAATTATGTTGCATTGCAATTAATTATGCAATTAAATGCAATATCGAGGAAAAACGTATGCAAAACCATTTACCTTGGCCGTTGTATAATCCACTACTTTTTTAGTATGTAGATCACATTTATTGCCGACTAGCAGCTTATTGACGTTATCACAGGCGTAACGATCGATTTCTTCCAACCACTGTTTTACATTGTTAAAAGTCTCCTGATCTGTGCAGTCGTAAACAACAATAATACCGTGTGCACCTCGATAATAAGAACTCGTGATTGTTCTGAACCGTTCTTGACCCGCTGTATCCCAGATTTGTAACTTTATCGTCTTTCCATCTAGATCGATAGTTCGAATCTTGAAATCCACGCCGATCGTGCTGATGTAACTTTCCGTGTATGTGTCATCGGCAAAGCGCAACAAGAGACAGGACTTTCCAACGCCAGAATCTCCGATTAGAAGCAATTTAAACAAATAATCGCTGAAACAAATAGAAGTTGTTTAAGCACATATATATTACAGCTCAATTTTGAGAACACATTTTTACGAACGGAAAGGAAAAAAAATATGATTTGACGTCTCCACTTTAAAAAGACAGCTGATATAACATGTGGTACATGGCATTTAAATCAGAGAAATCATCTTGTGTGTGAGAGGTAAATTCTTATAAAATCCCTCCTCTCCCCAAAAAAAGGATCTATATTTAACCATTTACTCCGCTCGTATTACTCGGGATTATTATGAATTATGAGGAAAGGGCCAAGGTCGGGGTGAAACGCAAAGTGAAAACAAAGTGACAGTAGAAAATCCTGAGAAATACGGATTACGATACGAGAGTGCCATGTTTCGAGTAGTAGGGGAAAGCGCGACGAGAGGGAAGGGTGAATCTGTCAGACGGGACGAGAAAGTCAAAGGACACTACATTTTCCCTGGTTCCCCGGCCCGGCGGGCGGAGGATCCCGCGGACGCGGCAACGTGGACGACGATCCGTCGCGAAGAGGCGCGTCATCGTCGCCCGATAAACCGCGCGTAGTGGCAAATTCGCTACACTTATGTCTGCGCAGAAGGAAGGTTTACTCACTACTCGGGATTCATCGTGGACATGCTACGCTGAGGAACGCGTCGGCTGATCGGGATCCGTCTGTGGTCCGCGCGAACGAGATCTATACACCCGGAAGTAAACGGCTCTTCTCGGCCACGACACGCGCCACGGGGGGGAGGAATGCGGATAAATTCGGGATTCTCACTACGTTCCCGTAATACGACGAGGAGAGTCGTAAGCAATGGCGGTCACAGCAACTCCTCCCAAACCAATGAGACCTCCACCATTGACGTAATGCCAGAATGGCAGCAGCGGGCGCCGTTTCCATAGACGTAGAGCGTGTAGTTAGCGCGCGCGTTTTCTGGTCTAATGCAGGATTCACATCGCGACCAACCGATCGACGGTACGATAGCCAATGAGAGAGGTCGTTTCCTAGGGTTTTTTTAATCAGCGAGCAGTTTGTCTCCAATTGCCCGCGTCACTAATTGACCAATTTAATGTAAATTTTTCTGATTGGTTGGTCCAATGAGACAAACTTTAGGCGGCTGTGAATGGCTGTTGCTCCAATCGCAACGTGATTAAACGGGACCTGAATCCTGCATAAAAAAGAAAGTTTGTTTACGCAGAGATGTCGACGATAGATACTATTAAAGGCCGACAATCTTACGGGAGTTTAGCGTGGCTATATATTTAGCAATAATTGTTAAAATTTAAAAGTAATTAGCCAAAAATATAATATTAATTTTATGATTTATTATTAGCTAGAACGTTTTTTTAGACATGTACATATATTTATAATATATAATGCTATAATAGTTATATAATTTTATTTAAAACTGGATTTTTATAGATACCATCCGTGTTTGATTATCCAGAGAGATGGTAACAGAAAAAAAAATTGTAATTTTGCGACAATTCATATATGATATTATGAATTACTTTTAAATTTTAGCATTATAAATATTCATATACGATGATCATGCTGAATGAACAATCGCTTGTTTGATTCAATTCGCATTTATTAAAAGTGCTTCAGAAAAGTAAAGAATAAACGCGAAAGAATAAAAAAATGATAAACGTATATATTACGAACATGTAATATATTATAAACATGTAATATATATATAT
>NW_012026864.1:1492093-1542442 GCF_000956235.1 Wasmannia auropunctata
ATATATATATATATATATATATATGAATAACACTTGTTTCTTACATCATTTTTGGACTCAACAAATCATATGCATTCGTAGATATTACATCTATATAAAATAAGGTACAAATCTCTGTATTTGGAATTGCTACAATTACGTTTGTTATACTGTACATTATTGCTCTGTGAATATCGAACGATCATTGTTTTCATGTTCTCCTTAATAACAGAAAAAATTGGTAAATATAAGACTTAATTAATATACGAGTAATAAAATATGTTCGCAACAGTCTTATATATATATCTTCTTTAAAAACGTTAATCATACGTAAGTATCAAAAATACAGTAGAACTTTCCTTATACCAAGATTTAGATTTCTTACAATTTTGTTTCTTTTTACTGTTTCCTAAAACAAAAAAAAAACCAATTTATCAGGAGTTTATATTTTGTAAGAGAAAAAGAAAGAAAAGAATTAAGAATTACTCACTTTCTTCGCTCGCCTCATCGATGGCAGTAGTTTTTCCGAACTCGCCAATATAATCGGAGCAACCTACTAAGGGTACTTTGGGGAATAATCTTTTGAATATCATTGATTCTTCATTGTACGGTGCGTCGTTGTATATAGGACCTGTACGCATTTTGTTCGTGAAAATAAATCCTATGGAATGTTTCTTTAATTTCACTTTGTCCTTAAATAACATTAATCTCGCTTCGATTCGCTTCTTCGTATTGCATTTCCTTTCCAAAATCGTGGACCACGTCCGTATAAGGCCAGTAATTAGAACGGCGACACAAGATGTGTGCGATTTCTCAAAAGGCTCGACTCTATGTGCTTTGCACGAGCCAGTACGTGCACGTTGTGCATGAATGTTTTCCACCACACCACCCCATACGGAAACCGCTTTATTTTTTATGCTGAGTACATGCAAAAAAAAAGAAGTAAATGTGCTATTAGCAATATCGTAGTACCACAATTGGACAAACTGATAAACTCAGATATGTATTATTGCTTGAATTAAATATATATTTATTAATTATATATAAATATATAAATATAAATATATGTATATTATACCTTTGCTGTATGGCTGAGGCCCAACGTTTTGCTGTGACAATACCTATTGCTGTGTCACAATATGAATATAAGTTATATGAAAAGTTGTTACAAAATAGCATAAAACATGTAGATGTCTCATGATTCGAGGTAGATATTTCATTATTAATAATTGTGTTAATTATCTCCTGATATTCGACTGTTTGCCATATGTTACGATTACAATTTTCGGACAGTTCGAATGATTTTACTTTCACATTCGGAACTTGTGGCAAAAACGCACATACCATATGTGGATATTGTTGACACATTACTTCTTCCAGAATAACATATCTGCTACACAACATTATAATTTCACAACGTTTAGGTAGCAACTCTGGTAGAAAAGTCTCTACATGTTCTTAAAAAGAAAGATTTATTTTAATAATCTTACATTATTCTATGATATTATTATATATAGTTCAAGGGAAAAATGAATAAAAGAACTTATAGTATTAAAGTAGTATTAAAATATTTAAAAAAATAGTTTGTCATAAATCAGAATAAAATATTTACTTGCTACTGTTAGGAGCTTTTTATTTATCTGATACTTATGTGTAGCAGAGAAAATATTTAAAAAAACATAAAATATACCTTCTATTTCATATCTGATTCCTGTAGGAATGAAAAAGAAACCTACTGATGGTTTAATTCTTATATTCTTGATACAACATAAAAAATCGTGTTGTGTATAAAGTTGTAAGCAATAAGGACCTCTTGTCAATTTCTCATCATTAGCAGCTTCTAACCAGGATCTGAAAAAAATAATTTCATGCTCAAATTTATCCTGTGTTTAGCTTACACTATCACGTACTTTTCATTCGCAATACAACAATGTTAAATTTACAATTACTAATAGTTTTATCACGAATAAATTTTTAAAGACATGATATGAAATGCCACAAGAGATTATTTTGTAAAAATCAATTCTTGTTCGTATTTATTCACATGCACATATAATGCCAGAAAACTTTAACAATATTATAGCATTCTGCTTATATTAAATAAAAGTATTCAGAATTAAATCGAGCATGGATTATTAACGGTAGATCATGTGTACCTGCAAACCATCGCCGCGCTCGCCAGATTCCTTGCATCTAAATACTGAAAAATGATTCTCAAAATATCGTAGGATATAAAACAGGTATTTTCCTTTCGCGTTGGCTCCTCCATCAATCTTTTTCAATTTGAACCAGCCACTTATTAGTTGCTTTTTCATTTTAAAAACTCATGACCACACATATATGACGACCTTTTTCCTGTTACCGCAAAATGCTCTCGTGGAGTGTGGACTGACGCTTCCTGAAGAAGTGCAGGGACTGCAGGGTGTAAAAATTATATAGACAACATCCACTTTACCGCACCGCGACTTGTCAGACACGTCGGTATAAGTTTACCGGTCTATGTGACCCAGCGATTCATTGCTCCTCATATTGAGTAGCGGACACCCTGTATAATTCTCTCAACAAAATGAAAAATATTAACGTTTCATTTTTTAATAAATATAGAATAACGTAATATTTGATACCAGAATAAAAATAGGCTTTTTCTTATTTTTCCACATAAAAATGTATTTTCGAATGCGCAATTTTTCGAAAATATAAAGCCTCAGCGCAGTCACGAAAAGTTATAGCACGGACAAGCACCACAAATTGTATACCCGCGGTGCGGTAAAGTGGATGTTGCTATGTAGTTTACATCCATTTCTTCAGGGGGCGTTAGTGCTTAGTGTGCATTTTGCGATAGCAGGTGAGGAAAAGGCCATCTGATCCGGTGTTATACGAGAGGAGCTTGTTCTCTCTCAAGTTTCTCTTTGGTTTACTTCTCCTTTTTCATAGGGCACCTCCACCGCTTCACCTGTGTTGTGATCTATTACCACGTGTGCTGTTTGTTAATATTTAATTAATTTGACCGGATTGATCTTCATTCGAGGACAGGAGCCATTAATATAACAAGAGGAAGAAAAGAGTTATTTATAATCAATTGCTCCAATCTTGGGACTGCGCGGTATTGAAAAGGAAGAAATTTAATAAAAAATTTTGAATAATTCACAAACATGGATCAGAAAAATGCGAGCGAGAGCAGCGAGGACTGTACGATGGATTGCGACGCGGAAAATGAATCGACACAGATTCAAAAAGAGATCGTCGAGGTTAGGGCTGAAAAACCTGGCAAGAAGGTTAAAAGGGGTATAATCTATCTGTCCACAATTCCAAAGTATATGAACATCATGATGATCCGGGAGATGTTTTCTGCCTATGGGAAAGTGGGCAGAATATATCTGCAGCTAGCCGACAATGGTTCGTCTTAGATTTCTCTCACAACATTAATCGTGAATTTTTTTTGTATAACATAACCTAGTTTTAAATTTAATTACCATTTTATTGCGATTATGCGATTTTACGATTATATTTCATATAAATACAAAAGACGTTTTAGAAACTCAAAAAATTACATAGGTCAATTATTTTAAATTGTTGATCGCGAATATAATAACGTTTCATTTGAAATATTGCAAAATTATTGATTGTGAATATATAATAATAGCGTTTAATTTGAAATATTGCGAAATATTTGCAGAGACGCAGTCGGCGAAACATAAGAAAAAGTCCAAGAAAGTAGTCAAGCATTTTACTGAAGGTTGGATAGAGTTTGAAAGCAAGAAGGTGGCGAAATTTGTAGCAGATACGCTAAACAATACTCAAGTGTCTACGAGAAAGAAAAGCAAGTTCTACGATGTTATGTGGAATATAAAGTATTTGCCTAGGTAAAACAAGAAATTTTTTATTGACTAACATTCAATTAATTGATTCATTATTTATCTTTTATGACTCTTTTTTGCAGATTCAAATGGATTCACTTGAGTGAACGTTTGGCGTATGAACGTGCAGTTCATAAACAAAGACTTCTGACGGAAATAGCGCAAGCTAAGAGAGAAATTAACTTCTTCTCATATAACGTAGATAGAAGTAAAAAGTTGCGTAGGAAACAAAAACAAGGAGAGGAAACCGCATTTGAATTGCCTGAAGTTAAACAAAGGGATACTGATAACGAGATAAGGAGCAGGAAAGAAGAAACGCGTGTAGATGACAGAACGGAGTTCCTTAAATCCATATTTGGATAAGATTTATAAACATGTAATTATATTATTATGTTCATATAGCGTTTAAGAATGTACAAAATTATTCTTTATTAAAGTATCTTATAATTAAGCCTGTTGATATTCATATTAAACATTAAGTTTTATGAATAATTTTGTTACACATCACTACATAATACTGCATATTATATATTTTTTTTGTTTGGTAAAGTATTAAAGTAAACATTAAATTATTAAAAGAAATTTTTACAAATATTAAAACATTGAAGATGGAAAGTAATACCTATGCGCTATGCACTAGAAAAAATTACATGAACTGTGATTTATGAAGAACATAATTCATCATATAAAAATATTCTATTGTACAATAAATACTTTATTTGCTTGTTACATTGAATTAATATTATTATAGAAAACTGCAGAAGAAAGTTGTGGAAATAACATTCATCAAAAAATTTTCGCGTCACGAAGAATCCAAGACCATTGGTAGAAATTGTATTAGATGAAATGATTACCGCATCAATGTTCATAGCGCTGGTGTTACAACGTAATGATTGAAATAGAAGGTAATTTTTATTTATTTTTACGATTTTAGAGAAATTAATTTTCTGAACAGAAATATGAGAGGGGATGCTTAAAATATAGGATTGGTTTCATCACAACAAAGAGTTTCGAAATATTGTAATTATTTTTATTATTGTGTGCAACAGCCACGACTATTTATCAGGCCGCATATAAAGCGTGTCATGTATTATCGGGCGCGGCAATACTCAATTTTAATAAATATTTATGTAAGGAAATAAATTATCAACTTATTCTTCTTTGCCTTTAATTTTGCATTGATGTTTGAAGTTTTATTATTACACGTTTTATTACAGAATTTCTTATTTTTTTGTTACAACTAAATAAGATTATTAAACTATGAAATACATATATTAATATATATATATATATATATATATATATATAATGTATATATGTACAATTAATTTGACGATAAAGAAAATGCTAATCACACAAAATAAGCAAATCAATACTCTGCTATGACTGCGAACTGCTAGAAATAAATACATATTTTTCTTCAAAGCAAATAAAATTTATATTTAACATTGGATTCAATACTTTGGTTACATTTATTTAATTTACAGTATAATATTTAGTATAATATTTACTGTACATAAGTATTATTGATTATTGTAGGTATATGTAAATCTCTCTTCTATGAATCTTTACATGATATTTCTACTCAAAGTTATAACATCGTTAGATTACAAATTAATAAAAATATAATTAGAACATGTAGCTGTCAATACAAAAGCATATTATAGAAACATGACTTTACCTTGCATAAGGAGTTCATATTTTATGCGATGAGTTACGATTCTGAATATATTTAAATCGCAAATCGTCACGTCTTCTTTTAAAGGAATTTTACGTGACACGATGATTTAATCGATTCCGTGTTTACAAATTGTGCATAAATCAGCATAAATTGTTGTGATTATAACAAAAGTTGTATACGTGAAAGTTCACGTTTCTTAAATTATTCGTTTACATCGAATTCGAAAACAATAATTGGCATGTGTGAAATTCAGTGATAAGACGTTTCTTTCTCGGTACAAAACTAAATGCTTCATCATATAATGCTGACTTGAGCGTATCTTCTTGTCTTGAAATTGTGTCTTCGCGCGAAAGCGTTAAATCTAATTCGGTCGAATTACATCGGTGAAATTTTCAAACTTTATAGGTGAGGATCATCATATATTATGTTTCTATTCAAAATTTTATCTATCTTGAACTATTTTATCTACCTTGGAAATTTCTTGTGCTCACGCAATTTTATAAAAGTTCTTTATTATATCTTTTCTAATAAATATTCCAATTACAATTATAAACTTGTTACATTTGCACAACAATGGAAAAGTGTGAATTGTTTTATAAAGATTGATAACAAAATTTTATTTTTTCCTATTTCTGTTTATACTCTAGAAATTAATATTCACTTAAAATAATTAACAAAAGAATTGAAGAGTAATCTGTTGTGATTTATACAGGATAAATTGTTACAAAGATCGCATAAGAAATGAGATTCACATTTGCACTATTGCTTAGTCTCGTGTTCTCCGGACTCGTTACAGGAACAGAATGTTATTCGGATGTGTATAATGATATAGACGTGGATGCGATTATTAAGAGCGATCGTCTTTTAAATCAATATGTGAATTGTGTTCTCGATAGAGGCCCCTGCACCGTCGATGGACACAGTCTTAAACGTAAGTGTACATTGCAGTTTGTGTTTTAATTGTTGATAATTTTACCGCATTTTTGTTATAAAAAAAAGGAAAAAGGGATTTGGATGAAAAGAAAAGAGAAAAAATGTAAAAAAAGAAAATAGTTGGTATTTATGTGAATATATCCGCGAAATATTTAATTCTTTACGTATGTACATAAATATCAACATTTATGATATAAATTTATTTATATTTATATTTTTGATATTTATTTATCAATATACATTGAGATAAAAGCTAAATACTTGATTTATTTGCATAGGTATTCTCCCGGATGCGATAGCCACATCTTGCGAAAAATGCAACGAAAGGCAGAAACATTCGGCAAGAAAAGTAATCAATCATTTGAAACAACATAAACCAAACGTTTGGGCAGAGATTGTCGGAATGTGTGATCCTAACAAAGAGCATATTGCATCTTTCGAACGATTTATGACTGGATAAGAAACTTAAACGAAGGCCTAATCTTTTCTTTGTTTATTGTTTTAAATATATACATTATGTGTAAATAATTCTCTGTAATAATATTTCATTAAGAGATTTATCGATTTTTTTTACATAAAGTATATGTAGAAAAGAAACATCTATTATCTGAATTAAGAATAGTGTGCAAATGAGAAATAAAACAGCAATCTAAAGGAGTAAAAGATATATATGTATATATATAGTTCTCTTAAAGTTGCCAATAAAATTTTTACGATATTATAAAATAAGATATACAGTTAATTAAATAATTGATCCTAAGTTAACAAATGCATTTTATAACAATGTTAAATTCCGATTACGTCTAAACCGTGACGTCTAAACATTTGATTATATTTTAATTCTATTCTTATTTCAATCCCATATAATATATAGTAATTAAATATATTAATAACTTTCATAAGAGATATACGCTTTTTAATTTAATTTTTACATAGCAAGATTGTTTCAAATTTAACGATTTGTTTTTAATAGATTCGAATCATGTAACTTTTATTATCCATATATTTAGTGAGGAAATAAGTAATGACAATTTTTCAATAAATTGTATCTACATCTAATAAAAAAAAGAAAGAATATTGCCTTCATTGTTTGTTCGAGAAAGATCTTAAAGTCTGTTTCTCTTTTTAAATTTCTGTTTCCATTATTTATATATTAACATATAATATTCACTCATTTTTTAATTACATTATATTATTATATTTAATTAAATTACGTTATAGTAGAAGTATATGTTTGAAAGAAAGTAATTTTCAAAATTATTTATATTCTGTATCATTCCACGATAAATCAGCATGTTCTATATTTATACAAAACACCATCTTAGAGAGCAGCTCTCCGTTCTTGAACCCATATCGGAGTTTTAACCATTGTTCCTCTCTTTCAAACTTTCCCAATTCCTGTGAAATAAAAACAACTGTTAGAAAAGAAATTTCGAAACCAGAATGTATTTAAAATGTAAATTCGAACAGAACGAATTTTGTTTCAAGTATCAGCATTTGTATGTATCGTGCGCATTTTTTTTTATCAATATTTCATGTTTGCATTAACATCGTGTTAAAATTATTTAAATTTACAAATTTAAATAAATATAGTATAGGCGGTTTTGTTGGTTGCTCCGACTGTTGAAACGAAATTTGTGGAAATCTTTTTATATCCAAACGAATGTTGTGGATTCAAAACATTCGTAGTTAAATTTATGCAAATACGAACTTTGGAATCACTCTTACATACGTGTATGTGTGTACGTAAATGTATTGCCAAATATTTAATAATTATAAAAATAATATAATTACATTTGCAATTTTACAAACGTCCATGTCTGATTTCGAGAGATTCTGGGAATTACAGTTGATATTGTCAATCTGTATCTTCGGTTCTCCAGTACATATAGTACGGTTCCTGCAATTGCTTACCGTAATACGTATCCTGTATATTGTGCTATTGTCTTCCTAAAAAATATTTTGTAAGTGAAATATTTTGTGATAAAATATTTAAGAAAAAATATTTTTATATGCGTTTTATATGCAGAATTTTGTGTACTTATTTTATTAAATTTTAAGAATTTTATGTGTACTTATTAATTTACACATTGGATTAATATTATGTATTTTCCAATCATGCAGTCTTGCTTGGGTATAAATGTGATTAAGATTTTGTACCTCTTTATAAGTAATGTTACATGAAATTATTTTCGTGTTATTAATCCAGTTGAGTGTAGTATTCGTTAAAATCCATTCTTCTGGATCACACGAATCGAAGGTCGTATGAGTCTGAGAAAGAAAAGTTAACGGATTATGTTCAACGCCGCTTTATACAAATGTTCTTGTTATCTTTTACTGGACTATAATTTACGAGATCATAATATTTATGAAAGCGTTAATTTCGTGAAATGGAAGAAAAATAAAGAAATTTAAAATGCTATTTTATATATTAATTAATACACAATAATAATTTGTTTCTTATTATCAACGGAAAAATTTTATTTCCAGATTTTTATGTAGGTAAGGAAACATAATTGTACATAGTTAATGAAGAACTTTTGATAAAAGAAGAAGAATTTAGAATAGAATATAAATGTTGATGCACAAACTAAAAATGCGTAATTATACAACATTTAAAATTTCAAGGCTTGAGATAATATTGTTAACTACGCTCCTATCTTGTATGAAAATTTTAGATTTACATGTTGCAAAACGAGAAATAATATTTAATATAAATTTCAATACACAATTCTAAATAATTTTATAAGCAACATTAATCTGCTTCTTTGTATAGACGTATAATAGTTTACATAATTTATGTAATAAAACTGACAGAAACAAATGTTATAATTCAAGCGTTAAAATGGAAATATAATCTATTATACAGTATAATTACTTACGAGTTGCATCATTGCCATGGTCGATGCTATGACTAATAGACAAATAAATATCACGCAGTTGGGCTTCATTTTGCGATAGAATCTACGGACGAATATTTTTAATTAATAAATTAGTGCGATAATCGTGATCTATCTGTGATATATATATTTGTATGATTAATTTGATTTCTTATATCTTAAAAATGTAAATAATAATGCCACTAAAATATACTTCATTAAATTCGATCTCTTTTTGCTGCTAAATAATAATGATAATTAATATAAAAATATTACTGATATATCTGAGAAATGTATCACATATGTTGTAAACAAAATGATGATTGAATTAACGAATATTTAACGATTAATTACAGAGTTATCTTAAATTTTTAAAGTTTAATATTTATATTTGGTATGAAACATATTCAAAAATACATGACTAAATAACAAAATTTTATTAATATTTTTTTTCACGTAGATTTTAACAGAAATCTTCTTTGCGGTCTTATTGCAAACAGAAAGTTGTCAAGATATTATAGTATCGGAAATTATGGTGGAAATTACAATCTTAAAAACAATTTTTATTAAAGTGAAATTACGTATGCTATGTTAAAAGTATAGTATAATTAACGTTATTAAATATGTCAAATTACACATATACGTTTGTATTTTGTGCTATAAATTTTTATGGACACAATAGATATTAAAATTATATAGATAATTTTTAAATTAATGCTAAATAAACGTTTATAGAATTGAGAGAAAAATAATACAAAGTGTTATAAAGCAGATTTTCTAAATCCGGATTTAGATGATCTGTAATTAAATTTCACAATGGAATTATATTGATGATTTTATTTACCGTGTATTTCGATACGCGTATGTATCTTAATATATATTTTATATATATGCATGCCTTATGATTCTTTGCATGTTTTTCGTATAATATATAAAATAAATCTTAATCCTGAATCTTTCTGACAAATATATAGATAATTGTTTAAAAAGTATGTCATTCTCTTCTTATAAATCTTCTATTCCAAATTAAAGTTTTGATGCTATACATGATAAACAAGAATGGGTTAAAATTAATAATTTTCTTACCTGTTCTTGTTATTACTCGGACGGCAAAAGACACACTAAAACTGTAACTAAAATACATAGCGCAAAACGACTAGTCAAATAAGCAAGCCGTGATAAGCATTTAGTGTAGGCAATTTTTGACTTAGTCATGTCTAGCATTAGCATTATGAGTCAAGCTATAGGAAAATGTTTAAGTCTTTGAATAATTAGGATATTATAATTAAAACATTTTTTCCTACATATTTTTTTGCTTAATAGAGATTTAAATTGCAATGCAGTTGTCATTATATTATGACAGTTGAGAGAAATCTGTACTTAAATTCTTTTAATCGTATAAAAAAACTATATAAGTAACATAGAAAATTCTTGAAAAATACTAATGATTACTGCTGAATAATACTATTATAATGATTAGTAGGAGAAAGTTTAATTATAATACCCTAATTCTATGCAAAGAAAGATATATGTTCATTATTTTGATAACGTATTTTTTCTTGAATCTTTATTTAAAAATCTGAATTTAACTAAAATTGATATTTAGTTTCAGACTTTAATTGAAAGATCCAATTATGATTCAGTTATTTTTTAGAGTGGTTTTTAATTATATTTAATTCCTTTTTCTCTCATGTAAAAAATATTTTTACGTACATTATAGCGTTTATTTTAACGTTTACCTAATACAGTATGTCTCTTTATTAATTTATAAATTTTAGATATTAAATATTAATATTAATAAGTGCAACAAATATGCGTATTTTAACAGCATATGTGAAATTATAACAAAAGCTATCATCAGTAAAAGTCGATGTAGAAATTATTCAGCTTTGTCTTCTCTAATCATAATACAACGCACATTTTTATAGAGCTCATCTGTAGTTAATGATTCCCCAGGCTTACTTAACCATTCGTTCTGTTTTTCCATACTTGCTGTGTCCTATGAAATAAATTAAGTAATTATTAGACTTTTAAAGTGGAACATATAATACACATTTAAAGTATAAGAAAGAATAGAAGTCATATACGTTAATCTTGTGTACATACAATTGTTTATGCATTAATACATGGCACATGCAGTATGATGATAAAGCCGCATATGTATGTAAAAATGACGTTCAGCCTTCGGCAACAGCATAGCATGTTGGTGTGAAAATTTCAAGAGATACATAAAGGCTAATAGACAGAATTTGAAGCATCTATTTTTATATTTATAATGTATATGTCTAATGTCGATCGAATCTACGAGTACTTTTTTATCTCTTCAAGAAAAGAAGTAAGAAACCGATGATGTTATAAAATTGAAGAAGAAACTTACTAATAATATAATATCAATTGCCATATACGATCTAATCAGAGCGATGAGACATTATATTAATGTCTCTTTCTGATCTATTTTATAGTAAATATTGTATATAATAATTTATAATGCGTATAATAATTTGACTTGATTAAATATATGTGTGATCTGAGCAAATCAAGCTTTTATGTTTCACTTTAATTCACACGACTTAGAGAATTTGCATGAAATCATAATAGAAAAATAAAATAAAATCTTCTATTAATTGAACATATATAATATTTTCAAAAGTGTTTTTTTTAGATTTAGGTTTGTCTGTCAGTATGTAATACTTGTGATTAATTAGATCAATTCTATATCTATTTTTGAGTTAGGTACTCTTTTATTTAATAACCCAGGCACATACACGTTTAAATGTTTTCAAATGTGCAATCACGATTCCGAGATCGCTAAATCTATTACGCAATGTCATTTTTTCTGCATTTTGGTTTTATTTCGATAAATTGAAAAAACAAATACGTTGTCATAATTCAAAATGAATCGAAATATAATGTATTACGCAATGATATAATTACTTACAAGTTGCATCATTTCCATTGCCGATACTATGACAAATGAACAAATAAAGATTACGCACATGAACTTCATATTGCAAACCTGTTGATAAATATTCTTTTAATAAGTAAATTGAATCGATATTTTCTTAAGATTACGATAAATGTGATTTATCTGGAATACATGATTATTTAATATTTATATAATCAAAAACTAACATTAGTATTATTAAAATGCTTTTTTTGAATTTATTTTTCTACAAAATAAAAACGATAATCAATAAATATTAATAAACTAATAAATATTAATGATTTTTATAAACTTTTTATTATAAGTTAAAATTTTAATACTGTATTATAAAACAAAAAATTGTATAAGATCAATAATTTTTTTACCTGCAGTATACAAATTAACACTTGATCGATACAATTATTCTGTACTAGCTAGAATTGCTGCATTAATTTATATACTGCATTTATTGTACTTACGTGTCTGATTAATTGTAGCTAATTTTTCTGACGTAAATAGTTATATATGTATATATATATGTAACATTTGCATCTATAATGTAAATGGCTGCGATCCAGGGAGCACACTGGCATTATCAGCATTATATGCCATTTATATTGTCAGTTAGTCTGACCTTGTTTATTTTTGTCCAAATGAACAATAAAGGTAAAATGAAACGCAATTGCGCTGAAGCGCGCTTCTTGAACGCAGCCAAGGAAAATTTTTATTTTTGAATCTTTTGATAATATGCATAATCAACTAAAAATACATTTATTCTTGTATATTATAATATCTTTATTAATTATAATTACTTATCTCTCAACAAATATATATTACTACTAAACGGAAATGGATTGAAAATTCAAATTATGAATTAAAATAATTTGAAATGGATTGGTCTTTGTGGATCAAATTATAAATGCATTTCTATAAAGGCCAATCCATTTCAATTCATGGTTTAGAAAATTTCAATTTATTTTAATTAAAATATATTTTAATCCATTTCCGTTTATTGGGTAATAAATCAATTAACAAATAAAAAATTTCTACGAATTGGCGTAAGTTTAAGTAATGTTTTATAACTTCGCATTACAAAAAAAGATATATATATATATATATATATATATATACAGAATATAATTCATATAGATAAAGATATAGCGTGTGCCTTCACGTTAAAAATTTCAAACTTAGCAAAAAGAATGATTCTTTCGAAATATTATATGTGATTGATTGTATGATTTATTTCTAACCATAATTTATTCTTATGTTATTTAGTATATATATATATATATAAGAAATAAACTGTGGATAAAGCTGTACGTGGCTCAAACATTTGAATTTTTAATATACTTGTTAATTTGTGTTTTAAAATATTTTTTATGATTGTGCGACGATACGTAAAATTGCCATTTGAATTATTTGAATTATTTGAAAGATGAGTGACGTCAGCAATTCTAACCTAATTGTAATCTAACCTGTGAGATCATGAGATGAAGCATGGGGCACAGCATAGGAATACACATTTACAATACACGCGACGACGAGATCTGCCGGGTGTTTATGCGTGCATACTGCATTGTGAGATTTGTGAGCTTGGCCAAGTTTATCCCTGTCTGAGGGGACTAAGGCCGTTATAGGAAAAGGAAGAAGAAGAAAGAGGTGAATTTGAAGACGCATGTTTACTACTCGATAAACAACAACAAAAAATTTAACTTATTCTAACTCAAAACTTAAAATTTAGGTTATACCTCCTGCAGGCTTGCACATAAATTGACATGAATATTGACGTTACATAAACTTTATTTACATTTATTTTCTTATTGTTTCAGAAAATAGTAAGAAATTTCATTTATGATGGAAGTGGAAGAGCAGAGTACCTCGACGAAGCATGACGGGTTCGAAACTATTGAGCAAAAGTATGTACTGTATTGATAGATTTGTCTCTGTAGCTGCACCACTTTATATCATTCATTTACATATTTATTTCTTTTCTTCACAGAATAATCGCTCTTGCACAAGGGAGACCTAAAGGTATCTCGGACAAGGATCTAGCAGTTGAGGTGCCAGATTTGCAACCAGATCAACGAGCTCAGATCATAAACAAGCTTCTGGCCCAAGGGTACCTTGATCTCTTAAAAAAAGGAAACTTACCGTTTTATCGCTTGAAAGACCCAACGCTAACGAAACTCGTTAAATGCGCTGACAAGGAGGAGAAGATTGTGTACGAAATTATTAAAGATGCAAAGAATAAAGGCATATGGACTCGAGATATAAGACGAAAGTGTAATTTGATACATATTCAGTTACAAAAAATTTTGAAGAGCTTGGAAAATAAAAAGTTCATCAAGGTTGTCAAACCCGTGGCGGCGAGTAAGAAGAAGGTATATATGCTGTACAACCTGGAACCGGATGAGTCTGTAACAGGCGGTGCCTGGTATCAGGATCAGGACTTTGAGACGGAATTCGTCGACGTGTTGAATCAGCAGTGCTATCGATTTCTGGAGCAAAAGAGGGAAAAGATGAAGAATTGCAACGCCGGACCTGTAGCTGCGAGAAACATGACGTACGCCTCTTCCATGGAAGTCTGGAAGTTTATCTCGGATTTAGGTATAAGCAAGGTAGTATCTTTTATTAAAACATTTTTTCCTCCCATGTCAAAGCTATGGTTAAAGCTGTTGTTGCTAAAAGAATTAATATTTTCACAGGTGACATTATCTGTGACTAACATAGAAATGATATTAAATACCTTGGTTTACGATGGTAAGGCTGAACGGATATTAGCGGCAGATGGAAGTACTTTATACAGAGTGGTTCAGCCTTTGCTGAATTTACCTGGATTGATAAAAACCCCTTGCGGCTTGTGTCCAGTAAGATGTTACAAATACATCATGTTTACTATAAAAATTATCGACACGAATGAATAAAATCAATCAAATAGACAATAATTAGCTCCTTTGTGGCTAATAAGCTATTTAAAAAAACTAAATCGAGATTAGTACGAGTCTAAAAGCAAATATCCATGAGATAATACAATTATTTTTATATATTTTTAAGTTTTCTACTGAATACTGAATTCATTTTTTGTCATTGATCAAGGAGGGCTTTATTACAGATAAAAATCAACATTTTGGGAATTATTTTTAAGAGTGTATAAAAAAGTTAATTGTATTATCACGGATATCGTCTCTTTTGAGCTTGTATTGGCCACAACTTGATTTTTCCTAATCTTCAGAAATATTTAAACAATACTTTATATTTTTCAGGTGAGAAAACAATGCTGTGACGAAGGTCCTATTACACCTGTCAAATGTCAATATATTAGAGAATGGCTAGAATAAAGAATAGAAGACTACTAGAACATTTCTAATTATTATTTGTATTATAATATTTTATTTAATTAAAGAAGATGTATCAACTAATTGTATAAAAATTAGTATTATTTATAAAAATAAACATTACATTTTCATTTTGTTTCTCAAATTTTATTTAAATTGTGCATTTAAAATATACTAAGGTCTTATTTAACATGATAAAGACAATTATTTATATATATATACATTTTCAAAAAGTTTAAGTACAATTTGAAAAAGAGTAGTATCAAATTTCGGAAAGCATTCCACAGGAAAACATAAGTAGTAAAATTAAAACAGTAAGAGAATTGACCAATCACAGCCATAGATATATCTAGAGTGATATAATATATCATATATCTATGATCAGTAATTACAGCCGACAGTTTCGCGGAAGTGTGGCGATATAAGCGGATTGATCCGACTTCTCTCGCTGAAGGAAACGAACGGCTAGAATATTAGAAATGTGCCTAACGGTGTGACGGTGTCGCCAAGGGGAGCAATAAAGAGTGATAAAGCGATCTTATCTCAGCAGCTATTGTTTTGGAATCGGTAAAAGGAGTAAAATCAGAGGGAAACTTGAAAGCCCTGCCACGTCGGTCTTAATTGTCAATTTGCCGTCATCAAATCCTCCCGCGCACTAACGCCAACTGAGAAAGCGAATGTGAACTACGTAGCCACTTTTCTGCACTGCTGGTATGCAATTTGGTGCATGGTGTGTGTCCGCGCTACGTTCGCTTATAACAGTGCAGTCGATACCGACACACCTGTTACGATGCGTGTGTCCACGCTGCATTCGCAAACTTTTGTAGCATATATCTATAATTATTATTTTTATATGAATAATGCATCTGTAATTATTTTTACATATTTATTTTTATAGTTTGCTCAATGTGTATTCGACATAAATTGTACATACATAGTCACGCGATATGTTTTCAAACAAACAAATTACCACGTTCGTCTATGACGCAAGAGATTTTAACTTTGTCGTCAATTCACGCGAGGAAAATGAGTCTTCGTTTGACATTATCCTGCGGCGAACGTGGAAACAGGCTGAAGAGGTTAAAGCGTTCCGGTATATCTTAAATATAAGAGACAGTAAAATATTGAAGGGAAAATATAGATTTCTGGTGCAGGTATAACCACTACTTGACATGTAAAAATAATATTTTTTTTTTTCTTGATGCAATGACAATTTTTCAGTTAAATCCAGATAGAACTCAGTGTAGACGTGCCCCGGAATTAATCACGTCTATGTCACAACCTTTCAGTTCTGTACGTTTCAATTTCACTAAACTGACGCAGCAAGAGATACTGTTCGATGTTGGAAATGGCGACACAGTTGCAATCAATGCCAGCCCTTTGGAGCAGAATCATTGTTTACTTCTTACAGAACGTTCCAAGTGTTTGCCACAAGTTATGACTGAGTACAGTCTTTGCAAAGTGATAGAATTATGTCTATTAAGTAATTCATGGTAATCATTATTACAAACATTTACCTAAATGCGACACATAAAAATGATATTTCATCTTTTTCTCTTTGCTTCAGGTCTTTAAGGGCTTCTTTCAACAGTTTGTGCGCCAATGCCTCTGTTAATCATCTACATTGGCATTTATACTACTTGAAATACGAGATGCTTCTTGAGTATATCGTAGGTAATATTGTATGAGAGAGACATACTTAAATATTTACAAAGTATTATCGACATTTGTTTTGTCTCAGGATATTTGCGGCTATACTTCTGGTGTACACTTGCTGGTAGATTATCCAGCAAAAGGATTCTGTCTCAAATTATCTGATTTTAAAGATATCAAAGATTTCGTGGCCCGCGCATTCCTTGTAGTGAACCATTTACAGTTGCGTCAAATGGCACATAATGTATTTGTTACACGAGCGAAATCAAAGTCTAACGATGAATTGTACAATGATGTACGTATTTATATTTGGGTTAGAAAGCCATTAATAATTGGCATGAAAAACATGCCTACATTTCTGCCTGCATCTTGCGAATTCTTTGGACATTTAACAGTTAAAGGTAAGAATAGAATTAAATGTAAAGTTTTTTGATGAAACATCAATTATTGGAACTCTTATATGGAATATTATGAAATATTAAATAATTATAGCATATACATATATATTTTAGATGAAAATATATACAATAATCTAACAGAAGATGATGTAGTTAATGTTCTTTATGATATTACGGAAGAATGTTTTGTATCAATAAAAGATGAACTTAGAAATGTTTTGGAAAAATAAAAATATTAAACATTTTATTTTATATATTTTATTTTTGCGATATAATTAAATCCTATAAATTAAAAACGATTTAAATGTACAAACTGATAATTAAAATTTATAGCTACTTCAGGTGTTCTAGAGACAAGAATAAGAAAAGGTTTATATAAACATATTTTTTCAGATCGAGAATTGTAGTCTTGTGAAGAACCTCATTTTATTTTTATCCAAAAAATTATATATTTTGTTTTAAAGAAATGAGAGAATAATATGTGAAAATGTATAAACAGAAAACATCCCGTTTGAGTGTGTTGCGTTTGAGCACAGCCACTCGCAGTGACCTGACTGACCGGTATTTTGAAGTTTTTCAACTGTATCAACCAATCGAAAAATTTTATATTAAATGAGCCAATTGTACAAGCGACGTGGACAATCGGGGTTCCACTCATCCAATAGAGATTAATTTTAATCTCGATTTAATTTTACTTTTATCTTTTTTTTAATTCTAAAAAAAATGGAAAACTAAAAGAGCAAGTTGAACCGAGATTAAAGTCAATATATATATATTGATAAAATTGGACAATTTGATACTAAAGGTCACTACATATGAAGTTACATTTAAATGTAAAATTATATAAACATCTCGCGATCGCGATGAAAGTCTCAATATTAATGAAAACGCATCGCTTATCGGACACCTTATATAGCGAATACTTTCAAAGTGTTCCATATTACGACTTTGCCGACCTTAGATAAACAATTCATGTATATAACGGCCATTACGCAAAGTGGCGCAAGAGCGACTCGAATTCGATATAACAGATGCGGCGATATGGTCTTCTCTCTCTCTCTCTCTCTCTCTCTCTCAAATTAGTCTCGTGATTGGTTACCTGCGCCGTAACTAACTAATGTGAATAATTACGCGGCCATTTTGTGCCGCGCGCTCATTTCTCGCCGCCGCCGTCGCCGCCGCCGCCGCCGCGTATCGGAGGAGTTTCTCATGCCGAACAGTCGTCGTACGATTCGCGCGGGGCGCTGCGCAATGTTTTCCCGTCGTGCGTGTGTCGCACGTAGTGCCGATTGTTTATCCGCCATTTTGTTCTGACCGTCGTACGCGCAGTTTTTCGGCGTAGCGTACTAGCGTAGTGTGTCACGCTCGTGCAGCCCGAGGATGAGCGCACGCCGCCGCTGAGGCGCATCGCGGATCGCGCGTCGTGTATCGCTCCAACGATCCGCCGTGAAACGCGAACGCGGCATCGAATCCCTCCCCGTGTCGGCGCGGAGAATGTGAGAATATCCCCCCCCCCCCCCCCACGGAGTGTTTCCCCGCGGTGGACGATGTGACGGCCCGTGATGGCAACCCGTGACAAGTTACACCTGACCCAACTTTCCTGACTTTTGAGGCCAAATGACGATTACCAAATAAAACGGACGATTCTCGCCTCGTTCGTCACGTAAGTCCTGTTTCCCGGGGCGGTTTCGCGCCCCCCGGGCGAGCATAGCCCTCGGCACCGTGCGACGCCGAGTAAATTGGAAGTACTCTCTTTTTTTCCCTCCCCTCCGGTTTAACGGCTCCTCGCGTGATGCACGTCGAGGATGCTGACAGATCGATCCCGCGTATCGCGAGCTGCACGAATGTTTTTTTCAGTTTTCCGAACCGTTATCCGACTGCTCTCTCCCCTCCCCCTCCCCTCCCCGCCCTCCCGCCGTTCCCGTCGAAAAGAAACGGTGTCACCGAAGTGAATCTCCGTTGATCTCCGTTAATCCCATTGCGCATCCCTCGCGTTCCTGCTCCTGTCAATCGTGTCGCTTTCATTCGGCAGCTGTTACCTTTGGTTTGGTTACGTTCGACGGGGGCTAGAGTTACGTAGCGGCTACGCGGATTTTGTACGATATAAAATTACAGCGCCCGTTCGCACCTGTCAAAGTTGACAGTAAACATTGATCGCGTTCTTGTATGTACAGAGTAGGTTTATATACTTTTGCATTATTCAGGAGATATATTTGGGTAACCCTCGTTTTTCTCGTAAGACGCTTCTATGTATGATTTGAATCTGATATGATTAAAATAATTGTGAAAACTTTTACGTTTACAACATTTAAGTGAATTTAGTTCCTCTGATGATCGAAGAAACACAGTCGTTTTATCGTAACACTATGCGAAGGAAAGTAAAAGAAACTTCATCGCGTTTAATTCAATTTTTCAACAGTTTTATTCCTTTTCTGCTATATTAATTCACTATTTTAAATAAAACGATTTTATAAGAATTTAAATGCCATATTAAACGCATGTTATTCGCAAATTGTTAAAATGTGCTGCTTACATCTCACGTGCCCGTAACGATATAGCTATGAATTATTAATATTTTCATTATACATCCTTTCAATTGTAATTAAATAAATATTTGTGCAAGTGTGCTGTAGATAAACACTGCGTATTATTACATTGTAATTGACGGTCAATTATGTTTCCTATATGTTATAATTAATGGCACATTTAATATTCTGTTAACTTTCACTTGCACAAAGACAATATATTTGATAATGTGTTTTTGTTGTACATTTGTGTTGTAGAATGTCAGGGCAGAGTGGTGGACAACGAGTGTGTCTGGCTAAACTTAACGAACAATTGACCTGCAAGTTATGTGGTGGATATTTCATCGATGCGACTACCATTATAGAATGTTTACACTCATGTACAGTATCTTTCTGCTATGTCACACCACATATATATATATATATTTTTTTTTTTTTTAAACGATAATTCACAACTGGATAATATTATTGTGAGATTTTCAATGTGTTCTTTTTTTTTTACAGTTTGCAGAAGTTGCATTGTCAAATATTTGGAGAGTAACAAATATTGCCCGATCTGCGGCGTACAGATCCACAAAAAGCACCCGCTAGTAAATATACGTTCTGACCACATGCTACAGGATATTGTTTATAAACTGGTACCTGGATGCTATCAAAGTATGCTTCTTTTTCTTCAATAAGAAGAGAATCTACCATGTCATAGTTGCGAGGTGGCGAATGATGACAAAATAAAAAACGTTGTTTCAGACGAAATGCGATGTCGGAGAGAATTTTATGCGAAACATCCAAAAGCGTGCAGTAAAGCGCTGTCTTCGGAAGCCCGCGGAGAACCTATACATTCACACATATACTCTGCGGATGAATCTCTCAGCCTGTCTCTGGAATACTCTAATCCTAATACGGAAGAATTAAATGAGACGGACGTCTCGTCCGAGAAGTCTCTCTTAAGGCGATACTTTCGGTGTCCCGCGGCAGTTACAATATTCCATTTGCAAAAGCTAATCAGAGCCAAGTACGGACTTGGCGATGCGAATAGAGTCGATATAATGTACGAGGAGGAGACGTTGTGCAGTAGTTATTCATTAATGGATGTAATGTATATCTATCATTGGAGGCGGGTATGTATTTAATTCATTTAATATTTGATTCAATTATGTACGATGTGTATATTATTACTCAGAGTAATGTTGTATATCTATTGTATTGCAGAAAGTACCATTACACTTAAGCTATAGGATATTTGAGACATCCTCGAAACGCCTGAAATTGTCGGAGGACAACGCGAACTACAAAAAGTCACTGATGGACGCCGGCATCGATTCCATAGACTTGAAGGATGACAAATCGGGGAAACGCGAGTGGAAGGAGGTGCAATTGAAGATATCGGAAACGGGCGTGATGAGTATAACCGATATATCGGATACGGTGCACAAGAGGCAAGCGGAAATCGAGAATTTGCAAGAGAAAACTTCGGAGGAGACCGTAGCCTGCTCCATTGCGGAAATTAGCAAAGCGGATTCGGTGAAAATGGGAAACTGTGGTACGTCTAAATCATCTGCAGAGATACTGCAGTCCACCTTGATTATCGACGCGAAGAATCCAATTTTTTCCGATCCGAGCAATGCATTTCTCGTTACGAGCGACGTAAAGTTCGCGAACGAGAATTCGTCGACTAAGAATTGCGTGCCGCTAACTAATCAGCACAACGGGGGGACCGCGACGAGGCAGGCGATTGAAACGAGAAATTGCACCGCTTCGGCAAAATTGCAGCAAGACGCGCAAGAAGTGAAACTCCACAATCAAATTGCCAATGTCGAGGACAAGTCCGAGGCAGTTTCGCAGGAGCAGAAAGGTCACTTGGCGACGCAACTTGCAGCGGAGAACGTGGTTATCGAGGATAAAGAAAAAATGGATGCGAAGAAGATGGCGATAAATAATAACAACAACAGCGCAGATTTCCAGTCCGAGAGTCAGAAGGAATGCATAAAAAATTCGAGCGAGGCGAAAACGGGGAGCGCCGGATCGAAGATCGACGCGTTGAGCGCAAAATTGCAGTTTCAGCCGAAGATAGGTCAGGTTAATAACACTTACTCCAAGAAAGCGCCGAAGGAGAAACGAACGGGTCTTCAGCAAGGTGCGAAGAAATCCGATGTAAAGCCATCGGTCCAAGATACGAAACTTAGCGACGCGAAGGCGCAAACCAACTGTGAGAGCGTAACGGATCAAGTTTCGACGGTGAGTTCTTCACAAAAGTCGGTCGCGCCCGCGGTCGTGGCGTCTCAAAATGTTTCGGATCCCGCGTCCGGACCTGATAAGCAAAAAGCTGTCGACGAGAGGAGTAATCAAAGTATAAGTATCGATTTGCAGCAGGCTTTGAATTTGCTGGAGCAGAGGAACTCGCCCGTGCAAGCGTCGGTCGAATCCACCGCGAGGACGAGTCAAGTCGCCGGTATACTCGGTCAGAGAATGCCGAGCAACAATATCATAGTCAGCGAGGATATTGTGTTCGCTGTACCGAACGTTCCCACGGCCACGATCAGTAAAACGACACCGGCGTTTCCCCCGACGCTTCACAAGCTCGTGAGCAACTCGGCCGTTCTGGAGTCAGCGCTGAAAGATTCCGTTGGCGTGGCTCAGAAACCGTCGGGAACCGTGCCGCTTGTGACTTGTTCAACAGCTCCCAATAGCGTCCAAATGTCGCCGATGCCTCAATTCAACGTGCAAACGTCATCCGTAAATGTGTATTCTATACCCACGTCGCTGAAGAATAGTTACAGTAACGTAGACGTGACGGCCGCTGTGTCGACGGCGATGATCACAACGACGGCGATGTCGAAACCGGTGCTGACCGGCGCGTGCCCGATACCACCGTGCCCGGACGCGATCCCCATATCGCTGATGAAGCAAATGGCCATGCGCAAGCAGGACATGACCGCGAAGGGTACCAACCTGAATGAGATCTGCGCGAAGATCGGCTCCAACAACACGACCGGCTCGAAGATCAACGACATCTGCGCGAAGATAGGCGAGAATTCGAAGGAGAAGAACAGGGTGGACGCGCAGGGGAAGTCGGACGTGCCGGATCTGCTCAGAATAAACGCGAAGAAGAACTTGTCGCCGTTGCTACCCAATTCGGCCATGATGATCAAGCACATGTCGAATATCCCGAACGTGCCGGTGTTCATTCCGAGCAGCAACGTGACGACAATGGAGAATAAGAGCGACAAGCCCGCGCTACCCACGTCGACGTCCGCCGCCAACGTGCTGACGGTGTCGACGTCGCCGGCACCGGCGTCGTCCCACGCGGCCCAGAGATTGGCGCCCCTCAAGAAGCAGAGCCAATCGGTCGGCTACAAGACGCTGCGCGATCCGCCCAAGTCCTGGAATCCCACGTTGTCGAAGAACAACTACGTGGCGGCGAAGAACCAGGCGAAGGAGATGCAGAATCAAACGCAGACCTCCATGTCCGAGGGCGCGAACAAGCAGATCCCGTCCAAGCCGGCCAAGATCTTCAAGATGCGCAACATGCCGCGGTACCTGGGCAATCCCGCGTCGGGCGTGAAGCCCATGTACGGGGTGGCGAACGACAACACGAAGGAGAAGGAGCAGTCGTCGACCAACGCGAAGGGCGCGGCCACTCTCAGCATGATGAAAATCGATCCCAAGACCCTGTCGCCCATCGTCTCCGCGATCAACTCGCCGATCATATCGCCGCCGCCGTACTCGCCGAACGCGCGGAGCTACCAGAACACGCCGTTCTCGCGCGACATATGCCGTAACACCGGCTCGCCGATCTCGCCGAGGAACTCGCCGGTGAACATGCTGTCGACCAATCCGTTCATACCATCCCCGACGCCCAACACGAATCCGCGGATCATATACTCGCACTTCCCGTCACCGTTCCCGGACGCCAGCCGATTCCCGAATCCGCTGATACGCTCGCCCATCGGCATCCCGCCACCCAGTGCCTTCCACAGCAGTCTACCGCCCGCGATCAACAAGCTGTATCAGCGGTCGAGCTACATACCGCAGCAGACCACCGGCTACGCGCCCGTGGTCGGCCAGCCGCCGACGGTGCAGAGAATACCACCCAGCACGCACTCGGCCTCGCCCAAGTCGCCCAAGGCCCCGTCGCCGAGCTCGATCTCGTCGTCCACGTCGTTCGGCCTCGGGAAGACGGAGTCGCAGTCGCCGATAACGTCGTCAACGGCGAACAATGTCGCGCTACTTCTCTCCAAGAGCGTGGCCGTGACGGCACCGGTGTCGGTGCCGATACCGGTTCCGGTACCCGTGTCCGCATCCGTGTCCGTGTCGCTGCAACGAGAATTCAACGCGTTCAATCTGTCCAAGAGCGGCGGTCTGTCGCCAAGTCCGACTTCCAACGTCGCGAAAACGTCGTCCGCGACCTTGGACACGAGCGACGCCGACGTCGGGGCGCAGGTCGCAAAGCCGAACTCCTCCTCGTCGTCGCTCAACCGGGCGACGGCGGGCGCGGGTGAGCCAGCCGAGAATCCGAGCGTGCCGAGCGAGCGAAAACAGGGTAAGGAAACGGAGGCGGCGCGAAAGGCGCAAGAGACGGCGCGATGTAAGGAGGACAATTCGAAGGCGAAGCCCGCGGAGGCGAAATCCGGCGGCGAGGTCACCGACAACGCCGCGAGCCTGCACGCGAACGACAAGAAGGAGAAGAGCCAAGCGGCCAAAGTCAACGGTGACGTGACAACGGAACAATTGGCGAACAAGAAGTCCAAGGAGGCTAGCGGTAACGAGGTGACGTCGACGACAGCGGAGAAGACCGATCGGGACGGCCAGGTGGAACGGTCCTCGCCCAAAGAGCGGAATAGTATCCCAAAGGGTAACACGCTAGCCAATATCAGTGACTCGCCGGCGGACGATTCCAAGAGCGAGGATCACGGCAAGAGCGGTGAGCAGATACAGGGTAATAAATCTGAAGTACAAAAAAGTAAAGCGGAGACGTGATCTCGTGAGAACGAGAAGGGGATTAATCATCTTTAAAATGCGAGTCAGTGCGAGTCGCGAAAAAGGTCTTGCTACGCGCGTATCAGCATGCATTTAAATTCGACACGGCGTGGCTCGAGTGTGGAAGATGGAATCCTGCAGCGAGCCTTATACACAGCCCATGTTCTGACATTTACTGCCAGCTAATTCTAACGTTTCTATTCTAACGTTCGAGAATATGTATATGTACGTGTGTACGTATAATTGGATATTTGTAAAAACCGCGCTTCCGACATCCGCGCGCGTTTTACGTAAAAAATGTCAGAGGATAAGCTGATTAAGGCTGTGATGAGAGACAAGTTTATACAACATCGTGTAAGGAGCACTTATGACCATTGTTGAGGGTGTTTCATGGTGTGTTAGAAATTTGTACATTTCTGTAAATAGCAATCGCGAAAAAAGATCTAATTATTTTCTATTATAAATGAGTTATTATGAGACACTACGTTGAATATATTATTTTATATAGGTACGTTGATGGATATATGATTATGGTCGTCTGAATTTTCATACGCATATCTAACACCGGTGTTAACGTTGACGACGTTAACGATGTTAATCCTCCGTTGTTATTACACTCTCGCATACATGTACAGATAATATGTATACACGGCGTGTCCCACTTTTTATTGTATGCCTTTTTTTTCGAACGTATATTATTTATTTCAAGTGATTTCCAAATTTTCGATTTCTTATTTAACGAACGTTTATGATTCTTTGTTACTTGACTATTTCCCATTATCAATCTCTACAACAGTTCTAGATTTCTTATTAAATATCGCACACAATGATTAAATTGTTAAACATATTTATTAAACTATATATACAGGGTGTATCTTAAGTAGTCCATTAATTATAGTTATATGTATAGAGTTATTTCTCATAAAAAATAGTCTAAAAGTTCTGAACCATTTTTTTAATATAATGCTCAATGAAGCTGTAATTATTGTAGAAATTGTTCCATTGTGCATTATAGAAAAAAAATGATTCAGGATTCGATTTTTTTTTACAAAAAAAAAACGCTATATAATTAGTGGGCGCAATTTAAGATACCCTGTATACTTTTGTAAATGAATAAAAAAACGTATATAAAAATTATTTCTGTATGAAAAAAAGAAATGACGTATTTCGGCATGGCGGAAAAAAAAGTAATATGTTTCAAGTGGGAGACAGTCTCTATGTCATATTTTTCTTACTTCGTTACACATATATTATATATTGCAATATATAACGAAGCATATATATATATATTTTTCACGGATATGGATACAAGTTGTGCACTAAACACTTGGAAAACAGGTTTATCATTAAAGTTACATATTTATAAAAATCAACTATATGATTTGTATCTCTTAGTGCATACGCTTGCTGTTAATTTGTTAATAGCATAATATATAATGCATTATAATGTCTTAATAACATACAATATGCGTTCTTGTGCATATTAAATGGATGCAAAGTTATTCCTTAGCGCTAAGTAAATTAAAAGTGTCGCAATCACTTTTTTCGAGAAGTAATGTAATTATGGGAAAAAAAACATGTTTTACGAAACGTGTGAACACGTAGTTATTCAGTAGAAGAGAGTACACATACAATGAGCACATATAGATATGTGTGTATAAAAGAAGTATTAAGTATAGTTGAGCTAATTAAATTAATAATAATGTTACCTAAATTTAAATTATACATTTTTATATCGTATAAGGTTGATGAAAAAAAAAATTTATATAGTCCGCAGCGTTGAATATTTTTGAAAGACCCTTTATTTGTATTGAAAAGAATTGTATGGGATGGTATGCTGCGCAATGTTTCGCGAGAGACCATTTTATTTCCAATTTTAGTATTTTGGACTTACATTTCCGAGTGATCATTATTTTTTCGAGATATATTCTTTCGCAATTTGTATATTAATGTGTACATTTAATGTGCGGTATCGATCGATTTTGAAGTATTTAAAAATAAAATTTTTAATGTCTTGTACAATCGTGGGTCAAAATGCTATCTTGTTCTAATGTTAGAGAGATTGAATTGCATTTACACCGAGCTCTTTTCTCGCCGATGGTTCATGCCCGATCGTCTTATCAATGATTGGAGGAAAATTCACAACGAAACTCGTAAGGAGTAATTAGCTCGATGTAACTTTGCTCAGTATAGCTGAATCAGACAGCATTTTCGTTCTCCACTGTACATTTATTATAGTAATCTATTAAATTCAACAGTGATCTATTAAAGATAGTAATTTTGGAAAAATCAAAAATGGAATTCACGCTGTAAGATGATCACTCTTGCTATCGAAGTTTATATAAAATATTGTAAATTTGAATATTCATAATTATTGGAGCACACTTCATTTTATGTGACTGAATTGAAAATCTAACAGAAAGTTGGATCTCTTACTTTCAGACTAATTCGGCATCGAAGCGAAAATGATATAATTTCGAGGGTAATTTTGAAAATATTCGAAGACTGCTAATGGTAGAAAATGTCCGAGGCCTTATCCTGTCATATATCGAATAATTAATATGGAACAATAAAAAATGATAAATGTATGCGATATAATTACGACAAAAAAAAATTAGTTGACAATTAAACACTGTGATCATTACGTTACTTCATTCTAGATGGAGAAAATATTTTAACAAAGCAAAATTATTAGTCGTAAAAGCATAATATTTTTCTGTCATTCTGTCTTTCCTCTTCCCATTTGTCCTATCTCTCTCTCTCTTTCTGCATTTTATTTTTGCACTTTCCAAGCCTTCTCTATTGTTTTCTTTCTTAACTCTTCATTTTTAATAATTTATGCATTTTAGATTATCCGTTTATATGATCGTGCGAATTGGCGAAAGAGCAAAAATTAAGAGAGCATAACAAAGTGAACAATTTTTCTAAATAATTTTAATGGTTGGATATCAATTTATCTTACGAGATGTGCTAAATTTTATTTGTATATAGTGTACCATTATTACAAAATATATATTACATAGCAATAGTAAAGAATTATTAATTAATATAATTCTATATTTAATTAAAAGGGTATATAACTATATGTATTTTTTCGGCTAATAAAAACAAAATTTTAGGTAAATACCGGGCTGCAGAATAGAAGATGTGTACTGTATTTTTAATCAGTTTTTATATACGTACGTGTATATGTACACATATACATATACATGTATAAACGTATAAAAGTAACAGTAATGATTCTACATGGAATTCAAAGCTATTCTCTTCACGAATAATGCAAAAATATAATTGACTGCACTTACAGAAAAAACCGTATTGTTCATACATACACACATAGAACATTATCCTTCATATGTACAAATCACTATCAAAAGCAAAGATGACGAGAACGTATTTCCAAAACTGTACATTATAATCGCCCATAGACATTAGACCGTTCATATATTTGACATTTTTTCAATGTGTCTTATAGCATCCTTCAATTTGTACACCAACTCTTGTAGCTGTTGTATAGTACATGCAAATATCACATGCCTCACCTGATTGCATTCTTTTGTACTTATTCGTATGTTGTAAATCGGTACGTTGGTGAAACGCGTGCTAATCTGCATTAAAGAGAACGTAATATTTAATTTTTCTAGATTATATGATGTACATAATTTACGAGAAATTGTTTTTATATCGTTGGAATTACACATTGCATGAGGTAACGCAATCCAACGTAACGTTACCGGAAGGATAACTCACCTTCACGCAATGATGTAAACGCCAATCCGTATCCACTACGTGCGGCAGGCTACTTCCCGTCAGCTCCAGCTGAGTCTGGATGTTTTGTTTATTGTTCATATATGTACTGCATAGCGTTTCGATTCTTTGCCCATTGATGTGTTCATTGTGTAGAAAATGTTTCAAGCTCTCCTCATCGTAATCGTGTCGAGCAGCCTCTACGAAGAGGCAAGACACATTGGCAACGGCAGCCTTTATCAGATCTGACTTGGATGAATGAATAGTAGCGATACTTGCTGTAAAAAAAAAAAGATGTTAGTTAATTATAAATATTTGTATCTCGAAATATTCTTATATTTTAGAGAGAAAAATTAAGTGAGATCTGTTTACTTTTTCCATTGTTAATATTTTTAGTAATATATAACATTATGATGTCTAATAACTGCAGAAACGCCTCTTCGGGCAAAATGTTGCTATTCTGAATGCTTGCCAGGCCGTCGACGATTTCCTTTGCCAATTCCATCTCAACGTAATCAATACGCTTCTTGATATAAAAATTAAATGCAAATAATCTATCTTAAAAATAATGTCAACAAAAATAAGCTAGCTTGCGCACTTCAACAATTTTAACGATTTCAAGTCTTTGAAATCGTGAGCTGATCTCGATTGATTATCAGCACATTAATGACTTTTTAATTCCATTTTATAGATCTGCCTGAAAATATAGATAAGACAAAAAATTATTAATTAGTATTAATGTGTACTAAATAATTCTTTTTATAACTCTTAATATGTAGTTTACATGGATATTTCATACAATTATATACCTGATATTTGCAAATATTGATAAGAGATGTAAACAATTTTCTGTTCTCATTTTATACTATTGAGCTATTGTGACAGCTATTTATTTATACCGAAATGTTTAAACATTGTAACATCTCTCCCCTTTTCGAAAGGAGAGGGTTAAGTGTATCTTCAATCACTTGACAAAATTTCGTAGGTTAGCAGGAGAGACTATGGAGACATCGCTCGGAATAACTGTGAACTACAGATCTGTATTTTTGCTGTTGACAAGAAAAAAATTGCATTATATTTTATAACAACTTTCAGGATCGTATAGAATGATTAAAAAAAAAATCAAAACAAAAATTTGCTGAAATTGCACTACAGCTAGGTTGTAAGATTATATTATTATAAATTTTTAAGTCTCAAAGTGCAAATTGTGGCTGTATGCAAGTCTCACAAACATGAATGCAAAGCAATAAGCTAAAAAAATTTCGCAGGAAAATATTTTTTCGAAACAAAAAAAAAACATGCATTTAGGTCGCATGTTCTTTCTAAATTTAAAATATTGTCTGTGAAATAAATTTGTCTAATGATAAATATAATGTAATAGCCGTTAAAATTTGCAGAGAATATGAATGTATTTTACAAAAAGAGTAAAAAAAATGTTTATTCAATTAACAAATAACACAATATACTCTAAATAGACGAACACACAATGCTATGTAGACAACGCTTTATTAGAGTAGAAATCAAATTTCCAAAATTGATCTGGTACATCACTGCAGAGAGTCGCCTGCACGTTTTCGTCGTTATGTAGTTTAGTACCATCGAGACAGAGACCAGTTTCTACGTGTCTAATTCTTCCCTCCTACATGGATAAAAATACATTTCTCAATCACTCATGAATCGAACAAGTGCGTTTATAGTTGATATTAAAAAGAATTAGTACAGCACCTTCGTTAGCACCCATTTCTTTTCATCCTTCTCAATATTGCAGTCAGACATCTGAACTTGTGCGTACGGCTTCGAATCGATATCCAATATTCTGCCACAGGTCTCTTCTCTCCGTAATTCGCCGGACTTGCTCAACGAGAAGAACTAAATTGTCCGAATATAACGAATCTTTAAGTTTGAACCCGAACATGAATATTGCTAACACGTTAATCTGTATCTGACGTACCTGACTTGGATACAGCTTGGCGTGGCAATTATATAAACCTAAATTATACGGTTTGTCCTCCTCGTGCTGCAAGTTGTCTAAGCACAGTCGTCTCTTGCGCAATCTGACACGGCCGTAAGCTATTGCATTTTCATCCGGGATGAATTTTTCCGGGTAAACGTTATCGAGGTACCACTTGAAACTCTTACATTTGAGCCTCCTCCGCAATTCCAAACGCTCGCTTATGTCGCCAACGACTTTCGGGTTGTCCTACGAGATTTTATTTGGTTTTATGTATAAAGAGCTTATGCCAGGATTTTAATCATGCAATGTCCGACCTCCTTACCTTGAACTCATTGCGATGAAGTAAAAACAATCGTTTGTATTCGTCCATCCATACAAATGCTAAACGAGCGGTGTTTATTCCGTGAGTATCTTTGTCGTTTGGAAATTTGTATGGATGGAAGTTTCGAAAGATATGGCCGACCCGAGAGCAAGGAATGATTTCTAGTGTACCGCCGCATTGCCAAATCTGTTGAATCAATTAATCGAGAACATATATAAAGTCTCATTAGATCGAATACAAAATGTAAAAGCACACACATGTGTGTGCTTGTAATTATAACAACAACACTAATAAATGTACTTGGAAAAATTTTACTCACTCTGAAAGACATCTCCAAGTTTTCGCCGCCCCAACCATCCATCTTGTCATCGTAACTACCGATCTCCCAAAAGTATTCTCTGTTGATAGCGTATAGACCGCCTGCCATGGTAGGAGATCTAGTCGGTGATATAGGAGACAAACGCGATTCGACCTCGTGCTTCTGAATATTTATCCACGTGAAATGTCCCGACCACGTGAAACCACCGACTTGAAAGAAAAACGCTTCGTTATCGTGGAAATATTCTAACGTCTCCTCAGAAATGTTATCAATTATTGGCATTAGCACAGCATTCTTATTATCCTTTATTCGTTGCAGCAGAGGTTCTAACCTGCGTTACGTTAAAATATATTAATTAATTAATCAATGAAATTCTCTCTGTGTGCTTATATGTAAAGTTACTTTAATATTTAAGATATGAAAAATCAGATATATAGAAGAAAAATAAATGCCTTCTAATTAAATCTAGTTGATATATCATAATTAATTGATAATATAATTGATTTTAAAAAAATACCAGTTTTTAATAACTTCGCAGTGTGCATCCAGGAAGACAAGAACGTCGCCCATAGCATTTTTAGCCCCGTGAAGACGAGCACGTATCAATCCTTGTCTGTGTGGTAACCTCAGTAGCTTTACTTTCGCGGGCAAACGCGTCGAAAGATAATAATCCAATTGTCCCTGAAGTTCTTCTGCAAATAAAAAAATAAATTTTACATGTAACTTCAATAATTTAACATACTGCATTCTCTGCCAATAATATTAAATGGTTATATTATTCTTATTTTATATTCTTATAATTATTTTATAATTAGACATTTCACAGATATTATTGTTAGACCTAAATCTGTAGCGATCGTGGCGCAGAGAGTTGTGCGTCTGCTCTCGGCGTCAAAAACCCGAATTCAAATCCGAACTAGAAACAGCGGATTTTTATTCGATCGCTACCTCTCGGAAGGAGAAGCGGTAATCCACCGAGAGTATATCTTGCCATGAAAACCCCTCTAAATTAGACCGTTCGGAACCAAAGTTAAAACTTGTAGGTCCCAAATACCTGTGTAAATAGCGCACACCAGAGAAATACGATGAAGAGGGGTTCATCACGCTTCTGGCAAGAGGCAAAGGATCAAGATGAAATGCATGTGTGCACTTAATGCATACACAAAAGACCAGGCGACAACAAAGCTACTGCCACAATGCCCGCCACATAAAATACAACATCGAAAGTAACAAATAAATTAAGCACGAGTATAAAATATAAATTATTATAACAATTCGAGAATGAAGCAAAGATCAAAATTGTGGATTCCCTTACAATTGTATATGTATATAAAGCGCCTAACTTTAAACGCAAAAAATACAAAAGAGTGTGTAACGCAAAGAAGTACAAATGAGAGAGTAATGCTGTATAAACACATTAGATGATTTAGGGGATACGTTTGTACTAACTTTTCTAGTTTCTTCATTGATAGATGAATTAGAAAATTTAGTACAACCGTATCTCCTAAATCATTTAATGTGTTTCTACAGAATTACTCTCTCATTTGTACTTTGCGTTACATACTCTGTTGTATTTTTTGCGTTTAAAGTTAGGCGCTTTATAATCACATACAATTGCGAGGGAATCCACAATTTTGACCTTTGCTTCATTCTCAAATTATTATAATTTATATTTACTAATTTGTATTTTATACTCATACTTAATTTATTTGTAACTTTTAATGTTGTATTTTATCTGGCGGGCATTGTAGCAGTAGTTTTGCTGTCGCCTGGCCTTTTGTGCATGCATTAAGTGCACAATAAATAAATAAATATATATATATATATATGTATATTAATACACAATTTATGTCGCAAACACACATGTTGAGAAATGCGCCAGTATGTAATTTATGTAATTGTTAATTATATTAATATTAACAAATAATAAGGAGGAAAATCATAAATATTAATTATATTAATATCAATTTCGATACCTTCTTCACTATGATCGTCCACTAAAATAATTTCTTTTAACAAATTTGGCGGGGAACCCTTCAAGACACTGTGTACCGTGCGTAACAGGACACTCCATGGTTCGTTATAAAAAATAATTATTATACTAGCACTTGGTAATAATCTGTCATATGTGAGATTCGCGCATCTGAAAAGTAAAAGATTCGTATTTAGAAATACAAAAGACAAAGAATATTCTACATATCTACATGTATTATATAATCTAAAAATGACGTGACTTCTCAAACGCTGTATACTATACATATTAAAATCTTACAGCGGGTTGCGTACATCTGGTAATTTTCTGGTTAACGATATCTTATTCGAGAGGACGACATTCAACGCTTTTTTCGCAAGCGCTGCTTCACCTAGAATCTTCTCTTTTCCATACAGGTAAGCGGGTTCTCCGTCGTCCCCAAGACCAGGTACAACACCACGTTCCAACTTTGATATCCGCTGCTCGTACCTAAATTATCATCTTTAGTTTAATATCGCATTAGACAAAATGTCATTAGTTTAATGATTTGATTAGTAGTATCTCAAAGCCCAACATATTATTATTTAATAAAAAAGATAACTATATATATATATATATATATATATATATATATATTTATTTATTTATGGATAAGTAAATTGCGATTGAGAAGCGGTCAAAAGTAGCGTCAAGCAAACATTTACCTCTCCATCTGTAATCTCTGTAGCGCGACGTCCACATCTTTCCGTCTCTGCGAGCTATTGCCGTGCCTCGACAGGAGCTGCGTGAGCTGCTCTTTATAGAGCCTGGAACTGTCGCTGCCGCGAAATATTTGCTTGGCGATGATCAGAATGCCGATTATGTACAGTGTGCAGAAGGACAGTTTCAGCAGGGACTTGCGGCGGGTGAGCAACATCTTTTTCAGGAGTGTACCATCCTGACGGGCGGAACCGGTCAAACGATCGGCATGCCGAGTTGTTATTGTTGTTGTAGTTATCGCTGATGACGAGCAGCTGCCCAGTTATATACGCTATAGGTTATGATTATGAGAGCATGCACTTGTCGGACGTGTGTGTGGCGTATCCGGCCGTCATATATCTCGCTCATATCACGTGCACATCTGCAACAGGTGATTTTGACGTTTCAGCGTGAGAACATCGTTGCGGAAGCGACCCACTTCGCGCGCACACCTGGGGAAAATATCGTAACTTGATTTCGGTGGAAAATGCCTGCATATGTCGCGATATCAGATGTCGGACGTGTGCCGCGGATATACGCTCGCACGCTCGCTTACGAACGTAGGGAAAAAAAAAAGGAACGAAAGAGAGGAAAAGGCTAAATTTAAGTGCGTGTCGGTGTCCGTAAGGAAACTGCTCTAACCGGTTGTACGTACATTTAACGTATGCGTATCTATCTATCGCTCTCCTCTCCTTCTTTCATAAAGTTTGCAGAATGAGCGTACGAGCGGGTGATATCAACACAACAGATAGCCAAATCTGTTGAAAATAAATAAATTTTGCAAAGTGACCGCTGCCAGTTTTTTTTTGTCAGTAGAACACAAGCCAAAACAAAATCTGCTTTGAAAATATATGTATGGTGGTTAATTTAGTTTAGCCCTTCCTCTCCTTCAGTTTTGATGAAATCAGACTTATATATAATGGCAGATTCAACACACAGCACAACACACATTGTGGAGATCAAGCAGAATCTGCCACTTCGTAACCGTTTGATAATGTATTCCCTATATAAATGACGGTTACGTAATGACGGTTTCTGTTGACAGTCTCTTGTTAGATTATAGAAACAGATTCTATTCTGCTGACGAACTGCTAGCATGCTACTAACACTTTGCTTACTGAGAATCTAGCAATAAAATTTCCTGGTTCTTTACGTTGTAAGGAAAAATCGTGTAAAAAATTCATACGTATAATTAACACTTTTTGTCAGATGAAAGAGCTTTTAGAACACACGCGCACATACATGTGTATTATACGTGTAAGTTGAATTTCCATGCGACGGTAAACGCATTAGAGTAAAAACATTGTAACTATGTAGAGTGTCTCAAAACCACTAAAGTCTTTTTAATGACAGACTGTGTAACTAAAGTTGTGTTTTTCTTGGCTAAAATGTTAAGGGAGAGATCATTAATTTATTGCAACTTTCCAATCTTTTGTGTTACATATTTTTGCAATTAAGCTTAAAATTTGAATTAAATTCTACTCGGAATCAATTTAAAAAAATGCAGTTTTATTCACTGGGTCTTCAAATTTAATTTGCAAAAGATCCTTTTTTTAATAATTCGAAAATTATTGATGTCTCAATATTTTCAAGGAAAAATCGATATTAGTTTGGCCAAAAAATTTCAAAATGATAACTGCGCGGCGATCAGATGAGGACATCTCTATAAATAAATTACGATACTTATCTACGTACACAAGGAAGAGCAATTACAACACTTTAAATACCAAAGTATTCTACTAGTTACATTTTTTTACAATATTTATTATAAAGATTGTTATCGAGACATTGGAATGTCCCCTGTACATAATATTAACAGTCCCATCTCCCCTAACAGTTCCCCTCTGCAAATACTACTACTATACAGCATGCAAAATACGCACATAAATAAAAACCAAAGTGAAAGCGGCAAAATCAAGGATCTCGGGAGTTAGCATCGCGCATTTTTTTCTCTCCCGCGGAAGAGAAGAATTTCTCGATATCGGAGAACGACTTGCCCAGGGTTTCGGGCAGGAAGAAGTACACGAAAGCCGTGCCGGTCAGAGACATGAAGCTGAAAGAGAAAAAAATGCCCTCGATGCTCATGCTTCTCAAGATGTACGGGTAGCTCTTTATGACGGCAAACATCATTACGTAAGCGAAAGAAACCATGAGGCCCCCACCGACACCGCGTATGGACACCGGTAGCAATTCTCCGATCAGCGTCCACGGTATGACCACGAAGCCGAACGAGCTGGTGCAGATGTACGACAGCACGAAGAACAGCAGAAGCCACTTTTGATTCGCCACGGTTTCCTCGGCGTTGCCGTTCTCGTCGTACAGCACCGCGAAATGCATGTACATCCCAGAGAGAAACATGGAGATGGCCATGCCGATTCCGCTCAGGATGCAAAGGACCCGTCTACCGTGTTTTCTACTGCAGAAAACCGTTATCACACTTATGACGAAGCGAATGACGCCCAGCATGACAAGCGCGCCGTGTTCGTTAAAAGTGCCAAACGTCCCGCCCATCTCGTGAAAAACGGAAATAGCGTAGAATATGATCACGTAAGAACCGGACAGCTGTTGCAGCAGGAACAGCGTGAAGAGTATCAGCATAGGCTTATAGGCATGCGGGGCTGTGAACAAGTGGTAATAATTCTTTACAGACGCTACGATATTTTTTGATCTGTCACTCGCTTCATGGTTCCCGCAGGTCTCCATGATTCGCGAATATTCCTCCTCACGAATCTAGAAAACCAATTGATCCGTTCTGAAAATATGTTCACCGAAGTAGAAAAAAAATCGCAAAGATCTCGCTGCTGATCGTACTCACGGTTTCCCTTCTGTTAAGTCGCTTCAAACTGTGTCTCATCCTGGAAATTCGTTTCTCGTCGAGCGCGCCGTTTTGAAAACACACGAGCCAGTACGGGCTCTCAGGTACGAAGTAAAGCGTGAAGAAAATGCAACATTCTAACGCAAGGAAAATCATGGTCATCTTCCGCCAGTCCAGCGCCACGGCCAGACAGCAGGTGATTAGTATACCCAACGACACGAACACGGAGTTAAGGCACAGAAGCATCGGCCGGACCTGCGGATGCGTGAGCTCCGATATGTAGACCAGACCGACGGTCGTTAAGCCCGCCGCGATTCCGGCTACGACTCGCGCCGCGTAAATGGCAATCACGGATTTGGCCAGCATCAGTGCGAGCCACGATATCGCCGCGGGGATACACGATACTAAACAAACGACTTTGCGTCCGAATTTATCCATTAGAGGCCCAGCGATTAGGGATCCTATTGGCAACGTTATTGTAACTAGGCTCGCTGTAGAACAAAACAGAGGTAAAGTAAAATACATAAACATGTTACTGCAACTCAAATTTTCTACCTACTACCAAATAAAACCACATAGCAAATTATATGATTAGCATACGTCTACTTTTCTACCAAATAATCTAAGATATATTTCTCAAGCACAAATTAATATAAAATTTTTATTAAAAAAAAGACTACATAGCACTACGCGAATAGCACATTTTACTTTTCTATTGAATAAAAGTCTACCATCTATTCCTTACGCAAAATGTAAAATCATATAAGACTCACCTATCCAAGACCCTTCGCTCTCGGTAATTTTTACATCAGTATTATTTGATTCTAGCCCATCTAATAAAATGGTACTGTATACCATGTTTACACCGGCCTTTATAGCTATACAATGAACGATACAGCTTGCAATAATCTAAAAGACGACACATAATATATTTATTTTAGTCAACATATTAGTCTTGTATCGCATTTATAGCAATTATAAATTTGTCTGTACGCGCGTGTGTGTGTATGTGTATGTGTGTGAGAATATTGAAAACTTGCCTGTGGCATTACATCTGCCATTTTAATTCTCTCCTTCGAGCTTCTATTGGTAATCCGTGGAAGAAAGTTACTGTAAAAAAAATTAGAACTTCCTGTATATCTTTCAATCTTAAAATCAAAATTATTCTTACAGATAATTTTTAGATTGTATATAAAAATATATATATATATAAATATTATATATATTTATATATATTTTTTTAATATAATAAAAAAATATTAATATGTGTACTTATATTGCACAACTCTCCCTTTACTTTACCTGACAATTTCATTGCGAAGTTTCCCATCGTGTACTGTGTCTGTCTGTGTCTTTCCTTCGACAATTTCTTCTATTTTACTCATTTCAACCAGTAGCAATATCAAAACTAGCTAAGATATTTCTGAAATAAAAGCAGGCAGTAAAATGACAAACATGATATGTATATACTCACTCGTAGTTTACCAAAAGAGTTTAGAATTTTCAAAGCGATAAAAATGTAAATATAAAATGACATTGTGAGAATATTTAAAAAATAATTATAATATTAGAATATACTAAAATAATGATTAAAATCATTATTAAAACACACTGTTAAATTAATGACCTGATATTTGAGATTCTCTTCAGAAATTTCATTAATATACATCGCAAAATGCAACAGACAATAACTTGCATACTAATAAAATAATTATACAAGCGTATATATTTGCATAGGATATGCATTAGCTATACGAAATATATACTTTAGCCGTCGTTAACGAAAAAAAATAAACTTGGAATACCAATTTTGACTTTGATGCTGTCTATGACATAAGAAACTTACGCTTATCTATGATGACGTTTATCATCGAAAATGGAAAAGTACAAAAAAATTTTTTTCATAAATGTAACATATTCATTCCTGTTTACATTGCACGTCGACTCGGGCCGATATTTCGTGTACGAACGATTTCCTTCGTTCCACTTCTTCCCCAAACAATTCTGCAGAGCCGAAAAACTTTCCCTCATTCACTATTCACAGTTGTCATGCGATCATGTGACCATATTAAGCCGTAATAGAAGCCAATAAATCACAAATCCACACACTTCCACCAAACAAACTGTACGAACTAAAGCAGCATCAAAGAGAAAAAATCCGAGAGCGGTTACATCGGCGTTTTTCGTGGAATCATTCCTGCGCCACGCTAACGCCAGCTGAAAAGGCGCGTGTGAATTACGTAGCCAGATTTACCTCTCACCAGCCGATCTGATCACTTTTGTTTGTTGCCCACAGGACAGATGCGTTGATAATAACTATATTGTATAGAAAAAAAATTGACATTAATTTAGTAAAATAAAGTACATGGTATTATTGCGTCGCAAATATTCTTACTTGTGGAACATATCTCTGAGTCATGAATTTACTGCGTCAAGAGCTATAATTGTTCAGGCATTTATACGTTATAATTGTTATATGCACGATAGAGCGATTGAGAAATATATCGATAGGCGATAATATACTTAAATAGTCCGGCTGGTAATATCGAGCTCTCTTTTTAATCGCTAGATACGCATGCGCGAAATTCGTCTCTTTAATTCGTACAGTACACATTCCACGTACATGACATATCGGTGCATAATACTGTCAAGAGGGGACGACTGAGGACGATTATATTTATTCCCAGATAAGAGAAAGATACATATCCTATTTCAGTTATAAATATGACACGTGATCTCGAATACGAATTAAGATTCGTATGAAAGTACAAACGATACAAAATAAATATATACGTATACACACGATCTCACGGGTATACACTAGGGAAAAATATCGTCAGTGTTTAGTTCTGAGAGCGCATAAACATGTTTAACGAGACGAGGGAACGAGCGAATTATTTTTACGTTTGTCTACATTTTGCATAATAATAATAATAAACGGAATTGAGATCTCAGTATTTGTTGAGGAGTAAGGAGGGGTCCCCCACTGATCAATATGAATTAAGTGATGGCACCTGCAGCGAAGGACAGATGGATCAGACGTTTTATAATTACCGAAACGAAGCGGCACAAGAAGGGCTTCACGATCTACAAAGTTACTTCTATGGTATACATTTGAGAATATTGTATTTCCCTTTCAAATCCCGATAAGCTAAATTTTGCTGTTTTTTTCTTCTAGATATTTCTGAAATCCTCCCACGAGGAGGTGTCGAAGGTGTCGGTGTGGAAGCGCTACAATGACTTCAAGAAGCTTCACGCCGAGCTCGGTCACTTGCACAAGCGTTACGGGACGAAGGAGAGCTTCCCGGCTTTCCCCAAGTCGAAGTACTTCGGCAGATTCGAGGCCGAGGTTGTGGAGGAGAGGAAGAGATGCGCGCTCAAGTTTTTGGAATTCGTCGGACGGTACTCGTACTTGTACACGAGCGATATCTTCGTAACGTTCTTCGACACCAGTCACGCGGACAGTTGCGGCAACGATTGCGCGCATTCCCTGAGCTCCGACACGTCCGAGGACGATCGCGTTGCCGCCCTGAGCGACGCCGCGCACGTCGTGAATGACAACGCGGTGCCCGCGAGCGCCTGCCGAGCGCCTGTTCAAGTCCCGTTGAAGGCGGGATCGCAAAGTGCACTGACGAATTCGCGCTCCACGTTGTCGGGCGTCATTTGCGCGAACAAGAATGAACTCGCGGCACATCGGAGGAAGAATGAATCTCACGGCGATATCGATTTGCCGAATGCCAACGTCAGCAGGGAGGAGCAGAGCTACAAAACGGCCAAGTTGCACACGCGGGGTAACGTCGCCAAACATCACGATGCGCATCAGAACAAGAGTTCCGACAGGCACGACGTGACGGCACTCGGCGACGTGTCGGGTTTCGACAGTCTGAACAACAATGTCAGTAAGCCCCTTTCGAATTACGACATTCCGCATCCCAACGCGTATTCGGCGATATTGCGCGAGGAGGTGAACGTTCGCCAGGCACGGCCGGACATCACGCAGTACCTCTTGATAGCGGCCGCTCACATAAGCGCGGCCTTCAAGCACGAATCCATAGCGGAGTACGAGGAAGCTTTCACGCAGTACAAACTGGGAATATCGTGCCTGATAAACGGCGTGCAGTTCGACCCGGACGGCACGAGAGTGCCGGGCATAAAGGACAAGATATCGAAGTACTTAGCACGGGCCGAGCAATTGTACAACGAGCACCTGAATTGCAACGTCTCGAAAGTGAGCAAACCGGTGTCGGAGCTTCAACACTATAAAGTGCTTAAGATAATGAAATCCGTGATGCTCGTAACGGACATGCGTGCGAATTGTAACAGAATAATCAAGGTAATTTGACTATACTATGCTTCTTACGAATTTTACTTTTTTATTATAAATAAAAAGGTATTATATTATTGGTCGAGGCGTTCCACATTGAAATAGTCTTCGAAGCAGAATTGTTGTACGATAAATTATCCAGTTTTATTACTTTTGAGTGAATCGCGAGCCACATCACAGCTTCCGTTTAACGTAGATACACAAATATTATATATTAATTATATATTAATATTAATATATATTTTGCGATCTTGTTAGAATTTTATAAATTAGGAGGATTTATTATTAGTTAGGATTATTATAAATAAAAGGCGTTAATACATTTGCGATAATAAAAATAATTAAATAAAAAGATAAAAGTAAAATAATGTAGATTAAGATATTTTTAATTTATTAGTGTAATTCATAATTTCAGACTGTGGAGAAATCCTGTATTTACGAGGACAGTATAAGCAATTATGTGTTGCACAAACAGGTACCTTACATGGTGCATTTATACGCGTGTATTGAAACTGAGACTAGTGTATTTTTAGTCCTGCAATACGCAAGGTACAGTACGATAAATTTACTCGTAATATCTTGTCCAGTATCAATTTACTTTTATGTACTTTACTCATTGTGTTACAGCTGTGGAAGACTGTGGGACTTCGTGGACCTGCATTACGGAGTATCTGACATTCCGTGCAACGTAATTCCAAATCGCACATGTACAAATGGAGATATCAACGGGGAGGTCAATTGCAATGAAAATCTTCGTGGACCAAATAAAGCGGATAGAATTATGGAAAACAAATTACGGGGGAATAGTCAAAGCGCGACGGACGTTCGAAGTGAGATCCATATGGAAATGCCTACAACGCAATTATTAGAAAAGTCGCAGGAATTGTTACAATCCGTTAATGCAACGTTGAGAAGAAGCAATTCCATCGTGAATCGATTAAACGAGTACAAAGAATTGAGACATTCGGATGGTGTACCGTCGCCGAATGCGAAGACTGTCACGCAGATCTCGGAAGGGTCAGATCTTGTGTTATCTAATGCTTATCGCAACAAATCACTAGATTCTAAGAAGATAGTCGGCATTGTAGTAGAGAATTCTTCGACAAAAGGTTTAAAGAATAAAGATCTGAAAGTCAGTGATTCTTCATTGACGAACAATAACGAAAATGTGTCGAGAAATATTTGTGCAGCCACATTAAACGGAAGTTGTATGGCTCGCGATTCGCTCAAAAATAATAAAGTGGATAATTTATCGTGTAACAACTCTACTTCGAAGACTACTTCAATGCGAAACGCCTCGACCAATAATATAGTGCACATCTGTGAAAATAATAATACCGAAAGTATATCCAATCAGATAAATTCAAACGTTAATTGTAACATTGACGAAACACAATATCTGTATCAAGAGAACAATATAGAATATATAGACGAAGAACAGACATTTTGGCAAGTACCGGAATCTGTAATTCGATCGTGGGCAGCTGAGATGCTTTTGGCTTTGGAGGCACTTCATCAGCAGAATATCCTGATTCTCGACTTCAAACCCGACAATATTCTCCTCGATGACGCGGGACATATCCGGCTTACTTATATCATACCGCAGCACAATGTTGAATTATCTAAACTAACATATCCGTATTCGTCACCCGAGTTGGTAACGTTCTCTCCGACCGTTCTCGTCACATCCGCTACGGACGTCTGGAGTTTCGGAGTTATTTTGTACGAGCTACTCACCGGCACTGTACGTGTGTAGAACTGTGGATATTAATTCTAAAAGAAATTATATATATCTAGTAAAGTTTAACTTTTATTTCTCGCAGATGTTTATCAGGAATCATCCAGGATCATTTCATTCACATTCCGCAATTAACATTCCTAGCAGATTATCGGAAAGTGCAAGGTCTTTGTTATATGGCGTAAGTTTATTAAATTAGCTTTCCAAATGCTTTTAAAGCTATTTTTGTTAAAATAGCTTTAAAAGCATTTGTTATTATATAATGGAGATAAAAATTGATTCTCTGGAGACGCACAAAAATGTATGTCAGTATAAAAAAAAAGATAATTTTACTTAAATTATACATAATAATGTCATAATAATGTCAAAACAGTTGTTTTATTTTAAAATTTGTGTTAGTCTGCCGCAGTTTTTTTAAATTAATCTCACGATTTAACTTTTTAATGTCCAACTTTAGATCTCTATGTTATTTGATAAAAATCTTATCAATATTTGATATGCATTCGCGCATACACATAATTATAAAAAAATAATAATGTTATCTATAAAATTATTGTTGCAGATCCTGAAATATTATCCAGAGGAACGACTGACGATAGATGAGATAAAGCGGCATCCATTTTTCGCAGGACTCGATTGGTTAATCAATTCTCAAACTTATTAATATTTACGTTATTAAGGAATTCATAGATTTTTATTTTTGTTAAAATAGCTTTAAAAGCATTTATTATATAATGGAGGTATAAATAGATTTTCTGGAGACGCACAAAAATGTATGTCAGTATTATAAAAAAAAGGTCATTTTACTTAAATTATATATAATAATGTCAAAACAGTTATTTTATCTTAAAATTTGTTACATAAATTATTTAGATTTTGCTTTTTCTATATTCAGAAGAACGACTGACGGTAGATGAGATAGAGCGGCATCCATTTTTCGTAGAAATCAATTGATTGAATATCATCAATTCTCAAACTTATTAATATTTACGTTATTAAGGAATTCATAGATTTTTATTTTTGTTAAAATAGCGTTTAAAAGCATTTATTATTATATAGTGGAGATACAAATTGATTCTCTGGAGACGCGCAAAAATGTATGTCAGTATTAAAAAAAAAACTGGTAATTTTACTTAAATTATACATAATAATGTCAAAACAGTTATCTTAAAATTTGTTGCATAAATTATTTAGATCTCGCTTTTTCACTTCTACTTATTGTCGACATACCGTCAACGAATCTAGTCGTGAATAAAACATTGGCATTGTTGAACATACCGTTCTTTAAGGACACAACAATAAATTGCGAATGTTTGAAATGTCTCTTTAACATTGTACCTATATTTTCTGTATGCGAAAGATCCAGGGCAGCGTCTACTTCGTCCAGAATATAAAGCGGCGCGGGTTTATAGAGGAGCATAGCTAAGACTAATGACAAAGCAACTAGGGACCTTTGCCCACCGGATAATTCTCCTAACGACTCCTTCCAGACACCCGAGAATCCAACTTTCACCTCTAAACCGTCTGTTATTGTTTCGTTCTCCGGCGGTCGCAGCTTGGCCTCGGCTCCCGGTAATAAAGTGCTAAATATAGACCCGAAATCCTTGTTCACCTGATGAAATACAAAATTGATATACTTCGGACATTGTGAACTTATATATCGCAATTACAATACTCTTGTCTAATCTAAGTCATAAATAAGTTTGTTTGTAATGTATTTAGATTGAAACAATACTGTCCAATATATAAAACATATAAAAATAAATGTATAAAGAAATGTTTAAAAAATTAGTAATTTTTTAATATATGATTTGTGGTGCAAAGAAATTATACCTGCTTCCAAGCTTTCAGCAAGGTTTGCTTCTTCTTTTCATCCAAGTGCCTGATCGTCTCCAGAATTTTATTCTTATCGTTCTCGACTATCCTCTTCTTTTTTAATGTGTCATTATATTGCTCTTCCTCTTTGTCGAGAAGGCTGATTGACCGCGTATTTATATTACGACTCATCTTTTCGTGCATTTCTTTTAATCGATGTACTTTTTGTTCCATCTCTTCTGGCTTATGAACTTCAAAATCGTATATACCACCTAAAAATATACGACACATATGATATATATCATCTAATTAAGTAATATTTTTCTCTGTAAATACCTTTCTTTCCGAAGTAAGGTTTCTCTTGCTCAATCCACTCGTACTTTCTTGTGAGCTCCAAAACTTTTTGCTTACAATCCGCTGCATACTTTTTGATATCATTAATTTCGTGATTCAATTTTTTGATGTCCAATTCCAGATCTTTATTTTGCTTAATAATATCCTCTTTCTTTGCTATCAACCTTTGTATGTCTTTGTTTTGCTGATTAATCATGTCCTTTTGCTTTTTAACACTATTATGCAATTCCGTAACTTTTTCTTTAGTCTCTTCCAATTGTTGCCGAAGAGTTTCACCCTTTTCTTCATACATATTGGTTTTCTCATTCACTTGAAGCAATTGTTCATTACCGCTTTCAATACTTTTCTTCAATTCCTTTATTTCCAATTCAAGCGTCTCCGACTCTTGTTCCCTCTTCTGCCATTCTTTGCGACTCTGTTCCGCTTTTTTCTTTAAGACATTCAATTGATTCTCGGCTTCCTTCAGATGTCTCTCACGAATATTCACTGCATCTTTTAACTGAATTTCTATGTCTTTCGCACGTTTTGTACTTTCCTTTTCCAAAGTCTTCGCTGCAGCCATCCGTTGTGTGAGCTCTTCGATACCTGCATTGAGAGCATCCACCTGAAGATAAATATATACACATATGTACATTGTGTACAAAAAAAGAAAAAATAAGTTTACAGCTAGGCATTTATAGTTTACCTATACAAGCAAAAATTTCTTATTTTCTAAATTTACGTTTAAATATAATTATATATATATATATATATAATTATATATGTTTACAGATTACATGTAAATGTGTACCTCTTCCTTGATTTTATGGTAAGTTGTTTGTTGCAACTTCTGTCGTATCATACTAATTTCGTAAGTCAATATATCATACTTTTGTTTCAATGTTGCATGTTTTTCGGCAGTTTTTACAATATTTGACATTTCACTCTCTACGTCCTTTAAAAGTTGTTCTTTGCGATTCAGTTCGTTCCTAATTTCCTTCAATTCTTCCAGTTTTAATAGAAGTGATCCAGCCTTCGCTGGAGCACCGCCAGATAACGTGCCGACCGGATCGAAAAGATCGCCCTCCAAGGTAACGCACTTCTTCATAATCTTCTCGTGGAAAGCTATTTTCTTGGCAGTCTCCATATCCTTGCACACAAATATTTGACCGAATATCCAGGTCATCGCTGGCGTAATTTCATTTGGAAAATCAATGAGAGACAAAGCTGGCTGAACGTTCTCCTTCCCAACCAATCTCTCCGCCAGATTGATCGTCTGCTGATCCATTGTTCTACCGGTCATTCGATTGAGCGGGATAATCGTAACTCGTTGCTGCAATTGCCCGTGTTGGAGAAGCTTTTTACTTGTGGTTTCGGTGTCAACTATTACATTGTAAAGCTGAAACATAATTACATTCGTGAAATAAAGGAGATTCTCTTCAAAAGTTAAGGCTGGATCTACTAATGTGTTCTTTGCATTTTGCTTTTTACCACTTTTTATCACTCTTGCCTCTTTGCCTCTTATCCTGATCCTTCATTTTCGCCCGGGATACTTAAATGTTGACAAACTTCGGAAGAGACAGGAAACACATGACAAAAAACACGATTGTCGATAAAATGATCGCAAAGGGGGAAAAAGGCAAGAGGTAAAAAGCAGGAAGCAAAGAGCACATTGTAGATCCAGCCTTGGGGAAAAATCTTACAAAGTGGTGGAAAACGTTATACCTTGCCGCCTGCAGCAACCTCCAAGGCGTACGCAGCTCTCTTATCCTTCACGTTAATCAATTTGCACACGATACCTTTTACGGATTTTGCATTGAAATTAGGCTCGGGATTCTGATACTGGAACCTCGTTCGAGGATTCCTCGACTCAAACTGATCCAGCGTGTCACGCAGTGGCTTCATTTCCGCAATCAGGTTACTCCTCCGGGTTTTCAAATCTTCCGCATAGCCGTCCTTGTAATCCAACTTTTGCAATTCGTTCTCCAAACTCTTCAATTCTTTCTCTTTCTTCTCCAAGTCCACGTTATACGTTTTACATTCATTCCCGCTATTGTACATATCCTTCTGTTTTTTACTCAACTGCTGCCTGTTGTGACTCAGCGTCATCTCGCACTGTTTAAGCTCGGTCTGTGCCTGCGTCGCGCTCTGCTTGGCACTTATCAGCTGCTGCTCCAACGTTGCGTTCTCACCGTCCTCGCTCTCCAACAGGCCCGCGCTGATCTTCTGGTATTTCTCTTGTGCCTCCAATACCGCGTCAGTGTCCTTCTGACACCTCTCCTTCAAGTTCTGGAAAAGTCCACCCACTTTCTCCAATTCCTTCTCCTTCAGGACGAGCGCATTTTGATCGTCCTTTATATTAGCCTCTATATGCTTCGTTGTTTTCTTCACAGCTTTAACATCTTCCTTGTTACTGTTCACCTCGGCGGATAATTTGCACTGCTTCTTCTCATTTTCCTGCAGCTCCTTCTCTAAGGTTTCCAATATGCTACCTTTTTCCTGTTAAAAGATTACTTGATAATACATGTTCTTTATACTATGAATTTAACATTATGCTAATTTAAAATTACTATTGAAGATTATTATTATTACATTATATTTTATAACAAAAATGTTACAAAAATACATTTAAAAAATATATTAAGAATTTAATACAACTAATATGATGTATAATGACGACAAGTGCAAGACATATCCTTTTAATCTTCCGAGACATTATGTGAATATATTTTGCAGATAAAGAAATAAAAAAAAAAAGAAATCATACCGCTTCCTTTTTCTTTATTAGTTCATTACATTTTGCCTCTAAACTCTTGATTTCTTCTTCACCAGCAGCTATGTTCTCCGACTTGGAATCAATTTTATTTTGTACGACTTTAACATTTTCCTCCGACTTTTGACTATTCTCAAAAGCAGCAACATACTTCCACGCGAGGAGAATCTTTTTGCTGTGGTTAAGTTCTCTTTCTATCGTCTGGAATTCCACGTATCTCGTTCTCTCCTCCTTTAACTTGTTCAATTTTGGTCCTATTTCTTCTCTCAAAATCTGTAAGGTGTACAAGTGAATAAATATCAAGGAGTCAAAATATCAATCTACAAATCGTATCATACAACATACAGTATTTATCTCCTTTAATTTGCTATCCTTCTTCTCTATAGTGATCAGCGCCGACTGCTTCTTCTTCTCGTACATTTTCGTTCCCGCCGCTTCCTCGAGCATAGACAGAATTTCCACCGGCTTCATATTCAACACTTTCGTTATTCTACCTTGCATGATTAAAAAGTGTGGATTGTTCACATTCAACTGGACGGAACAGAACAAATCCTGCACGCGTTTGTTCGGCGCATTCGTCCCATTGATCATGTACTTATTTTTACCGCCGATCACCACCTGTCTGGTGATGACAATTTCTTCATACTGCTCATAACCCATGGGAGATGACTGTTCGTCACGATTATCAAATGTTATCGTAACGCTGGCCTTTTTTATGCCTGCTTGACCAGATTTGTAGACCAAATCTTGCAGGGAGGTAGCACGCACCTGTATTAAATCGAATCGATATTGTCAGTAACATGATTTGGTAAACAAATCATTCACAATTCAACAGACATCGCTGTCGTGTGTGTTAATCGAATAGGAATACTTTTATGGAACATAATTTTTAACAGTGATGATATTGGCAATTAATTATTAATTATAATTGCCAATATTATTATTATTATATATAATCTAAAAATACAATAAGAATTCTTCATTATAAGATTATTACAATTTTAGACTAAATAGTTTTTTATAAAACAATATTACATTACAAGAATGAGGCTATGTTCGAACGTCGTGCATTATTTCGAGTAAATCTTTTAAAAAAATACAAGATATATGCGCGAAAATGGTCGGGATTTACCTGGCCAAGATTCGTAATGCCCAAAACAAAGCATATCGCATCCAAAATATTTGACTTTCCGCTACCGTTAAATCCCGTGATAGCGTTGAATTCCTTGTCGAAGCCGTTTATCTCGATTCGCTTGCCGTAGGACTTGAATCCCTCCAACACGATCGACTTTATATACATGTTTCAATCGGCAGCAAAATACACACGATCGGTACCGGCGCATTGACAATTCGTCAATCGTCTTTCGTGGTAACAACAACAACAACAACACGATCCCCTCACGGCGATTCAAACGCTTTCGAACTCAAACCGATGACTCGCAGGACGCCAACCGATGCGCCACTCGCAGACGGATTTCTCAAGTGCGCTGATTGGCGGCGGAATAGAGAGGTTCTCGTGTCCCCAGAGAAATTCACCGTCTCGTAGCCAATCGGCACGCTTGAAATAATTCGTGGGGCGACAAGTGAGATTGGCTTTATGCACGGTTCACACACAGGTATTCTGACACATTCCCGACGACGTTCGGCGACGATGTGGCATGGGTTTAAGAGAGCCTCTATTTATGACACCTTGTTCGTACTAGTGATACATTCGACAGCGGTATATGTATGGTTTGTTGTGAGAGGAGGATATTTAATGCAAGAGTTCTTTGTGATAATACAGCGATCTGTAACTTCCGAGTTTTTCACTCGGCTCCCGCATGTCCGTCTGGGAGAGGAGATAAAAACAGCGACAGCATGACCGACGCCGGCCAATGTGAGGTCAACGAGAGCTATCGTTTCAAATGGAACAACTATCAGAATCATCTGTCCGACGTCGTGCGGCAGCTCCTGGAGGAGGATTGCATGGTGGATGTCACCCTATCCGCAGCTGGTCAACGTATACACGCGCATCGCATTGTATTGTGCGCGTGTAGCATTTTGTTTCAGGTAAACAACCTCGTTCCGACGCGAAAACTTGTTACAATACTTTCGTAAACAATCTCGCAATTAGACGATTGAATATTATATAGGTATTGTTTAATGACGCAGCAACCGCTCCTTGCCGAAACAATTTTTTTTTTTTAAAGATTTGGCTTTAATTACTTTTTTTTTTTAATTACTTTGTTATGCTGTGTTAACTTGTGTGTGTGTATTGCGAGAGTAACATGTTTGTACACAATTAAATAGCTCTATGCATAACTTGTATAACATAAAATAATAATTATTATATAATCATATATATATATATATATAT
>NW_012026864.1:1542643-1593005 GCF_000956235.1 Wasmannia auropunctata
CTCAGAGATGTGTATAAGAGACAGTATATATATATATATATATATGTGTATTGCTACTTTTGATATAATTATTAAGAGATTAATATAATTTACAGGAAGTGCTCAGTCAAGTGACGGAAGATTATCCAACGATAATTTTAAGCGATATATCTCCTCAGGACATAAAATTGATTATCGAATTCATATATCATGGTGAGATCCATGTTCCCGTCGAAAATATCAGGAGCTTATTTGAGGCCGCGCGATCGCTAAAAATAAGCGGTCTTCATGACGTTAGTATCAAATTATTTCTTTGCCAATTATATATTTTCTGACACGGACTGTATAAAATTTTGGGCTTTCTGTCTGTGGGACTTTATACATACTTACAATTGAAGCGAATTGTTACCGAGCTTATAATTTATACAATTACAAGTTGAAGTGAATTGCTACTGAATTTATAATTTATACATGCTACAGTTTGGAACTGTATACAAGTTTATAATTGTCGCTTGTACCTTCAACAGATAGATGGAATTGGAGAGAGCGAGATTTTTAGAGGCAGAAAAGATTCTACGGAAGAGACCGCGACGGAGGTGGGAGAGGTCGAGAACAAGGCTGGATCCGCGGAGAGTGAGTCGCAGGAGCCGAGCGCCGCTGAAAATTGTATTTCAAATAAGAAGAGGAAACGTCGCCGCGAGACTGTGAAGAGGGATTACAATGACGACATGTTGGCGTCCGCGATTAATGACTTGAAGTTGGGTCAAACCCTAATAGAGGCTGCCACTAAGCACAACATACCGCGCTCGACGTTGTACATGCGGGCGAAGGCTTTAGGCATACATTTAAACGCGTCGAGGAATGGATATCCCGCAGAGTGCATGAATGCGGCTATAAACGCCGTTATCAGTTAGTATTTTTCTTATATTTCGCTTAGTCTTGCTTTTGTTGTTTAAATTCTGTATATCTTAACATTGAATTTATTCTGATACGCGACACATGTCTGCAGTTATTTAATAATTTATATTAAGATCTTATTTAATAATTTATATTTAAGATTTTAACTTGTGCTTAACTTTATGCTTATTTTATCGTAGACGGTTCGAGCTTGCAGCATGCGTCGGAAATATTTAGAATACCTAAAACCGTGCTGTGGCGACGTATACAAAAGGAGGGCTATCAAATCCTACGGCCTGAAATGAAGAGGTCTTATGCCTTGGACACGAGAGAGGCCGCCGTCAAGGCTCTAGAAAGAGGGGAAAATCTGACGAAAGTTGCTCTGGAATTTAAAGTAAATTTTAACTCTCTACTTCGTTGCGTTAAAATTTTTTTCTATTTTCGTCGCGAAAACAGACTTTAACGATTGTCAACCGAATTGTAACCCGAGATACTCCCCAATGATGCCTAGATACCAAAGACTACATTGTTTAGAGAAAAGGCACGGCTGGTAGATCAAGGTAAATTGCCGCTGTCCTTCTGGAAGAAGCGCAAAACTGAGAACGAGGAATTGAAGAAGTCGCGACTGGAGGAAGCCGTGGCCGCCTGCAAGGGCGGCAGAATGTCGCAGGCCGCGGCGTCCATGACGTATCGCATTCCAAAGACGACGATATGGCGAAGGCTCCAGCAGGACGGGAAGAAAGCGGAGAAATCGTCGAATGTGAAGAAGCAACAGCGGCTGGCCGATGCGCCGGTAGTGCACGACGCTCAGGTGAAGCTACAGGACACGTCCAATTTCAATTATTGCGAGGTAATACATTCGTTGCGCGAATTAAGGTACCCACTCGTGTGCGCGTCACATGTTATTTGGGAAATAACTAATAAATTAATTGTGTACCAAGGCACAAATAATTGGTCCACAGACGTTGATTTGATGTCTATAGACGTCGAATCGACGTCTGTGGACCGATCATTTCCGCCTGGGTAGTGACTTCCAGCACTGTCGCGTTCGACGCGTTTACAGTTGAATTTATCCAACTGCAAAAGCGTCATCACATTTGTCGCCAGTGTTCAAAAGTTCGTACGCAAATGAGGACTTGAACTCACAAAGATCATAATTGTTTTCAACAACGAAAGATTGTTATAAATTATGACACGTGACGCGCGCGTCAAATGACGCGCACACAAATTGGTACCTTTATATCGAATCCCTTCGGCAATAATTTCTGAATGCTTAATGGGTTTGCGCAGGTTACATCGGAAATACCTATAACTTATATAGACGAGAACAGTATACCCGAGGATTCCGTGATAATTTTGACAACGGAGGAGATGGATGAATTGAATTTGGAGGGAGGCAGGCAAATTATTGTAAATTCGGTACGTCACGAATAATTTGTGATAATTTTTTTACGAACTTAACGAATAGCGGATTAATCAATTTTTATGCTTTTACTGCCATGATCCATCTTTATTTTCTTCAGGAGTCCGGACAGGAGTTTATTCCGTGTACGATAAGTATCGAGGATAATTCAAACTATTCGGAGGCTGGGAGTTAGCGATAGAAAAATAAATAATGAAAAGCTAATTATTTAACATAAATTAAAGCTTAATTTGCACATTGACTGTACAATTTTATTTATGACGCTTTAACGAAGTATATAATATTACTACATTATGTTTATTTTTACATATCAAGTTTATAAAGTATTTTATTTTTTTGTACAAAATTGAAGAGTGCTATATAATGGGGACGAATTTTTATTTAATGAGAAAGATAAATTGTTATTTGCGTTCTTATTTTTGTTAAAATATTTTTATTACGTATAATTGGATAATTATATAATTAATTTGTATTTAATTATACAATTAAATACAAATTAAGTAATATATTTCAAAATTTATGTATTATGTATTAAAATCATGATACGTGTTTTGTAATTAATAGTAAGCGTCATTTCTGAAATAACTTTCTAGAAAATGAAGAAAATGTTATAATGTAAAAAAGTTTTGTTCAATATATTTTTACATATAGATCATTTTATTTATATCACTAATTACAAAACTGTATATAATATAAAATATATAAAGTTCAGTATATATGTATATAATAAAATAAAAATGTAGAAAATTTTTTGATAAAGTTTGATTAAATAAAGCTTTAGATATTAAAAACATTTTTTTAAATAAATTTTTTTTTTTAAATGATGTCTCAATATAAGAAAAATTAATAATTGAAACAAACGTGTGAAAAATGCTATATTTTTTTTATTCATAAATTTGTAGAGTATCGATAGCATTAATATTAATTATTGAAGTAAATAACTTTTTGCAAGATTATTGTATAAAAGGATAATTTAGAATTTCTATCTAATCGGCCAAGTTTTTTATATTTTACTCTGATTTCGAGTTTTGTATGTATTTTTTATACGACTTGAAATTTTACGAATCTTGCAGGCGTCGCGCGCGCATCATCTAATTGTCTATAAAAATAAATCTTGATCGATAGCAATGCTGCATTTGATATGCTCGCGCGAAAACAACGATTATAATTGTTAATTAATTCACGCTTGTGCATTTCAAGACCGATTTATTCCGTATGTTTTATTAATAAACGATAAAATAGAGAAGGGCAGGGATAAATAAGCACGAAAATATACGAAAAATTAATGGTAAAAAAAGAGAAGAAAAAAAAAGGAGACAGTGGTGCAGTGTCTGAAACTTCCGAGCGCGCATTGCGCAAGTCACACGCTGCACACGCATCCGACGCATCGGTATGCGCGATACGTGCCCCGCTCGTGGACGCGCGCGTCGCAATTGCGCATATTACGCGAACACGCGGTCGCAGTGAACACCACGTCGAAGGGGCTGCTCGAGGCCGACCGTGGAGGCGGTGAGTCGCGTTGTTGCACCACCGCGAAAAAGGGAGGCGGGGAGTGTGTTCTCTTTCACCAGGAGAGGAGCGAGAGAGAGTCCGCGCGGCGCGAACGCCGACGTTACATTCGTGACAGACGCGACGAGAGTCGTCGCGCGGAGCGTGCCGTGTCGTGTCGTGTCGCGTTTGACGTGACGTCGCGACTCGTTCCTGCCCCCGACGCCCGAAACTCTGCGGAGACTCCTAAGCGGCGGCGAGACCCTGCTGCGCCAGGAGGAGAGGCGGCGACTCTGAGAGCGGAAAAATCGCGTACGTCTCGCGGGAGGACATGCCGGACAGCGGGGCCGTCTACCAGCCGACCACCGTCGGCTACACGTACGACAGCGGCGGCGACGGCAGCGGCGGCGGCGGCGGCGTCGGCGGCGGCGGCGGCGCCGCCGGGCTGAGGCACGGCTTCTGGCGCGTCATGTCCAGGCACAAGCTCAGCTCCAGGAAGTGGCTCGAGTGGACGCTGCTGTCGGTCGCGCTCTGCTTCTTCGTCGCCGGCCTCACGACCATGCTCGTCAGCCTCGTCTCCGCGGACGACGCGTCCTCGGGGACGAGCGACGGCGCTGCTGCGGAGGTAAAAATCGCGCGCGCGATATATATACATATATATATGTAGGACCATACATCGTATAAATGTATTTATCATTTTTTTGAGAGACTTCCTTCCGTAACATAAGAATCTTCCTTGCGGTAATAAAATAATAAAAGACATAAATTAGCCTAGAAAAATTTAGAGTGAAATTTTAATACTGAACGATTGTCAAATTTTTCTTCCAAAATCGCGCGCGATTGTTGTGTCGCGATATATATATAAGATCATACATCTTATAAATATATGTATCATTTTTTGAGAGACTTTTCCTTCCAAACATTTTTTAAATCTTCCTTGCGGTAATAAAATAATAAGATACATAAATTCGCTTAGAAAAATTTAGAATGAAATTTTACTAGATGATTGTCAAGCATTATTATTTTTCCTCAAGCTGAACTGGGCCTTAATTTTTATTTTATCTGCATTATATAGCTATAACTGATATAAAACAATATGTAACAATTATGCAGATGAAGCCAGAGGGACACTCCACGTCGGCTCCGGATGTACACGCCGAAAATACGGGAAAGAGTTCCGTGGCGTTGGGCGCCGGGATAATGCTGGTCGGCGTGCTGCTCGGCTTCGTCTGGGCATGGCTCACCTTCTTCCACCACAGCAAGTCGCCGAGGAATGGCATGACGAGCAGCAGCGGTCAGGTAAGCAAACGAGGTTTTCCACCTGCCGATAACCAATATATATATATATATATATAATTTTTTTTTGCCCCGTAATTTTTATTTTTTACAACCGGAGGCCATCCGCGCTCCGGTAACCGCGGTTTCTGGTACCAGTTGTTTGTGTTTCTTTTATCTTATGTACGCGTTGCTATGAGGAAAGATGTTGGGCGGTTTGAATCCATCGACTGACTTGCTGGTGGGTTCCACTTCGCAGTACGGGCCGGTACTCACCGAGGTGCCGAGCCAGCTGAAGATAAAGCAAGCCAACGCGCACGACATGCCGGCCATACCGCTCTCCGACCAAGAGGAGGAAATGCACACGCTAATGCAGGACTCGGCGAGCCCGCCGTCGGTCTCCGTCGGGTCGAACGCCATCGCTAATCAAATTCCAGGTTAAGTAGAACCGAGAATCGCCCCCCCCCCTGTCCACCCCCCCGCGTGCACGAGCACGCGCGTGTACTTAAGCGCATTTATAAACACGAGGACATAGCTTTCGTTTTATAAATTTTTCTAACACGTTCCAAGAGATTTGCTTTGATATTCGCTTCGACGATCTTGCGGGTTTCTCTCCGTTTTTCGTTTTAAGACACGAGATGAGGGAGACTCTTCGTCGTCTCTCTTTTGATCTTCGATTCTTCTACCGTTTGACGTCGATCCTGTGATTCAGAAATTTTTATTCCATTTCAGAAAGTTGGACACTTTTTTTTCTTCGTAATTGATAGAAGTTTTATTTTAGACTTAGGCGAGTTGACGAGTGCGATTTGAGAGATCTCGTTTGTAGTATATTTAAGGCGTTATAGTACTTATTTTTGTCTTTTTTTTTTCACTTTTGTGCTTATTGCATTTCTTCATTCCGTCCACTGTCGTCATTTAATATGTTAAGTGAGCATTGGATCCAGATAGAGAAAAAAAAGAACGCAGTACGCGTTACGATGACGTCTCGTAAGTTTGATAACAATCTTTACATCACAAGTACTGAATTTATTACGAGATATCTTTTAACTTATATTTATATTATTAAAATATAAAATTTTATTTACACACACTGCATATACGCTTTATGCAAATTTGCACGCGTTCTAGGCGAATCCTTGAAAAAAAAAAGAAAGAAAAAACAATTTTGCCTCGATTTGACTATATGCGCTCATGAGGATATCGGTACGCATAACACGTATATATTTAAGTACCAAGTCTAAATTAGTAATAAAAATAGCAATTATTATTGACAATATACATTGTAAATTAAATGCATTATTGGTGCAGTGTATCGATTAAGTCCGGTAATCGTTATTGTAAACTAATATATGAATCGATTATGTATATATATAATGTAATGTGTATATACGAAACACACACATGTAAAACGAAACGACTGCAATATCAGAAGGTGCTTGACTTAAAAGAAAAAGAAAAAAGGAAATACGTTTACGACGTGCTTGAAGCCGCGATGAGAGAGCCGCAGAGCATGCCGCGATGCACAACTTCCAATTTTTTTTTTTGATGGTCTACTTTTACATTTTTACTTTTAATTTGTGATATACACAAAGAGATTTGATATCGCACATGATATTACAATCATAAAGTGATTCTTTACGACGGATACGTTTTTTTGCTTCAAATGAAATATGTACTTGCACATCTTCCAATGATTTTATATACAATTAAATTGATCTCTCACGTAGACTTAATGTAAATGTAGTTGCTCATCCTGTAAGATATTTTTAACGGAATCTATAAACGTTAGAATTCTGGGCATGGTACATGCAGCATTGTATAAAAAAACACACCGATTAAAAATAATTTTTGTATGTCTGTGTCGTTGTATTTGCTATAAAGCGATGTGTTCAGTTTTTGTAATAATGCGACGAGCATTCTTTTGGAGGAGCCACATCAAAGGACGGCCTGTAAGTTTGTCTGAATTCAATGCTGTTACAGATCAATCACACATATACAATCTCTATTTTTTTTTTTTTTTTTACATTTCCGCGAGATCCTTATTGTGCCTGTGTTATTGATTTGTGTGTACTAATTTATGTAAATGTTCTGGAAATGTAAGATAAATAAACATAAAAAAATACAACTCACGATCCTTTTTCTCTTCGCGTTAAAATATTGACATTTACGTGATCTGAATTAAAAAATCTAATTTCCAGTGTTTTTCGAAAAAAATCCTTCCTCTTTCCCTGTAGATCAGCGTCCGAGTGCTGTAACTGTCACACGAGAAAGTTAATCGTCGATTAAGTTAACGGGATTTGATTAAAGTTATTCTCTGAAAATTATCGATTTTCTGAGACAATTATCTCAGTTTTCAACAATCTACGATTGAAATGAAGCGCGCAAATTTTTCTGAATAAAGCCAGCCAGTCTAATCTCTTTGATCTCTCAAAAACATCTCTCAAAGTTGCTGATATTTTTAATATTATTACTTATCTCTCCGATAGCAAAGATATGCCTCGCACATAGATAATAATACAGGAAAATCAGTCGGATTTTTCTTCGTCGAGTAACGACGCTGACGTAGCGAACGACAGTAAAACCCGCATCGTCGAGACGTGTCGTCGCCTCGAGAGGAAGGCACGTCGCGAGAACGTGCTAAGGGCATACCTGTCGCTCAATATTTCGAGCACGCCTCGGTAGCACGAGGTTAACGCGTTTGACATTTCTATCAGCTGTCGCGCTCAATATGGCGGCCCGCGAGACGCGTTTTCTACCGCGGCGCTGGAGAGACGCCTCCGTCAGGACGAGCGCGGCGAGCGTTACCGAGATTCTCTGAAGAGCTGCGGATCGCGACGAGAGAGCGACCCGGCGGGCTCCGCGATGGCGGGCAACGACGTGGTGCTGGAGGGATTCATATGTCCGATATGCATGACCGACTTCAAGGCGCCCGGTCATCTGACGAGGCACTTCGAGGAGGTTCACAACGACGACCCGGAGATCCTGAGATCGCTGAAAGGTAAAGCGCGATCTTTTCGCACGATTTAACTTTTGTCGTGGAAAAACTCGCGAAATCCTCCGTTGCGTTTAGCTGCACTAAGCTCGTAAAAATGCGTAATAACGAACGTATAGAATGTGTATGGAATATTGGGTCTTGTGTTTATTCCAGACCTGTTCGGCAAAGCCAAGAAGAAGATCTTGAAGCAGGACGATCTACCGGAAACGTTTCCAAGCGCGATACCGCAGGAGAAGAGGCGGAGTCCTGAGATCAATTGGGGACCACAAGAAATAGGTAGCGCGTGTGACACTTGCGTGCCAAAGCTGCGCCCGCGACGCGGGAGATGGGTTTTCTCATTAAAAGTTTCCTGAAGCAGCCAAGTTTGATGGGCTTTTCAGTTTTCCCAAAATTAGTATTCGGAAATTGCGCGCGGCTGAGACATGCACTGGAATTTGATGAGACGTCACTGTTGTTAATTTCCAAAAACAATTCCAGGTGAAATTACGTCTCATACAAGGTATTTCAAGGATATAAGAAACGCCCGGCTGGAGAGATACGCGTACGAGACAAATAAGCTTCTTATAAGGCTAGATAAATTATTAAATAACTTACCGTCGGATCCCGTCGATAGGAAAGGTAGGAGAAAGCACATGAAATTGTTCTTCATCGATGCGTTTTATGCCACATTTATATATAAATGATGCGTAATGCAAAAATTCCAACAGCTCACGAACGCACCATTGTGCCGTGGATCGATGAGAAGGATGTGAAATTGTGTCCCAATTGCGCCAAGAGCTTTCATCTGGCGAGGCGAAAACATCACTGTAGATTGTGTGGAGCAGTAATGTGCCATAATTGTACAGTATTTTTGTCCCTGATCGACGCACGTACGTATGAAACGCGTATTTAAAATTATCGAAACAGTTTGAACGCGATTCCTAAAGTTACACCTAACGAAAAAGGATCAACAAAGGAGTTTTTCTTTTTTTACAGGAAAAATGACTAGTCCCGTGTCGATACAAGACGACTCCGCTCTGTCGCCTACGTCACAACGAGCGTTTCCCGTGAGAGCGATACGCGCGGGCGCTGGTCTCTCCAAATTAGCGCGATCACCGTCCAACGGTAGTTTGAATAGCGTTTTATCCCTGGTCAACGATTCGAGCAGCAGCGAACAGCACTTTCGAGTATGCATGCACTGCATAAACTTGCTCGACGCGAGGGAGATGCAGAAGGCGAAGCAATTCGACAAACCGATCGTTTGTGAATTTTACGAGAAAATGAGGGAGTACATGAGCGAGGCGTCGCAGCATTTAGCAATGTACAACAAAATGTGGGAATCGTTGAAGTACGTGATACAATATACCTTCTCCATTGTATAATACTTAAGATAAGACGCGTCTGTCTATTTTTATATCCACATTAAAAATTGTACACAGAGCGACTTCTTGGGTGTACAACTTTTACCACTTATAGAGCTAGCTGTTGGAAAAAAATTGTATTAGAATGTTCATAAAACTATTTCAGAGAAGGCGAGACCACATACGGTCTGGAGGATGCACAATCGCTACGAGTCAAGCTGGCAAAGCTGGGGGAAAACATTGATGCGACCAGCAAAAGAATTCTAGTCCACGGCGTGAAGAAGGACACGGCGGATTCGCAGGAGGCATTGGGACAGGAATTGCGGTTGTATCAGATGGTCAGAACGTCGGCGATGATATTTTTGAAGGAGGAGCTGTTAACTCTGCAACCCTTACCCTCGGCGGAGGAGTACGCGGTTTTGCAGGAGGAACGTCAGAAGAGGATAGAAGCCCGAATAGCGTACGAGCGGCAGCTGGAGGAAGAGCAACGGGAGAAGCCGAAGGAACAGCGCAAGAAAGATACGTGGAATGTGGACAGCAGTCCAGCTTTGAAAACCAATCAGGTAATATATTTATATGTAACAAATTAGCAGATGACTGAAACAATTTCAAATCTTATATAATCACATTTATAATATCAATATTCAATAATAAGATCCAATCGATAATGAAAAAACGTAATATTCAATTTATTATTTTTTAATGCTCTTAGCTTTTTTCGCGTTAATTATTACAATTAATGTCCGAGGACATTTTTCAAAATACAAGATATTTATTTCTCTATAAAAAAAAAAGAATAATTTGCATAATCTAAGATTTAGATTTTCTTGTCAGATCATTAATTATTTGTTGATACGACCGAGTTCAAGTTTCGTCATAATGGTCTTTAAATTTTTAGGCACAAGCGATGGTGACCCAGGCCCAAGGCTGGGGTCCGTCTCACATTACACCTATCATGTCTTCCTCCATGGACCCGATAATCGAACAGATGAGCAATCTTCGCGCGTATATCAAACAGGCCCGCGCCGACTGCAAGTACGACGAGGTCGCAACGCTGGAGAACAATCTTCGAGAACTTCAAAGTGCCTACTTTGCTATGAAACAAAGTAATAGTAATGACGGATAGACATATATTCGAAATAGCACATTTCTTGTACTTTCACATGTAAAATAGTTGAATTCTTCTATATATATATATATATAATGTATTATTATTAATTTGCAAAATATTTAATAAATCCTCTTGAATCAAAATCTTGGAACGCACAGTACAATCTAAAAAAGTCTAATATAAAAATTCGTTTTATATACTCATTAATATTACACATTTATTACTCCTACATTTAGAAATTAAATTTTGAAGTTCCTGCATTTTTACATTTCCTTTAAAATTATTGCAAATTTCGCAAAAGTATGTAGAATTTGTATTATATTACGATTTGTGCAAATATTGGAAAAAAAAAAAAAAAAACAAGATTAACACATTTGTTATATTTTTGATAACTTGAATGAATTTGTGCAAATATTCGCAAAAAAAAAACAAGACCAACACATTTGGTAATTTTTCATAATTTGAATCAATTTGTGCAAATATTTTCAAAAAAAAACAAGACTAACGCACTTATATTTTTGATAATTTGAATCCATTTGTGTAAATACTTACAAAAAAAACAAGACTAACCCATTAGTTACACTTTTGATAATTTATTAGTAGAAATACATTTTACTTCAATGGAATAAATCGCGAAGAATGGGTAGCACCGATACCAGGTCTACCGTGTTTAACAGGTTTGTATGTAACGGAGAACTCCCCGAGATAATGACCGATCATCTCGGGTTTGATCTCAACTTGGTTAAAAGTCTTGCCATTGTACACGCCAACGATCGAGCCAACCATTTCCGGAACGATAATCATGTTGCGCAAATGCGTCTTGACGATCTCGGGCTTCTCGTTGGGCGGAGTCTCCTTCTTCGCCTTGCGCAGCTTCTTGACAAGGGCCATGGACTTTCTTTTCAGGCCGTGAGAGAAGCGCCTACGTGCTCTCGCGTGCATCAAATCCATCAGCTGCTCGCTGAGAAAAAATTATTTGTCAATAAAACTCCTTTCTCAAATTTCCCCATTTCAAACGAGTGAAAGAATATATTGTGAAAATAGATTGTATGAAATTAAATATATATCGTTCAATCTTAAAATCGTAGAGGGAAACAATCGTTAGAAAAGATATAGGAAGAGCATAGATTCCAATACCATGTTTAGGTTAAGTAACAGTTACATAGGTTATGTTCGGAAAGTCGATATTACTTGGGCATGTCCAGGAGTTGGTCAAGATCCACCCCTCGGAAGGTGAACTTCCTGAAGGTCCTCTTCTTCTTCTGAGTCTCATCTGCCTATGAGGGGACACATGGAAAAAAGACAATTTGACACTCGTTAGATACGTATGACAATCGAATGTGCGGTTACATCAATATTACTTTGACGATACGTCTTGAGAACCGACTAAAATGTACGTTTCGCGCGATTACGCTTAGCGCAATGGATGTGTGAGAATTTCGTGGATATTAAATTTTATAAACCCACCTCAGCCATGTTTGCGCCTTGTTTTCAAAGAGAAGGAACGCGAAAGGGCGACGGGAGGATAGGAAACGGAAGAACACGCTTCTCCGGCGAAATTTTCACGCGCATGCGTGGTAAACGCGTTTCGTATCCTGCTGTAGGGGATAAGTTACAGGAGGTCTGTTCGTTATTGCACTTCTTCACACTCAGAATTTTCGCCTTCTTTTCTCTTCAATATCCAAATTAATCGTTTTCGTTTTAAAAATTGATGTAAAAATTTTTGGAGCTCTCAACGCGACCAAATCTATTAATTCAGTCTTACGTTGCTTGCATCTTTTGCACTCAAAATGCTCGCTTTTTCTTTCAATCTCCAAGAATTTTTGCCGTAAAACGAGAAATAAATATGGATTTGTGGATAAATATTTACATATTTGGAAAGAAAAAGCGTTAGAAGAGAAAACGAAGATTTTGAGTCATATAGAAAGCGCAAGCAAACACGAACGGACCTAAAACTTCCTTTCTCTTTCATTGGACACGCGATTGTGGAATGCGCCAAATTGCGCAATCTACGTTTTATTTTAGGATCTATGGATCGGAGACGGTGACTGTCATCAGCGCCACGCGGACATTATAGGTGATCCGTAGTGATCACCGATCACCGACCACCGCTTGTATGTGGGAGGTTGGTCGACACTTGACGTCTGTGCTTGTCAATTACTATTTTCTCTCTCTCTCTTTCTCTCTCTCTGGTCGTGGTTTTTATATTTTTACGTAAGAATGCGAGTTCAAGATTACGAACACTGACACTTGGCCGCTCGGTGTATAATTGAAAATTAATAAGTGGTGAGTACGTCGGATCGCTCGAATACGTTTCGAAAAGTGATAAAAATACAACGAGCGAGACGCGGAGCGTTTACTTTCGTACGAATTTGTACTTTTACTACTTATGCCCGTATTTAACAATAACAGACTTGACGTTCACCAAAGTGTTTCTCTCCCACACAGAATCATCATTGATGTCGTCGAATTTTCTAACACAAGCGCTCACCACCGAGGTACTCTTCAGAAATGCCAATGGGATACAGCTAACGCTGGAAGAGAAAGCGAGTCTGTCGAATGCGAATATCATAAACTTTGCGTTGCGAAGCGGAAAGCACATCAATGTCAATTTATGGTTAACGTTAGCCTGCGCAATTCTCCTCGTGTGGATCGTATCGGGAACTTTAGTCTCCCTCGTTGTCTCGGCGTGTATCCTGATAGTGCAATGTAAATCGTTCGTCGCTTCTATTAAACAAGGTAAATTGCAATTCTTAAAAGAAGTAGAATTTCTAACAGGATCATTTTATAAAAGATAAGCAGACTGTTAATTATATATGTATTGTTTTGTAGACACGTTGCTGGTTGTAGAGTCGGTGGGTGTGCATATCGAGAGCATAAGAGGATTTGGCATTTTCAGATCGACAGAATTCCTGCCATGGGACACGGTAGAAGATATATTCATCAATGAAGTCATAAAAGGAGTAAGTCTTGTGCTTGTTTTATGCGCATTTGTGCCACAGTAGCGAAATGAAATGATTCAAACTTCTAATTGACTGGATTTCAGCAAAGGGTGCTCTACTGTCTCACATTCATTGTGAAAGATTCGATCAGTCGGCAGGGTTCGAGAAGACTAGTTCCCCTGTTTCAAGATCTATTGCCCGAGAGGAAATGCCTGGAATATATGTACGAACGCTTAGCCAACTTGATTGGTTCGACCAAGAGAAAGAGTCTCTACTAACCATTCCTGGCTCCTACTGGCTGTGCCATAAGAAGAACATATATAAATTCATCTTCAGATACCATCGTGCGGTGAAGTAAGACAGTTGGAAGACATTATCCTGTTAATTTTAAATCGTCTCGTTAATTGGCTGCATTCAGCAGAAAAAGTGGTTTTGCAACTGTTGTAAAATTCTTTAATATGATTGGTTTATATACATTTAGATTCATGAAGAACTAAAGGCAAGAACCAATCGTGTTGAAGAATCTTACAACAGTTGCAAAGCTGCTTTCTCTGCTGAACGCCTTTATTAATTTTTTAGAAAATTTTATTTACACCTATTTTCCAGAAATACCATGCAGTTTTCGCACGGACGAGAATTATTAAAAATTATTCGGAGAATTATCAAGTGTCATCCAACGCAGGGTCAACAATTCGGCACGCAACATCTTCTCGTTACTTACAGTATCCTTTTCTTTGATATTTCCGTTTGATTAATATTTTTTTTCTCGATAAGACCTTTCAACGTATATAAATTCCTTTACTCTAATCGAATTTAAAAAATACAGACTGCACATCTTGGACTCGACAGGACAAAATGTTTGCAATCATGAAATTTCAGCAACGAACCAACGCCGCTGCATTTTCGCACGCATTCGTGCTGACCATCAGGACCTTCTGTTCGTCCGAGCACTCGTTGTTCGATTTGAAGTATCCTATCGTTAAGGAAGCCGACGCGGGTGCTACGTTCAAAGATTTGAACATTTCCCTGGACACCGAGGAGAAAATTATTAGTAACGTGATACCCGCCGCTGACAAAGTGGTATCCTCGAGGAAGGATACAATGTGTCAAACTAAAAAATTAGATCAGGTTGCGGAATATAATGGTATCGAGGACGTGTTGAGTAAAGCATTGGAAACGACCATCGGTTCTAATTTTCAAGATAACAACGCAAAGGAGTCTGCGATCTTCCGGGAAAATCTGGATGAAGGAGTTGAGAGTGCCACAACTGCGGCTGAAATGCATTTTGTCGGTAACCGTAGCATAGAATTTTATAATGACATACAAGAAAATAAGTCTGTAAAGTGTAATAATGAGAGATACGAAGAGAACGTAGAACAGCGTTCTGTCGATTGTGTACAAGGGCAATCTCCAAGAGCAGCGGAGACGGATAAAATTGAAATTACAAAGGCGGATGGATTGAAGGAAGAGAAAGAAACGGGATCGACAGGAGTACAGAAGCAAAATCAACAAACACGAGATATCGATAAATATGCGATAATAAATAAAATGCGAAATTCATTGAAATCTCTTATAGGACTGAATGAGAGGCCGTTGTCGGATAAATTCGATCTCGATGGAAAGTCAATGGAGAAAGGTGATATTTGCACTAAAAATAGTAAAGACAATTTGAACGATAACAAAGAGACGACCGGTGGAAATACGGACTCTGGCAACGAGCCAGACCGTCAATATTTCATTGAGGCAGAGACGGAGGATGCAAAGTCCAACTTTACCGATCAACCGGAGCAAAAGACTCCGCGGACCGAGATAAAGACTGCAAATAAAGATTGTGTTCCAAAAATGAACAAAGAAAGTAACAAGTCAGTTCACAAGAGACACGAAGATCATTGCAATGAGGTGATCAACTTGGAATGTCAAGGGAGCGATGGGCAGCACACTAGAAATTCAACGAGCGTCGACGATAAACAGTCGGAGAGTAATGCGCACGGTAAGTCGCAGTGCAAAGCTCGTAAGCAGAAGAGCAGGGAATCCGAGAGGAAGGCCGTGCCCGACAAGGTTCTGCGCTCCTCCAACATCACCGATCTGGTAATGGAGGGCCTGATGTTCACCATACGGCAGGACCGGGACAGCGTGGCCGTCATCGAGCAGAAGACTAAATTGGAAGTGGACGAGGTCTTGGAGAATTCCGAGAAGGTCGAGACGAAGGCCGGAGAGAAGTGTCTGTTGAATTCGAGCTTGCTGCGGCTGGAGAACCTGGTGACCATGATCGACTCTCCGCGCGCTAAAGGCGAGCAGCGCAAGAGTCGCCACGCGATCGGCAGTACCGTAAATCTGTCGCCGTTCAATCTTTTCCCCAACGAGACTGTATATGATGTAAATATTAACGACGCAGATGCGGGATTAGATGAATCTAGCGTTTCTAATTACGACAGGTCTAACGCGATGAAACACTTACCGCTCGGCCGGGACTCCCCGCGCGGTAACGGCGAGCAGCACGAGAGTCGCCACGCGATCGGCAGTACCGCAAATCTGTCGCCGTTCAATCTTTTTCCTAACGGCACTGTATATAATGTAAATATCAATGATGTAGATGCAGGATTAGATAAATCTAGCGTTTCCAATTACGACAGGTCTAACGCGAAGAAACATTATTTGCTCGACCAGCCGCGACGGCAGCATCAACGCGTTCCCTCTAGCAATAAGAGTAGCGACAGTTGTTCGGCAAGCGAGATCTCGACGGAGAAGTACTATGGACTATTAATGGAAAGCGGTGGCGACGAGCGAGACAAGAGATACAATGATAACACCGAGACGGATGAAGAAGAGCGGGACATTGTGCCTGAGATTTCGGCATCTAAGCAAGTGAATGCGGGACCGTGTGATACAAGTTCACCGATGGTTAACAGAAATATCGAAGAGATGGATAAATGTGATAAATCGAGGAGAGGAAATTATAATTCTCCGCTATCAAATTCCTCGCTGAATCCGAGTAAGATGTCCACGAAGGCGATTTCTGTAACTTCCAAGGAATCCAGTTCGATCGAATTGCCGCGACAGGAGGCGAATGTTCCGAAAATAGTTTCGAACAAGACTGTCATCATCGAGCAGATGCCAACGGCCTTGCGGAAGGTTTTACGACACACGTGCAGAACGCGCAGGTTCTCCTCGACGACCGGCAGTGGGGCGTTGCGACGGAGTGAACAGAAGATGCCACCCGCGGCAATGACAGGCGACACAATTTCCGAAGCGAGTGTCCTGTTGCAGGAAGACAAATCATGCGCGAGTCCCGACGTAGCGAACAATTCGTTGCCTGTCGAATTTACGATTAACTCGGCAAAAACGCGGAGCGGCGACGACGAGAAATCTTCCGTGACGCACGACCAGGATATTCCGCGGGCGACTAGAGACACACGTGTGAGGAGCTCAAAAAGGAGGCACGAGACCCGTCGCACTTTGCGAAGGAGCTCGAAGCACGGCTCGCCGAGAAAATTGCAGGACATCACGGAGGAGTTTTATTATGACTTGTTGCACGTACACAACAAGGACAACGCCATCCGGCAGAGATGCCTCAGGCAGAAGCAGAGATCTCTGAACAGTCTCGACGACGTCAAGAGCGGCAAGGTGCGCATAGACATGCTGAAGTTCATTCAGGACATCACGGAGGGTGCTAGAGTGGTGGTGACACGTCTGAATATAGACAATAAATCTAATTTATTAGAGAAAAATTCTAATTTAATTTAACAATGTGCGCTCGCCGAAAATGCATTCAATGCGGATTTCGTGAGAAAATAATTTTATCACACTCCCGTATATACTTTACTGTATATTATATAAACACACTACGTATATCATAGATCTGTTTGTTGTCGCTGCATTGAAAACTGCACTACAACTGTCTTTCTCGTAAACTTTATAATAAATATGTATTTCATTTTTAAGTGCAACAAATGTACGCTGGTTCAGCTACGAAGGACAGAACAATTATTCTCTAAATCATGATGAATTATAAATAAGATGACCGTGACTTCATATAATTCTCATGCAGCATCTTACTCTTATCCTAATCCTGATAGAATTGATTAATAAACATGCTCTTAAGGACTCTGTTATTTAATTTATTTTCCAAGAGCGAATATGTTTAAAAAAAGATATTTTCTTCCAAATTTTTATTTTTTGTATTATTTTTTTTTTTAGAAACAAGATAAAATTTCTTTGACATTTTCTTGTAATAAAATTGTTTTTTTAGTTTTAATGTTTAGGAGAGAATTACTTTTCATTGTATTTACTTTACAAATTGTATTACTCTAATTAATAAAATATTAAATTGTTTCTTTGATTTAGAACAAGTAATATCTCCTTTTGTAAAAATATACAAAATATAAAATTATGTCTTTTATATTCGAGATTATTACTTTTCACGAAACTCCTCTTAAGTATCCCATAATCATATTTTCCGATTTCCGTTTAAAAATCCGAAAGGCTTAAAAAAATAACATCTAAGCGACCAGATTAAATAATAATTTGAATAGATCGTCAATTAAAGAACCTAATTAGAGAATCAATGAGATCGTGGCGAAGAATTATTAGAAATAATTTTGTACATACCAGTACCTCTTATTTTTTATTTGAAATTTAAATTTAAACGTTTTATGCTCCTTAAATGTAGTGTAGTTAACCAGCGAAAACATGTAATAAAACGAGATAAATGAATAATGAATAAAAAATAAATTATAATATTCCGATCAATATTTTAGCAATGCATTGAATTAAATTTTATTTCTAAAATAAAATTGTGGAACAAACGTTGACATTAAATCGTTTTTCAATGGATATATATTTACCTCGTAATATATTATCCGAATATATCACAAGAATGTCGCTGGACGAGTGTATATGTTACAATAAAATTAATAAAAAAAAAGATACAAGTAAAATGAATAAAACGCGCCAAACACCGATATTCACGCCGCTTAAAAATTTCCAAACAAGATATTTAATAGTTTTTATTTTAATATAATAATGATGATAAAAGTAATTATAGTAGCAATAATAATATATAATATAATAATAATAATAATAATAATAATAGATAATATTTAACATATCGTAAGTTTCCATTCACAGAGCACGCTAAGTTAGTACATGTACAAGGTTTCTTTACAAAAATAATAACAATGTTTTGATGCAACATTGCCGATCGGTAATATCTTTTTTTTTTATTTCTGTTAAAATGCCGTAGTAACTTTCAGAACTCTTAGCCGTTTCCCAAATTAATTGCATGATGTCTTTGGTATGTTAACGTCGGACAGCACATTATGGATGGTTTGGTATGTCGGATGTACATATAGATGTAGATACCCGCTTATTATCCATCATCGTCATAAAATGCTCGCGAGAGTGAGCGTCGCACGAAGATTGTCATTTCTAAGAGCCAGCCACCGGAGAGCAACGCGGAATAAAAAAAGGTTGAGAAATACATCTCTCCCTTCGGCAAATCGCGAATTTCAGATAAGATTCCAAGATGGTATAATCCAACAGAGTAAGAAATCAATGGCCGTAATCATTGATGGTGAATATTATTGCTTTGATATTGACTAAACGTTATAACTATAATATTGATCATGTAACGAGCAATATTACACACTACTATTGCAAATTGAAAACGTTTCGGAAAAATATTGTGAATACTGTACTTCAGTTTGTTCTGATTCTCAGCGATTTCGCAGAATTTGTGAGCCAAGATTCTTAACTACGATATTGTGAAAATCGTTGAAAAGTAAAATTTTGGAATAGGGAAAATATATGTCATACATAACGTTACTTTACGATATATTAAAGTCGAGACTCGTAGGTCAAATTTTTGAAAGGACAAGAAGTCTGCATTTACTGAATTTTGCAATAAATTAATTAGTAATTTTGAATAATATAATTTTGCGACCGATCTTTCGCTCGGCTAGAAGAAACCGCGTGACATCATTTAATAGCGTTATTTCATACATCTAAAATTACAGTTAACTCAACATAATTTAAATAATGCTATTTACCTCAGCTACATGGTAAAAGATAATTATTCGATGGTGCGAAGGAAACGGCATTTGTATTATGTTTTTTTTTTGGATGACATTTTGGTGTCGTTATCTCATTATTTGTGTGATCGTCGCGCAGAAATACAATACGCGACGTTGTCTGACGTAATAAAATGTCATCTGATACATTAATTGTACCATTAATCGTTACCCCTCTTAAAGCTGGGTTATCATAGTGCTTCTCATCACTGACGATGACAATTTACAAGATACAAAAATCGTAATAAGGCTCTCGTTTGACTGGCTTGGATGCGGCCGAGTCAGGGAAAAGCGTTAGATTAGTGGAAATACTATAGTGAGCCATCGGGTGACATAGAAAGAGATAGATCTCAAAATGATTTCCTTGCACATATATGCTGCTTTATAAAACTCAGGAGAATTAATGTTAATATTATGTTTGATTTGGAAACGAAAGAAAACATAATATGTGCAAAATGTAAGGACAATTTTACTAATTAGCTATATGTATATGCATATAATTTCATTCAATCAGTTCCAAGGTATTACAGCGAATGTTTTACTAATAAATTTCCTTAGAAACAGCATCAAACGATATACAAAATTAGCAAACGCTATTTTTTTTCTTTTTCCTTTCATGTCGTCCGATGGTTCTGCTTTAAATACGCATTCTGGATTTGGATGTGACACAGTGCACACAATCACACATTCTATTCTCAGCACTCGTTTCGATACTGTGTATTTCATACATTCCTTTTCACAAACAAGTCCTTATTAAATAGTTTTATTGAAATAATAAGAATAATTTCTAATAGTAAACAAATAGTCATAATTACATTAGTTAATAATAATAATAATAATAATAATAGTATACGTATCATTATTATTATTATGTAGTATATAATATATATATAGTAATAATAAATTAGGAACCACGTACAATATGAAATATGGAAAATTAAATTAGAATACATTCTGTTAATGAGGACTATTTATAAATAATAAAAATACCATTTGTATTCGCTTTTATAAATGTTTAGGCCACGCTTTCGTTTCTTACATTAAACTTTTCTCTCTTTCTCTCTAGCTCTACCTTCTTCTTTTGTAGTAAGCAGAAATCTTGAGTAGTTCGAATAAGAGAAAGCCGTTTGTCGTCCTATTATTTAATGTGTCTCAAAGCGACGAGCGACGGGTGGGTGATTAATATGAAAAAGGTGAAACAAAGTATATTTGGAAGCTTTTCTTCTGTGTGTTTTTTTTTTACTCGAGAGTATCTACAAATATACAAATTACTATTGAATCGTCGTTCAATGTCTTCAGTATCTTTTCCGTCTCCCCCGTTAGGTATGTTCTTTCAACGAATTATAGAATTATAAAAATATGCATTTTGGTTTTTCTTTTTTTTTTTTCTTTTGAAGCGCAGTGCGCATGGTACGATGAGGTATCAGGCTGATGGAAAGTAGTACAGCGTAATACGAAAACGTTGCTTTTTCTTAAATAATATTAATATATAGTTTACGACCCGGGATTCTTTTAACGTAAAAATAATTTATTATTTACAAGAAGCTGAGACAAAATGGATAAGGAGGCCCAGCTTCCTACACGATGCAATATCTCCAAATATATATATATTCCACTCTATTGCAATTGTTAACATTTATGCTATATAAATTATAAACCGGCAATCTTTTTTGGAAAGATTCGAGTAGACAAAGTGGGACGTGAGAAAAAATCATAATTCTGGTTGCAATTGTGCACGTAATCGGAGACCGAGCCTTTTATCTAAATAAATAAATAACGAAACAAGAGAGAACGATGCATGATCAATATAATTTAATATTAGACAATATAGCAGTTTTCTTGATTTTGCCAAACAGTTTAACAATGTCGGCATGTTACTCCTTTATTTTTACGTATGAGACGAATATTAAATGAGAAATGATAATTAATCGAAATTAATATCCGAAATGACATATATACGTACATCATTCCGTATTAATTTCATTGCTTTTGGAATCGAGATAAATAGGACAAAAAAGTTGCTAGAAATTCTTTGAATTTCATACTCAACATTCACCCATGTAAAACGGATGACGTTATTTAGTTTCGCAGTTCTTCATCATGAAATTACGCGAATTACGAGCTGCGCTTACAATGTCACTGAATTTATTGTTCTACTGTATTTGTTTTTTTTTTTCTATATTTCGTAATATAATAGCTAACGACGCTTTGCAATTCTGCCGTTTTTTTTTTAATTATTTTTATCGCTTGCAATTACAGATATGGAAACGAAAATTGATTCACTATAAGTACGTCATTTTTTTTGTGTGCCTAAGATTTGGTAAACGATATTTCGCGTTACAGGAGCAAAACGTCTTGAGAAAATATTTGTCAATATATAACAGTACAACGCCGGATGGCGATCTGACGTCAATAGACTTTCTAACCGATTAGTAATAAATAGCATCTCTATTTTTAGCGGCAAAATGTACTTCATATGTGCTTATAGGGAACTATTGCTTTCTGGTAAGACATCGGATTTAATCTAGATTTTAAATCTTAGATACTTCTACGTAAGACACATATGTTCATCAACCCTTTGATACTAATGGTACGTTCAATCGCGTTCGCGAACATTCTTTGGAAGAGCCTAAGTGAAAGTGTAAATGCAAGTTACCGGATCTAATCGCGACGTATTAGACCTCTGCGAACGGGAACGTGAGATATCGTGAGAACGTTATTTAGGTTTATCATCCGAAGGATTAAAGTCTTTCACAAATAACAGAGTTAGAATCGAGTGTGGGTATAGCATACGTACCAAGGATCAAAGGTTTTATTACCTTGTCTACTATCAGCGCTCTTTACAGCTATTGATTTCGTGTTTTACAAGATTTTTCGTCACTAGCGTGTGTCAGCGTCCTGCGCTCGTAACACGGTTAGCAATTGGACGACGCTCATCGCGAATTTTAATGAGAGAAATAGACGGACAATTTTCTCTCTCTCTCTCTCTCTCTCTTTCTCTTTTCTCTATTTGATCTTTCTTTGATCAGGTGTACCACAACTATTTGCTTTCTTACAAACGAGAGTAGAAAGGCACTACTTTGCAACTGATGCGTGTATTATTTTCTCTTTCTTTTTTTTTTGTTCTTCGTTGATGAGTGATGACAGTGAGACGCGATACTATACAAACGTTTGCGTAAAAACCAACATTCAATGGTCGCGAATCTGTCACTTTCACAGAAGAATCCTACGGAAATGCGTTTCTCGTCCTCGAACGTCACATCATTATTCATGCGAAGACCTGTTCCATTTTTTTTTTAAATAGATTTTTCGGACGAAAGATTTATTTCTTCGCGAATCGTTCGTTCGAGATGGTTCGTTTAGAGGGAATTACACGATAATCGACGAGCGTCAAACGTCCCTTCGATCAAACGGAGGACACGAGTGCGACAGTACGGGAATGTCTTGACGATAACGATACAGCAATCGAAGAGAGCCGGACATCGTCGTGCCGGTATACGTGTCATTAGCTCAGAAATGTACTCGATTTTTGCGTACGTTTCTTCATCACCGTGTTTAGGATGGTCGCTGAATCGCTCGCTGAATCGAACACAGTTGGATTATTTCCCAATGAGTTCGCTAAATAAAGGCTACTAAAGGCCGCTGCTTGTCCCTCGAGATATCTCAGACTACCTTCAGCTAATCGAGTGGTTTATTCGACGATCCTTCGCACGACTCGAGTACCGCCGATAACGAATCCTCGCGGCAAAACGTTGTATATGGACGACGCGTCACGTAGTTCGCTATTGGCTCGAGTGCTTGTTCTCGCTGATGGATGCCATCCTCATCGACTCCGTTTCTGGACAATTCCAGTTGGGCATTCTCGTTTGCTCTATCGTCGCCTAAGTGAAGATATTTCGAACGATGCATTATTATTATTATTATTATTATTATTGTTATTTATTACGTTACAACTTTGCTTTGCGAATTTGTCAGAGAATCTGCACTTTGTATGCACTTCGATCTGGCGTTAATATTTCGATACAGCCACGTGATACAAGCTTCATCGAGCTTACCGAGCTGTTAGAATTCTTGGCCATGAAGATCATAAGAGAGCGGCTGCGGTTGCTAAACGGCCTCAGCTCCGGATCTCGGCCAGGACCATCCACCGTGTCGACGCAGTTATTGCTGCAACGAGAAGGAAAAAAGTCGAATGTAATATTTGCCGTGCGTCTGTGAAGAATCTGCACGGACAAGGGTTGCGAAGACTCCTTCGAGGAGCCAAAGTTACGAACCCGAGTTCCTGCTACAAAAATGAAATAACGATAATAAATATAGTAGACGATCAATTACCTCGACCGTAATTCCTTCTGTTTTCGCTTACAATGGATGTAAGCCGTTATACAAATGATAACGACGAGGAATACTGCTATTGTGGCACCACCGGCGATGCTGGCTGTCTCCAACATTACTCGTTGACGTGAAGCTGTCAAGGAGAAAGCCATTTTTATTTCCCACTTTGTTGAATAATACATTCGAAAGAGGAGTAAATTAATTGCGATATTTCAATAACTTTGGCGCATTTAATTATGTGTTAATATAGAAAAAAAATTCAGAAAATTCCAGGGCATGTAGTTTTTTTATTTTCATTATAAACTTTGTTAAATATAACTTTGATAAAAATATAATATTTTTGTCTAGAAATTGTAGTTTATTAATATATAATAAATTGAATTAATAATATTAAATTAATTAGATTAATTTAATATTATTAATTCAATTAATTTCGGCTTGAATGTTTGCATACACCATATTATTCTACTTTTGTTAATAACTGCGATACAACTAGTCAGAGTGAAATTTGATCTTTATTTGTGATATAGTGTTGAAAACTTTCAAAAACTGTTCTCATATCGCATCGCCAAAGTTATCAGATGTTATTCTTTGAGAGCAGCAAGTCTACTTACGTAAATAGGAACCATCCAAATCTTTAAACTCGCATCTTTGCCCGATATATCCATTGGCGCATCTGCGAAGCAAAATATCACAAATAATTACATTAATTGAAGAAACATCACGAATGTAGAGTTCGCGCGTTTAACCGTTCTCTTTTTGTTTCATAATTTAAATAATGGGAAAATGGTCGATTAGTGAATATATAATTAGGCTTAATTACAAGCCTAAATTATTGAGCTTAATTATAAGAAAGGATTAAAAGAATTGTTAGTCGAGTGAGCAAATTGGTTTCAATCAAGCGCGTGATTGTGTGATAACTAAAACGTTCTCATAATGAATTTTGTTAAACGGTACTCAAATATTAATCTTTGCCAGACGATATAATTAATCGAGTAAGATTAAAAGAAAATCAAATATTTACATTCGTATTATATACACGAATGTGCTTTGAATAAACCAATATAGCCATCCCGGATAATGGCATGTATTTGAACAAATTTCTAATAAATTATATAAATCATATCATTTCTTAACACACAATGGAAAACCTTTAATATTGTTCTTAGTAGTTAAATTTTTCTGTAATATTTAAGTAGAAACAATTGGTCGCTTAGTTACACACACAGTTAATAGCACAGATCACGTTACTTTTGCGAAAGAAGGAAAAAATCGTATAATCTCATTGCGAATTCACAATAACATTGTCGGAAGAATATTAATGTTCTCGATTGTGCGCAACAATTATTCATTGTATTATCCCTTTAGTTTTTTTTTTCACAAAGGTGGCATTGATCGATTACGATAATCCTTCGTTCACGTTTTAGAATTTACTTTAAGATTATCAACTGACGATCGTTATTCTTCCGATATATCTCCTTACCGCTCAACTCGATCGCAATTTCACGCGTTACTGCTCGTAAAGAAAAAACAACTTGGCTGGTATTCATAGTCCGATCTTATATTCAAGATCGTGTCTTAAGTACGATCTTGAGACTCGCTTTACAGTCATTTCATTGGCTAGATGGAATCTTAAAACAGCTCATGACCTAACTCAAATTGAATCTAAAAAAGAACTACGAATATCGCTCTTAAAATTGCAAATGTAAAATTTAATTTTAAGATTTAGTCGTATTCGATCTTTTCTAATTTTGTTTGAATTTTCGCAGTCTCGATCAGGTTTTCATTTAATTTTAAGATTAAAAAGAGATTAATCTCTCTCTCTTCGTCAGTCTTGACATGAAATTGCGAAGATATAACTATACAAATAATCTTTCCTATGATCGCATGCGAAACCACTTCTTTCGTTTCTACTGGCCAAAAGTCTTGTTACTTTTTTCGAGGAAATTTAAAGACGGGTTTTATGTGTAAATTTACACATAATTGTTAAATTTATACGTTAAATTGTAACACACATATCTAAACAATGTATTGAATCGTTTTGTTTGATTCTCTTCGGTCAGGTAAATTCATTATTCAGCCCATAAACAACTTTCTAGCTTTCTCAACAATAAACTTGCCAAGTAGATTTTGACGGTCTCTAGATTTTCTAATTTTTCTCACCTAGAGAATTTGTACCGATCGAAAAAAATAGCATTCTAATGTCTGGGGAATATAATAGAATATTTTAATAAAAAGGCAGGATGTTTTATACAAAGCTTCAAGAACTTTTTTGGCCGTTAGTCAAAGAAATAAAAGGTTTGGGACGCACAATTTCAATGAGTATGCACCTCGACCAGAGGGCCTCTACTCTCGAAAAATTTTGCATACGAAAATGTACGAAAATACTATTTGTATTTATTACGTATACGGTAGATTTCCCTAATATTTTCACATGCAAAATTTCTCGAAAATAAGACCCCAGTACTAAATCAATTTTCAAAGTCTTGACATTTCATTAAAACGAATGATGTCTATATTTCATGTTGCTTTGTGTGTTTCAGTTATAAAATAAATCCATTTTTCTTAGGAACAGGATTATAGCACAACTAATACATTTAATCTTTTCAATCTTTCAAGTCATTTGATGTTTGTACGTTTTTATAGGCTTTTCTTTTATTGCTAGACTGCATTCAATAAAATCTGCCACGCGGCACTTAAAAATTCACGGGAAAATGTGACTGTTAGATTAATTCAAATCGGACGCGACAAGCGCGAGATGAGAGGCGGACGACTCGATTCAAGCGGCAGATCGCGGTCGACAAAGCAAACACCGTGGGAAATGGTAAGGTTGAGTGAGCACGATGTGCTCCGCACTCCTCGATGCTATTCCGATGTTAATCCGATTACTTGATAGACCTTTTTTCCCGTCTCTCTCGCGATATTTAAATTCAACTCCGCTCGACGCTTCCAGCATTAATCTCGCGAATGCATCGAATCGTCGTCGAGCGATAGTTTAGTCGAATTCGTCGTAAGAGAAAACGAAAAAAAAACAAAATCAAGAGAAAACGTCGATGAAGTTGGTCGAAAAGTGCTGGTGGCATTCGGGGAAAACACTCGTCGAACACAATTCGACAGGAATTTCAGCGTACGTGCTGAGGTCGCGTAGTCACAGATTAACGGCTGAACAACACGACGCGAGTTCAGTGATGCCGGCTCTCTCCCTCTGGGTGGTTCTTTCGCCCGGAACCGCCACGATTGTTCGTGACCGCGTCTCGCACAGTGAGGCGTCCGATGGAGGCCCGGAGCTCACAATACTCCCGTACGCGTTCTCGCATAAATATCAAGACATTTTTCCGAAGGATTCCGATTGTCGTGTCACACAGCGTACGCGGAAATTTCTGCCACGGAAAATCCGCAGATGGACACGCATTTCACGTGATTTTACTGCCGCTCGACGACGGTCGAATGGAAATTGGGCGTGCGCATATTTCGAAGTTTCAAAAGGAAGGACAGGAATCTCGTATACTTACAGACAGTTGTACAGGAGGGAGTCGACAATTTTTACGGTGAAACACGTGGCGCCGTTCAAGCAATACCACTCTGCGTAATCCGGTGGACACGTGTACATGTGGAATGTGATATTCGGCCGATCCGTCGGCGTCGGGGGCCTTGGTTTTGGCGTTGAACGTGATGAGCAAGCGTCTGCAGATAAAATATATAACAATTGATATAGGTATACAATTGACTAGATCCTTCTTTTTTTTTTTAATTTACGCGTCGCGTCGCGATGACCGCTTTCATCTTTCGCGCATGCCAATAGATCAGTTTCACCAGAGACGATTTCAAGTTTAACAATTTTAAGTCTTGCCCACTTCAAAAGTATTATATGTCGTGTATACAATAATTAGTTTATTTCTTTCATTATTATTGTTATTACTAGAGAAATTCTCGTTTCGCATTGCACGTAGATAATCAGTTGTTATCGGAGATAATTAATGACTGATGATCATATATAAGCGTTCGGTCCCATTATCGAGATGAGAGGAGAGAGCGAGTGAATAACCGGATAAACTACTAAGGCGCTTCAGGAATTTTGTCGGTTTTTCCAGGTTCGTTGAACACAATGGATGGGGTCGTGCTTCTTCCTCGCTCGTCTACTCACACCCTCGCTTTTTTTCCAAACATCTACGCACGCGGCACCGGCGGCGGTGGCCACCCTAGCGAAGAGGAGAGGTAAGGAGAGGTAAGGTGAGGTGAGGTGAAAGGAGAGGGTGAGATGAGGTGAGGTGAGGTAAGATGAGGTGAGGTGAGGTAAGATGAGGTGAGGTGAGGCGAGATGAAGTGAGGTGAGGTGAGGTGAGGTGAGGTGAGGTGAGGTGAGGTGAGGTGAGGTGAGGTGAGGCGAGGCGAAGCAAGGCGAGGTGAAGCGAGGGAGGGGGATGAGAGCGCGTGCATCTCGCAGGCGCGAGACTGTACACAAAGCTGCAAAGTACAGCTAAGGCGGCAATGGTTGCATCTGTCCCGCGCGTGGCTGCTGTCCGTCACCTGTTGTAATTTTACAATCTGCCGTTTCCACACCCCGACAAAGCTTCACGCTCCGTACGCTTCAGTTTATCGAGCAGGCGCGGCGTTTTATCTTTTCCTCATGAGAAACTCGCGTGCGTTCTCTCCCTCTCTCTCTCTCTATTTCAATTTTATCTGTAGTAAATAAGCAACTAAAAGTTATCTTTAAATTTTACAATTGTCTCGTTACATCATTGTCATTCGGTTAATGATTCAGATTTATCGGTTGTACCTTCAGTCGCTTCTACGCGCCTACTTCGCTTCATCTTTCACGGTACATCGAGAGATAGATACGCGAGTGCAGATGTGTGCGGGGAAGATAACCGTGTTTGACAGGCATACGCCAAAGTTGGCGGAGGGCCTTTGTAATTGCAGCGCGACGCGAGAGGCGTGAGGAACAGGGAAACGGATAACGATACTCCCAACGTCGATTATCTCGACGGTTTTACGCCGGGACCAGGTGCAACGTGACTCGCGAGTACTATTACATTACACATATTTGCTCGTATCGTCTGGCATAAGTCGCGCATAAAATGAGCGCTTTGTCGCGAGGGCGAAGGCTCCGCTCGGCGCACGGAAATATTTTGTACGGCAGCACTTTTGTCCGCCTTGCCCGCAAGAAAAAAGGAAGGGAAAAAAGAGAAAAAAAAGAAGAGAGAAAGAGAGAGAGAGAAAGAGAAAAACGACAGATTGTAAGATTGTGGCGCAACGAGCGTAACAAGTGGCGAAGAACGCAACACGGGCGACTGATTCACCGTGTAATGCGAAACGATAATTTATCCTCTTTAAGTACACGCTATTTCCATGGGCGTTTCTCTTTCTTCCTTCTTGGTCGTTGTTCCCGATAAATACGGGCGACCGCCAAATTGTAACGTGGCTTATAAATGCAAATACGGAGTATATAAGCGCAATTTAAGGATGTACTGTAAAATTTAACTCGCTCCTTTAAGCCGCGCGTCTGTCTTACATACGATACGCGTACACGACGAGTATAATGTGCGTGCCAATACCAACCTGCTATACCGAAGAGAGTGTAGGAAAGAAGTAGTATAGTCGTGAGGTAAGGCGGAATTTTGCATCCTCTCGCCATGGCAGTGACGACAGAGGGGTTAGCGACGGCGGTGGTCGCGATAGGCGAGGTTCGTGCGAGAGGATGGACGGAGGTCGTCGTCTCGGTTCGATGGACCCCGTTGACTTCGGCGTCAACATCGCCGCCGCTTCCGCGAGACCGCCGATCGTAGAACCGATGAAGGCGAGGATGGAGACGTTCGTGACACATCTTATCGTCCTCCTTCTCCACCTCGTCGTTGTCGTCATCGTCATCGTTGTCGTCGTCGTCGTCATCGTCGTCGTCGTCGTCGTCGTCGTCATCGTCCTCCTCCTCGTCGTCGTTCCCGTTGTTCTCGTCGTCGGCCTCGTCTCGGTCGTTATCGCTGCCGCCGCTGCCGTCGTCGCTGCCGTTATCGCTGCCCTCGCCATCGCTGCCCCCGTCATCGATGTCCCTTCGATGGTGGTATCGTTGACGCGACGAAGCTGCGTGACGATGGCTGTGACAACGGAGATGGCAGAGGTAGGGCGGCGCGTGATAGCGGCGACCGGCGACGCCGCTGTCGTCGCAGGGGACCTCGCTCCTCGTCACCGACGAGCTAATCGCCTCGACTGATATCCCACCCGCCTCGCGGCATCCTCTATCGTTGACCTCTCCTTCTTGCGTTTCCTCGGCAGCGCGGGCGACACCACCTGGGCCCGAACTCCGGCGCACGTGCCGCCGCTTCCCTGAAACCAGATACCCGTCCGGGCGGCCGTTTATAATGTGTTTTATCTCGGGTGAAGAACTTCGGGATCTAGCGAACCCCACCAACCAGGCCCCACCGGGCCCACCAGGCCCGATGACAAGCAGCAGGACGGGGACGGCTGTTGGGCCGCGGTAGGATCATCGGATTCGCTTTTCAAAATAGAGTGGGTTTTTTTTTTTTTCAATTCGATCGCTTGCTGTCGCTTTTATCGTCGGTTTGCATGGATTTTTTCAGAGTAAAAATTATGCGCAAGAAAATGATAGAAAACGAGAGAAAGAGAAAAAATAAAAATAAATCAATTAAAAAACCGTGTAATTTTTCTTATATTATATACTACATAGTTTTAACTTGCATACGATAAAACCAAATATGCAACATCAATGCGATGCATTTGCAGAAGGTATATAATAAGCGAACGGTATCGGTTTGACAAATTTCAATCGAAGGAGATACCGAGCCTTGAAAAAAAATGAATTCAAGAGGAGTCATTGACAACGATGAGTCGTGCACTTTAGCGGAATTCGATACGTGCCAAACTGTACGCAGATATCGCAGAAAAACTAGGCGTGCATTACTCAACCGTTTCCCGTCACCTGCGAGCCATTGAGAAAGTGAAAAAGCTAACTAACGGAAAGGAAATACCGCATGCCGATTGGAAGTTGGCAATTCTCTCTTCTCGCACGAAACAAAAGGGATGCCTTTTTCTTTGCACAGGATTGTAATGTGTGACGAAAAATGGATTCTACGACAATCCGCTCAATGGCTTGCTGACAAAGCGCATACCGAAACGAACTCTTCACCTAAGAAAGATTACGGTGACTGTTGGCGCGGTTTACAGATGGTTTACGAATCCATCATTTTTTTCCTCAAACGGAGCATCTAGACATAGAAATATTGCGCAAGAAAATGTAATAAAAAGTAATACACGAGCCGACTTGCATCAGTTGACACATGTTATATTGCTTCGTGACAACTATTCGATTACTCATCGTCGCGTCGCAACAACAGTTATAATTATCGAATCGATTATAATGGTGAATCTTTATTTATTATTTCAGTCGAAGGCTTTGAGGGATTTATTGCACCCAAAAAATTCAGATTTAGTGAAGATGTAAACGCGTTTCTATTTTTGGGAAAAGCGCGTTGCTTTTGCTGACTTCTTTTAATTAATAAAATTTATTTTAATAAGCAAGGCTACTACAATTTAAACTATTTAAAGCTTCACTAAAAAATCGCGCATTATGTGTGCGATACCTAATAGTGTTCGGAATAATAATATTAGTAGTATTTGCAACGATAAACAGGGATTACTAATTTCAAATCTCAATTCTTCCAAATCAATGCACAAATGTTGACTAACGAATGACAACTAAATGATTAATTATCGATGTTTCATAAACATTTTAATAATTGATAAATTTATACGTGCTGCAGTATATTGGTAATTAAGTAAAATGGTATACACATATTGTTTTTGCACGCAAAGATGTAATAGAAATAAAAAAAAAATAAACATATTTTACACTTTTCGCAGAAACAATGTGAGCATACTAGATTATGTATGTAGATATACATTAATGGACTTGAAATACAATTATAGCTAATATGTATGACCTTGTTCCAATAAACACGTAGTGATTGCCATGAACGCGGGAAGTAAATAAGATCCGATTTGCTTGTTTTATCCCTAAAAAGATTGTAAAAGACGCGAGCGTGTGTACACAGCCGACGTCGGTATTATCCCCCCGGAGTTACAATTAAGTAGAAAGTCAAAGCAATCGGATCTAAAGCACCGTCGACGGCGGCGACGCACCTTTTCTCGAGGAATCTTATCGCAACGCCACGTGCTTCCATCGTGATTCATCCCGCCTTTAATTTACGACGGACGACGATACGGACTGTGTAAATAATAGATGTGCCGCGTGTGTTGCAACCTTTGTCATTAGGCAGAAAAAAAAACTATTGAAATGATTTTTTTTTCTAAGTGTCACACACACATACACACGCGCGACGCCGTTACTCGCCGACATGCACGAGTGCGAAATCCTCTACGTCAAAGTGTGCATGACGTCAATCGCCGTTCAAATATTCAACCGTGCGACTAGTCACTGTGTGTGTGTGTGTGTGTGTGTGTGTGTGTGTGTGTTGTCGATACTTTTCACGATTCCTTTCAAGGTCCGATACCAGATCGAAAGCGACTCGGGGAGAGGACGTCCCCGCGGCGGTCGGTCGGGGTACATTATAAATGAATTAATGCGCGCGGGATATCCGGTATGCGGTTGCGAATACACACCGTTTACCGCGATATCTCCGTTATCTCGGAGCCCTCGCGGCTCCGCCCGCCGCGGCGCGCCGATCGCGGAGAGCAATTTCTCACGTCACGAAATAAACGAGTGAAAACGACGAGCGTTTTACACGTAACGTTACGTTTTTTTTTCCCCCCGCGGAGTGTGCCTCACGCACGCCCGCCGCCTCCATTCGGGAGGAAACGGACGGACGAACGGCGACGAGGAGGGAAGGAGAGCGAAGCATAAAGCGCGCGCGATGGTCCTAACCAGCGGTGACTTTAAGTACGACCCACGTTCCTTCTATAATAATTGGCCATTTCCCTGGCCGGCCGTGTCGCCTCCCGGAGCTCAAGTTTCTCCTCGTTTCGACCGACTGGTGAAATAATTCTTAACGCGAATCGCGAATCGCCTTGAATTTAGGTTATTTTCTAATTGCATGCTTTTCAGCGCAACGTCCGCTCACGCTTGCTCAGACTCGCGTGCGCCTCCAGCCTCGAGCGGCGCTCGTACTATTATTTTAACGAAGTAACATGCGATTCTTATTTCTTGCTCACTTCCATCTCAAAAAAGTATTCATCTCAACTTAGGATAATTAAAAAAAAAAAATTAAATTAATAACCTAGTTCAACAACGCGAATAAGGGATCGAGCCAGAGTACTGAAAAATATATCATGTTGCATCGTTGGATAGTGATTTTCGGGACTCTTAAAGACAGCAACATACATGTGAGAAATCTTGGGTGTGCCTTGGAGTCACGTGTCTTTTGAAAGCTGCTGCAGCTACCGATAGACGAAGAAAGAAAGATGGAAGAGAGAGAGAGAGAGAGAGAGAGGGGAAGCGGAAATTTTCCGGATAGAGAAGGGTCCCGAATAGGCAGCGAGACCGGTCCGGCACCAGCTGCGACTCGTCCAAACACGGAAATTTATAAGTTCCCGAGAGATATGTCGACGAAGAAACAAGAACGTTCTCCCGCGTGCTTTACCATGCTTGGCTGTAGCTGAAGTGGCGAGCTCTCGTCGAGCTCGTAACTTTGAGCACACGGAGACGCGATCGAAAAACACACGAGTCTCGAAGATAAAATTTGCGGCGAAGTGTGTCGCGCAAAGTTTTTGAAGTTACAAGGCAGAAAAACGCGCAGCCGGTTTCTGCCAGATGGCCGACGGATCTACGTCTAACGATACCATCGACAGAAATCGCCGGATCGGAAGTGATCCGTAATTGCCATTCGGTTATTATCGCTTTTCACGCTACGTTAATCCGTATCTCGATCGAGCATCGTTCGCGCTAGCCGGAAGAAAACGATCATTCGTCGCCTCCCTGATTTCCGCGTGATTTTGACAAATGCATGTTTGCGTAGCAAAAATTCCCCCTTAAAAAAAAAAGAGGACACGGAGAAGTTCCCCCTTCCAAAAAGAATAATACAAAACATATTTTTATCCTCGAAGATTATTCAAATCTTTCTCTCTCTCTCTCTTTCTCTCTTTTTCTTCTTCCTCGAAAAGGGATAGTAATCGAGACGCGTATCGAGAGGAATGGAAGGGTCGTGCCGATCGATGGTATCGATAAAAAAGCAACGCGCGCTCTCGATAATATAATGCTGGACTAGAGCAGGACGTATCTTTTCCACTCGATAGAGCTCGGGGGCACTCATAGGCGGGGCCATGTGTCTAAAGAAGACGGGATCGCACATGTCCACCTCGTCCACCTCGGGTATTCATGTCGGTATTCATGGCGAGCAGCTGCCGAATGCACTTCAACGCCATTACCTGCTTTTCGCAACGCTCGCATCGCGAGACGATTATGTCCTCCGGCCGGCCCCGGCACGCGCGCGCCCGCTCTCTTTTACCACCCCTTTTTTTTTTATGTAGGTATACCACTGGTAATAATATCGTTTTGCAACGTGTCACACACGTCGATTAGCCCTCCGCGATATTGTTTCGCGATTTTCGGTCGAAATTAAAGGTAAAACGACTGCGATAAAGAACGATCGTGGAACGCGCAATTTCCTTCACGAGACACATGTGTCGCGTTGTGGTCTGTTGTGTGAAAACGTGATCGTCGCTGATGATTGGAAAAATCGTCTTCCTCCCACGAAAGAGAGAGAGAGAGAGAGAGAGAGAGAGAATCCCGCATATTTGAAAAATATCATCAGACACTCAGAATAATTGGTATTCGAGAGCAAAAATTAAGTAACTTAACGAACGAGAGAGGAGATATACGGTGCAATTAATTGTAAATGCATTTTTAAATTGTAAATGCTGTTATTTAGATATCATTGGAATATTATTTTCAATATTTTTCATGTACGTTTATTGTAGTTAAATGATGTAAAACGAAAAAAACTGGGCAAGATTGACGAATCGCTGAAAATGTATAAGCGATACGTCATTCACATTCGCGATTGCGTCAAAGCCGGTTACTGCGCGGTAATTACTTCCGGATTTCACTATATTCTCACGCAAATGTTCCTGCCCGCCGCATACGGTATTAAATCCGAAAGCTGAAAACATGCCATTCAATAAATCGAATCAAAGTTTTTCACGAAAGTGGACCTCAGTGGGATTTCAAATCTTGTCATATACGTGTCCACCTCCCTCTTCCCTCTCCCTCTCAACTCCCTCTCAAAAAGAGAGAAAAGAAAAAAGAAAAAGATAAGGGAGACAGAGAGAAATACAGAGAGAGAGAGAGAGAGAGAGAGAGAGAAGAGGAAGGAGAAAGGAAAAGGGAGGGATGGAGTAAGGAAGTCTCTTGAAAGTACCGGAAGATTCTTTGGCCATATTTTAAAATCAACTTTGTTCCCCTTAGCAAAATGTCAAAGTATCAACAAATTGCGGATTATAAACAACATAAAAAGAATGAATTATATTGGAAACTAAATTTTAAGAAATAAATAGCTGAAACATTTTTCACAGTCAATTTCGGATAAAGTACGCGCATATCAGTGCATGCATACGTATAACAATTAACAATATTCTACATTCAATACAACAATGTACAAAATCACTAGTATTTTATCGTTAAACAGCTTTATCTTATTTGTTGACAGTGCAAAATTTTAACCTGATAAGCTATCAAAATTTGTCGGCACAAATTCGCAGAATGATAGAATCGATCTCTCAAATTAGTTTTTAACGGCAACAATGCACGAGCGAATTACTTCCGATTGTTATCGCGCTTGTCACAAAATTTCCCCGTTTTCCCTTTTTGGATTTTTCGTCGGCGGTAACATATAATATACAAGGCGGATTTGGAGCAGTCGACTTAACGCGGTGGGCTACGCAAGCTGAGTATCGTTGGCAGCCGGCACATGGTCCGCATCATGCTTTTCGAAGCCGCAGATGGTTCCTCCTGTGCGCGATTATGGTTTTTTTTTGTCGTGCATGCCGCGCCCGCACAGGCGGTAAAACACGTGTACTTCTTCTCGATCATTTTTTTCATCACAAAATTGATCGGTTTTACCTAAAATGTCCACGTATACGCGGACGCGGCGTCGCCTGTCCTGTCATTTGCACGCTACAAAATATATAACGCGGCCGTTTTCGCGCCACTTGCTACATCGCGACTCATCATTCGTAACTTTACTTTCTATCAATATCCAAGTGTTGTAACAAGACGATATTCAATCAAGACTGAATATAAACTCATATTTATTTCACATTTTTATTATATTAATATTTATTATTGTCATTCTCGTTTCTATTTTTAATCGATACGTAAATTATACTATCAATATTAATATCAGTTTAATAATCATTTACAATAATAATAATATCTGTTTAACGATCAAATTTCCCACGAATTTTAATGGACCTTGTAGTCGAGCGTTAAAATTCGACTGATTCGAAGCATCGGTAACTTCAAAGTGATTGCTAATAATAACTTACGATTGGCAAAAAAAAAAACAGCATTCTTTTCTAGGTATTTCAATGATCATCACAAAGCGGAGGGTAATTGTTTCGGTCGAAAGAAAAGAACCACGGAAGAACCAAAACTGATAAACGGGAGTAGCACTCGATGAGACTTTGGTCGGCTGTTGCTACAATAACGAGATAGCCAGCTGTGCTATGGGCGAAAGTAAGATATCCCGGTGCGATGTAGGTAACTTGTCCGTGCTTTCCATTTCAGCTATTTTTCACAATACAAACGATGCAAATGACGGCGATCGCAGTCTCATAAAGCCATCAAATTTCCAATTTCATGTTGGTGTTGCTTCCCGGAATTCCTGTGCTTTTAGGAAAGTCAATTTCTCGTCAGCAGATTTGCCTTTACAAATCGCTTTTGAAAGTAAAGTTTTAATAAAGAAAATGTTAATACTTCGTTTGTAGTTGTTTGCAGTAGCAAATAATCTTGTTTGTATTTCTAAACATAAAAATACAATAATTTGAAGAAATAATCGCATTTGACTTTAAAGTAAAGAAATTTCTCTAATACATTTGATTCAGAATTATGTACGATTGTAATTTTTCCTTAGGTGCAAGTAAATTTTAGGTTCTTAATCTTAAAAATTGTTGATCATCTTCAATAAATTGTTTAAAATATCGTAACTTTTAAATGATGCAATCATAAACAAAAATTCGTTATAAACACTTAACTATAAACAATTTTAAACCAAATGTGAGTAATTTTCTTAATTCAAAGTTTAATTCGTAATTCATTTCTTCAAGCTATGATATTTTTTTTACAGTTAAAATTACAAATAAAATTATTGTTACTAGAAATAAATATAAATATATTAAATAATTTGTAAACTTAAAAAAATAAGAAATAAAAGTTGTTCACCAATAAATCGATGTGAATGAAATTTACAGTTGAACGAAAAACAAAACGAAAAAATTGTGGAAAGGTTTGGTCGGTTAAGCCGCATATCTGCTAGTAGATATTACTGCGGTACAATCAACCTGAGATAATTGGACGGTACAAAGATTAAAGAGAGAACTCCCTAAGAATTCTCTTGATTCTCTGTATAGGACCAAGCAGGAATGTACAGACACAGTATTGTCCTATCTTTCCTAAAGTTTCACAAATCTCCACATTAAATTTTAGTATTTAATTTATTATTTCGTAATAAATAATTTTGCGATTTACCGATTGCCTAGAAACACATTTGTTTTTTTTATATTACATTCCTTTTCTTCGACATTAAATAGTTGTAATATCAAAGCGCAAAATGTTTCAAATTTGTAAAAATATTTAACATTTTTCAATATGTAACGCTATATTCTTATTTACAATAATTTTAATACGTTAACATATTTTTTTATAATTCATTTCATCATATAAACAATAAATAAAAATATTGTCAAAGTAACGATCTTTACAATATGAAACAATCATATATTTAATTTCCAATAATACAATTTTTTAACAGAGAAGTTTATAACTAATATTAAATGAGTGATGTAGAACAATTTAATTTGTAAATAAAAATAAGTGTTATTATAACTGATTAAATATTTTTTAGAGATTATGGTAAATAAATTATTTTAATTCTTTTTGTTGTGAGAGGTTGTTTAAATTTTCTATCTTTAATTTCTCATAAACTTCTTCTAAAATAACACGATGATCAATCGATAGATATTTGTACGGAAAAAATCTTTGTATTTTCGATAAAATAGAATCTTGGTTTTGAACATATTATCTTCTCATTCTTTCGATCACGCACGAAAACATGTCAACATGTATCAGATAAATTGAGTTTGTATTTTAACTTTAAGACTACATATTATATTTTTATATACACAGACTTTTACACTAAATCTCTCGAACCCAGCCGGATATTTTTGTACGTAACTCTGGCAAAAAGATATATACTTCTCGACAAATTTTTCTTTCACGAGAGAATGCCGACGTCGTCAAAAATAATTATAAAATAAAAATTCAAGTCTACTAAATTGCAAAATGTTTAAATAAGGAGAAATTCCCAAGAATGCTAACGAATTAAAAAGTTTTTGCCATAGTTTCACTACATTGTATTCCTGGAGGTACTATATAGGCGAACTGTCACGTTTATTAGGAATACCGAGACTTAAGCCGAATATTGATTCTCAATAAAATCGAAATGGGTAGGTGGTGCGTGCGAATACGGAAGCCTGGAAGCCTGAAAAATGTAGGAATTTTCTAGCAGTTGAGAGTTGAGGCACCATAGCCCGCTGTGCGAAGGATTCACGCGATAATGGAAATGAAAACGAAGGGTTCGAGAATTTTTATAATGGCACGTACGTTCCATTCAAATTCAAAACACAGCCAACAATGAAAGATCGGTAGAACGTTGCATTTCTTTTTCTCCGAGACAAAAAAGAATTTTGTAAAATCATGATATTCGATTCTGCAAGAATATGAAAAGTTGTCACAAATTTGTTAGTACAATTTCTTCGATAGTGAAAATAAAAAAAAAGGCACACAAGAATTTTTACATTTTTGGCACGTACAATCCATTCAAAACACAGCCAACAATAAAAGATCGGTATGTTACAGCTTTTGAACGAGAAAATTCTTTTCCTTCCCGAGAGAGAAAAAAAATTTTGTAAAATCATGATATTCGATCTTACAAGAATATGGAACATGTCACAAATTGTTAGTACAATTTCTTCGCAATAATGGAAATGATAAAGAAGAGGTCAAGAATTTTTACATTGGTACGTACAATCCATTCAAAACACAGCCAACAATAAAAGATCGGTATAACGTTATAATTGTTGAACGTTCTTTCACTCGGAGAAAAAAAGAATTTTGCAAAATCATGATATTCGACAAATTAGCATACCTTTCTCTTTTTCGACCTTAACTCACTCTTGACTGACGCTTGCGAAAATTTTATTACGTGTTTACTGCCCGTAACAAATAAAATTGTGATCAATAAAAATGTGAGTATGATGAAATATCATAAAGCGCTTAGCGGAATTTATGGATATAAACCAGGACCAGGGAAAAGAGACACGAGTCGAGCCGTGTCCCAAGCTGAAACGGTTGGTCCCTTAAGGAGGGAGTAAAGAGGCAGGCAGGGGGTGGTCCCGTCCTATGCCACGAAACACCTGGCTTTTCTATGTCTGTCCATACTCTCGCCCTCTATCGTCTCGTGCCTCCCGATCTTTGTCATATTATCCCAAACTGCACCGGCACCCTCCTGTGTGCCCATCCGCCTTCCCCATTGGCGTCCTTGCACATCAAGCGGCTCGTTATGAAGCCGCTATGAAGCAAATATCTACATCCGACAGTACTAGTCAATTAATCCGGCTGACGGATTAATGAAGTGATCGGATTTACTATTACATTTTCTACTCGCTGCGTTTGAATATAATTTAACATTTCATAGAAAAACCGTGTAAATATTTCGTATAAAATAGAGACGATAAAGAGAGAAGAAGAATGACAGACGACGATCGAATGATCCTAATTAATATATCGTTAATCAATGTATAATCGAATTAAGAACAATTATCTTGTATTATTCTTTTAAAATCGATCAAATGGGTTTGCACATATTTATAACATTATTTTTAATATTAAATAATTATTATAATATTCATTTAATATTAGAAAATGTAAAAATAATATATGCATATTTGTTTTATAATCAAAATACCTTTCGAACAGCCGGAAATACTTATAGGCACGTTATATGCCTCGCGTCGGCTCAAACACGATTTCTCGATTGTCGATTACACTGTTACTTGTAGGTTACTTGCTTTTGCATTGGGAAATGCGGGGAGGCAGAGATATGCATATAAATGCGTAGGCGCAGCTCTAAAGAATAACCTTTGAGCGACGAGAACTTGATGAAATCAAGGTCGGTCACGCGATGCTTCGGAAGGATCGATTTAACTGCATGTATGTGCATCTTTATCGATTTATTTATCTGCATACCGAAGCAACCTGCTAAGTTTTAAAAATCAATAAGGATTTTTGCATTGACTTTACGTTATCGTTTAACTATAACGATTAAATACTGAAGATATGTGTCATAGTGATATATATGCAGAATCTACATTCTTATTGTAATTTTTTTTGCAACAACTCCGAATAAAAAGATAAATAAAAGTGATCAATGTTTTATCTGTCTGCCCGAATAATTTAATAACCGGAAAAAGATAAATTATTTGCGTAATTGAACGATGACACATAGTAGAATATTCTAGACAGGAAACTGACGTAAATAGAAGGAAGGTTTAATCATTGATTAAGAGAATCTTTCAAATATATAATCGACATAATCATATGTACATATACTGAACCCCCCTATATCGTTCAATCTTATATGTATACTTATATACGTAGATAACAATCCTAGTTTTTATAATTTTGAACGTTTTCTTTAAAATTTTATATTTGTTTATATTCAAACGTTTCTAAAATATTAGAATTTTGATTCAAGAGTTTCAATTAAAAAAAATTAAAAATTATTTCAAATTATATTCAAAGAAATTTGAATCTTTATATAAATTGTTTAAAAATTTTCAAAAGTAATGTTCTTTTTTAAAAAGATTCATTATTATTAATTTTTCATTCTTATATATATTTTTCGGAGTTAGCTTAATCAAATGACGAAACACAAGAGTGATGTATTTATGGGAGTGCACGCTTCATCAAAAGCTTGATGAAGAGAGTTTAAGCCAATATCAAAATTGTAAAAAATATGAATATTATAGACATTAAAAGGTAATCAATTTCATTTTAATTGTGATAAGAGTAAAATTAATTTCTACTCGAGATAATTAATTAAACTCTAAACTTGGAACTCGCAATTTACTTTGTAATAATTAATCGCCCATCGTAATTACTATATTTTTCAATGATATCTTTATATCTTACAATTCTCTATTTTAATCTTATGCTGGCATATAAATACGTCTCTCTTATTTTCTTTTTAGGATCGGAAACTCGTTCTCTTCTACTTATTACAGTCCGATACGCGCACTGATCTGAATAATCGGTTAACAAGTTTCTCTTCTTGTACTCGTCGCGTTATTTCGATATAAATTAATGCCAGCATTAAACACATGCAATAATTTATGTGCTATCGGGAATAGTTCCACATATATATCTGCGAAAATTTCAAATTATCGTTCGCACGCGCTGGAGTAAAATATTTACATTTCTGTTCATTTTATTATCGAGTTAATCTTGTTAATGTTAGAATGTTCTATTGTAATAAAGGATCAATAGTAATGAAGAATAATATATATATACATTTTATCTTTAATATTTTTAAATATTAAATAATTTAATCTACGTCGTAGTTCCTTATGTTTTTTGAAATGTGCGTCGCTCAAAGGTTATTTTTAACTTATTGTTAAATGATATTATTCACTGACCATTAAAGTTCCGTGGATTAGTAATGAATCGTTCTGGATTAGCAATTTTTAATACATACTTTTATATTTAATTCTTACAAATAATTTTTTCTTTTTAAGAATTAATTTTACTTTTAAAAACCATTAATACGTAGAATAGACAAATAAAATATGATTAATAATTCATTTTAGACTTTTTGTGTTTCGTACGTTATGTATATTCTCTTAATTATCATTAATTTTCTACATACTATATACGTACTGACACAAATATTAGTCATAATATAAATATAGAAAATAAAAATAAACAATACTATACGTGATAACTCGGAAAAGAATAATACAAATCCTGAAATAAACAATTAATAATACTATATGTGATAATTTAATAAATAATGCAGATACTGATAGTAAGATAAGCAAAACAAACACAACTAATCTTGTGCAACTATATTATTTCACGGATACTTTTACTGAGTCAGCAAATTGTCTAATAATTTATAAATCAATTTTTCATAATAAATGCCAACTAAGCCAATTAGTACATTGGCTCATAGAAAATGTTTCTAAATTTATTTTTCTGGTTTCTAATGCATATATACTTTTTTTAACAAAAATATACTAGAAAATATCGCACATTTTTTTTCGAAAGAAACGAACACAAGGAATCCATAATATCTCGAGGAAATAAAAATTTTCCTTTTTTTAAATTTTAATAGTTACGACTATATATGAGAGCGATTATACATACAATTCCAATATATTCCAAAATACGTGATCTAAAATAGGATAATTCTACATAAACAATAAGTAAAAATTATAATTTAAATTTTAATGAGCGAACAGATTTCTTCTCTCAGAATTTTCTCGAAAATAACTAAAACTGTACCAAGTATTCGATCTATTATATAATTTACTATCGCCTTTCGTCTTTTCAATGTAAAACACGATCTAAATAAGAAGATTATAATTACTTTTCAACAATTTTATTTTGTCAAATTAGGAATTGCAGAAAAAACGTGAAAGTATTACTTATTTTAGATGCAGAATTATATTTTTCTTAATATATTATTCTTCCTATACATTCTAATGTTATTTTTCATGTTGCAAACATTTTATATGTAACATTTTCTGATGAATTAAGTGTCTTTATTTATTCGTAAAAATAAAAATTGCTTTTTAAAAATTTTTCAGATTTATGTAGATTCCTTGAAAACGTTTTCGCATGGCAAATTTTTATAACCATTTCTCTTAAATAACAAAACTTTCTACGAAAAATATTTATTTTACAATTTAGACTAATTTCTTTTTGTTATATACACAGAATTATTCCCTTTACAGAATTATTCGATTAAATTACGAATTTTGAAAGATTCTCAGTTTCTTTTCCTTTCTCTCTCTATCCGGCATCTGTCTGCTTGCTGCTGTGTATGCGTAATATACACACAGCACATACAAACGTGAACACATAGAGACATTTGTACATATATGCGTGTCTACATACGTCTCTCCCCGCTTTCTGCGTTAATACGTTTACCGATATATTTATTAAAAAATTATATATTTAATGTAGAGAGAGAGAGAGAGTTTTTAATATTAATATAATCTACTATATCAAATTATATATCTCATTCTTAATATATTTTCTCATTACTCCTTGGATATTCGCGGATATATTTAATATAGTTTTTAATATTAATATAATTTATGTTAAATTATACATCTCATTCTTAATATATTTTTTCTCATTACTCCTCGGATATTCACGATACGATGCACCGGTCATCATCACGCTCTCACACATTCGAATCGGACCGTTTTACTTATTATGTGAGAAAACGCGACGACGGCCGGCGCCGTGTTACATCGCGAGGAGTATCCGAGTAAAGGAAGGTCGAAGAAAAAAAAGAAATGAATCGTTAGACGTATGGGAACACCGTCTCGCACAAGTCACACTACAGCGTCGTCGTCTACGGTCTTGCCTTTTTTATTCTGTCTACTCCGCTCGCTACATACACGTACATTTAACACCGCGCGGTAGAGATCGTGTATACCTCTCTCCTGCCGTACCGATATCTACAAAATTTCCCAGAGATAATAATAACGCATATCTCTGGACAACAATTGTATTGTTAACGACAGCTAAAAGCTGACGATTCGTAAAAATGTTACTCTCGCCGTACCGATATCTACAAAATTTCCCAAAGATAATAATAACGCGTCTCTGGAATAACAATTGTATTGTTAACGACGGCTAAAAAAACGCTGACGTTTTTAAAAATGTTAAAAGATATGAAATCTCGATACGCTTTTCTCTCTACTTTTGCAACACATGCGGCACAATATTAATTACCATGCAACTCTCCTGGCGATTATACTTGTTCTTTCGAAGCGTTTCGACTCGTGCTCCGAATTCAACATTAGAAATATCTTTCGTAGAAAAAAAAAAAGAGCTGCGCGATAGAGGCTGGCTGCGACTAACACTGAGAGAGGTGCGTAAAAAAGTTATAAAAATGCCGGGACAAAAATTCCAGGCGCGTAAGATCAGACGACACCTCCGTTCGTCGGTGTCGGTGTGGAAGTCGCGAGAGAAAGACCGTTTCGCGTCCGGTCTCGAGGGGGGGAGGCCCCCCTCGGGAATGGAAACGTTCGTGCGAAACTGTCGCGGGCACGACTTATGCGACTTGGCGCCGATTAAAGTCGCGATGCGATTAAGTTGTAATTGCATGCGGATGCAGATTGTTAGTCATTATACTCGTGTGTAACAAATTGTGTGTACAATCTCGCACTAACCTGAAAGTCTGTCGATGAAACGTAACATGCCAGTGGTGAAGGATACGTGGTGGGTCGTCGTCGTCGTCGTCGGCGCCGCCGCCGTCGATTCAGCGGCCAAAATTCCATCGGCGATCGGCATTTGTATTTTTCTACCGCTTTTCCTCGGATCCACCAGTCGCGCACTATCCTCGCACTCTTTCCTCGGTCTCCTCTCTTCTCTCGCCGTCATGCCGTCCTCGTCCCACGAGCGTGCACAAGTCAGATGGAAACGGGCGTGCACATCGAAGCGAGATGGAGCGCCCTGGTGCCGCAGCAGAGGAAGGGAGGGGGGGGAGGAGGAACGTGAGTTCAGCCTAACCTGATCTGTCTTTCGCTCGCGCTCTCTCTATTTCACTCGCTGCTGCCTCCTCTTCCTTCTTCCGTTCCGCCACCTTCTCTCCTGTCTCTTCCCCGTAGAGATATACACACGGAAAAATTCGCAACCGATCACTTCGGGTCCACGACGATACACGCAGGTCTCTCCATTATCTTGGGAATATATTTTTTTCTTCTTTGCACAGTTCCCCCCCGTGGATGCGATTCGCTCCGGCACGACGATACGGTGGGCCGGTCGCGTCCGTCCGTCGTTCTCTCGCACACTCGTATTGCGGAATGTGTCTCGCACGCGCCGCAGTGAAAACTCCGCTATCCGCTACAGCGCGGAACAGGCAAACCCGAGCAGCAGCAGCAGCAGCAGCGGCGGCGACGGCCGCGGTCGCGCTCACGCCACGAAGGCACAAGCGAGAAGGCGCGCCCGTAGGGGCTCTGGGGGACAACTGGGTTGTGGACGGAGACGGGTTGGCGGAGGCCCCGAGTTGAGCACGCTCGCGCGCCAAGCGCGACACACAGCCTGGCCTGTCGGGCCCGTCTGTCTGGCTCCTTCGCACACTCTCCGCGCACTCCGGGGGCCACTTCACGCACGTTGACGACGCGCGCTGACGACGATACGGCGCGCTCACCACTCACGTCCCATCGCACGAGTTCTAGATGCCGTTGCGCGGCGGCGGCGGCGGCGGCGCACCGACGGACGGGGTCCGCCACTCCAAAGGAAACTTACGAACGGCCCGAGTGCTTTGACACTGTTACTTCCGAATGGCGCCCGCCTTGTAACCCTGTTCTTTTTTCCCTCTCTCTTGCTCGCTCGCTCTTGCTATCTTTCTCTCGCTTTCCCCGCGTCGCGCCAATATACGTATATATGTTGCGATCAATTTTGGATTCGCTTATATCCTTTCGACAGTCGCGTTCTCCTTTTCTCTCTCCTCGCGCGCGACGACGAAGTATCTCTCTCCTACGCGCTTCCTGGAACCTGATCGGGCTCGTTTAAAGTGCACGACGCGACGCATCCGCATCGAGAACGAGAATCCGACACTATCTCTTTCTCTCTCTCTCTCTCTCTCACTCTCTCCTTCCCGTTGGACGGCAACGCACTATCGTGGTAAACGAGCACGCTGTTGTAACGCTGTCGTTATTATCGTCTCGATCGCCGTTGCCGCATTTGTCTCAGGAACGCTCGTTGACGACGACGTTACCGAACGATGTGTCATCGTGGTTTACTTTAATCAAACGCGAACGATTCTCGCACGAAGTTAAGTCGACTTCTCGAGAGGGGCAGGAGGGGGAATTCGGAGGGGGCCCCGAACGGGCCCTCGTGGACAATCACACACGGCAGTCTTTACCCGACACTGTCAGAGCCAGAGCAAGTCAGAGACGCGCGCGACGACCCCGCTCTGCTACCCGAGTACGAAAGAACAGCCGAGCGACGACTGTCGTGTCCAGTGTTCGTGCGATCCCAGCGAGCGACGTTGTCGGGTCACCCGCGGCGCGCCTGCGATTGGCCGACCGATCGTCCATTGACAGTTATCACGCTCTCCAGCTGGCACGTGATCGCGCCTGCCGTTCGATCCGCGTGGCGCTCGCGCGATTGGTACATCCGCTCGCGCACAGGCGCCCGCTTGACCGGATTTATACTCGCGAGCGCGTACGATTTCGGAGCGATGTATCTTTCCATTCCCACCCCTCTCCCCCTGCCAGCGCGGTATCTGCGATCGCAGCGCGAATCCGTTTGAAAGATATGTAATGTTACACGCGGCGGACGAGCGACGTTCGTTCCGCGTTACCTTCGCGCCACGGACGTACAGCTCGTTGACTCGCTGATGCCGCTGCACGCCGCTGTGTGCCGCCACTGGCAGCTTTTTGCGATCATATCCTCGTATGTATTTGGTATAACGGCGGTGGTTACGTGCCATTATTATATATGTGTACTATTTCGCTTCACTTCAATATGTTTTCCGAGATTAAACGCTCAGGCGTAATTAGCTCTCTCTCTCTCATCGATATCTATATGACATTATTGTAAAGCCTTATGTCCATTACGCTATAGAAATCGCTCCGAGATCTCGGACGCGGAGAAACATTTCTGACCAAACGCATTATATTATTAGCCGAATTGTTCAAATGTGATTTAATTCTTTCTCCGCGTCCGAGATCTCGGAGCAATTTCTGGTATCATGTTCTTAATACAAGTCTCTTTGCGTCTCTTTTTCAAATTCGAGATATACTGCGAGAGTGACCATCATAGATATCAATACGTTATTGAAATTAATTTAGTATATATATATATATTTCTTGAATGCGCCTCTATCAATAAGTATGCATCTATATATAATAAAGTGTTTGGGAAAACGCGATCATTCTTTCTTTCATTTTCCTTTACCTTTCCTTCTTCAATTAGTAAATCTTTTTTCCTTAACATCTAGTTTGGATATTTTTTCAGTGTCGAGCAGAGATAAATCTGCGAGTGATGTGTCCGCGTTTTAAATGGTACCTGGTCTATTGGCGCCTCTATGCGTATGTACATACAAAGCGTGCACATTGAACGAACTGTGTAACCACGAATATTTCCGGTGGGTAAAACCAGAGAGGATCCGAGAGCGGCCTTTTGACTGTAACGCTAATATGCCCTCGCGCACTATCGCCCTCTGAAGAAGTGGATCCAAATTACATAGCAAAATGGACTTTTCTGCTCGGGTAATACAATTTGTGGTGCGTGTCCGTGCTAGATCCACTTCTCGAGAATGTTGGTAAATCATTATTTGGTTCGCGTCTGTGCTAGATCCACTTTTCGAGACAGTGCTGGGGCTTTATTTTCGAAAAATTACGCAGTCGAAAATCTTCTCACGAATGTCCTCTCTCAGATTACGAATATTTCCGGCGAGTAACACAGTCTTCGATTTTGTTCTGTGTCATATGTATATTGTTTGGTTATATTATATACTATATAGTATATATAACTTATATTATATACTATATAGTATATTTATATAACTTATATGTATAAAATATAACCATGTAATTATAATAATAATAATAAAGTTGTCTTAAATATTTCTTGATGAAAGTCTAAAAGTAATATAAATCTTTTCAAATACAATTTTATATACTATCTGGCATTTCTTTTTAATTTATTATATATATTATATTGTATATTATATTGTATTATATTATATTGTATATTATATTGTATATTATATTATATTATATATTATATTATTTAACTTAGAATTTTCTTATACGAACAAATAACAAAATATTTTCAATTTAAGAATTCAAAATTTAATAAAAACGCGAGCTTGAAGTAAAACGTATGAAAAACGTATGTGTTTATATGTACATACAATAAAATATGCAAGAATATTTTTTTGCTCATCTTTATATTAATCATTGTACTTTGTATTCGTTCGTTCTGTTTTTAATATATATTGTTATGCGTATAGTTATTTTTAACCGCGTCATTTTTATATTGCAACATCTTATATATTATTTTCGCATTTATCGTAATTGTCTTTTATGTCATTCCTACATTTTGCGCTTACGGATAGGCACTACTAGCAGCATTGCTAACGCATTACCTTATGTTATTATACATCTTATAATTGCACATTAAATAATATAATATTTTGTATGTGTGCATATGTATGAGAGAGATATGTATTTTTATAAAATGAAAATTAAATCTTATTATTTTAACTATATCAATGATTACTTAAATTATTACCTTCCTACATTCCTAATCTTCAGTCAATCAGCGGTTTTCTGGAATATCGAATCTTGGCGATCTAACAAAGTACAATATTTCTGCGCTTTCTCAAATAAGAAATTGTCAGACAAAAAGTCAAAATACAGATCAGATGAGTTGGCTGGTCATTATTTTATGTATTATATTTTTAGCCATTTATCAATATTATCCAATACAATATATTCCAGAAATAAAATTCAAACTCTACCGTGATATATTAACTCAATCTTTTCTTACTAATTCTTATTAAATTTTTCGTTGCTCCGTTTTTATCGAATATTTATTCTATCAAAGCAAATTAATTTGTAGAGGTTCTCCCACTGCTGATTTTAATCGGCGGTTCTCTTATTTTAATAAGGTTGCTCCACTTTTACCGAATAATCATTGCAATTAAATACATTTTGAATTAATTTGACTTTGCATTCTTTTATGATTAAAATATTGATTTTTATATTTGAAACTTTCTAAAACCTCTAAAACTAAAATTTTATTTGGTAAAATTAGATCAACCTGTAGAGGCCCTCCACCACCCCCGCCGACTTTAATCGGCGGTCCTCTGAAATGTGTGCTCGTTTTTTGTTTTTTATTTTTTGTTGTTTAATTTACAAATTATTACATAAGTATATGAAGTAGTACAAAGTATTTATAGAAAAACAATTAAGATAACAAACAAAAAATTGTAAAAATATAATAATAATAATAAATAGTTATATATTTATTATTATTACATTGAAAATTAAAATATATATTATTTTATGTAATTATATTTATTATTGTTATATTTAAGATGCTATGATTTTTATTTAGTTCGCGATATTTACAATTATTGAATTATGCCCTCTTGTCCCTAACTACCTGTATTCAATATAACAATAATAATAAGTATAATTATATTTTTTTACGTTATTAACATTTATATTTTATTTGCGATATCCACAATTATCGAGTTATATCCCCCTATCCTTACCTGCCCGAATTCCTACCTACTCGCATACCTACCTTTTTGTTTTTTGTTTTGCGTAGGAGGAGAAAATCTTCACAAGCCCTTCATGGAGGAACGATTCGTCCTCGTTCCACCATGAGGGGAAGACACCTACGGCCCGGTTCCGTAGGCGAGGCGGATTCTATGTCGGATACATCGCGAAAGATACTATCCGACATAGCCTACCGACCTAAAAACTCCCCCTTCACTGTTAAATCTATAGTGTAAATATAATATAATGTAAAATTGAACCTTACTTAAGCCACTGTTCCTACTTAATAAATAATTATTTTTAACTAAAACAATATAGTTATATTTTTAAATAAAACAATTTAATTTAATCCAAATTTGGATTAAATTTGACACTATAGATTTAACAGTGTTGTATCCTACCTACCCGTATTCCTACCTATCCATATTTTTTCCTATCCATATTTTTTCCTAAAAATTTGCCTACCTACTCATATTTCAATTTAAAATATTAAATCTTTAATTAAAACCGCGATGCGATACGTGATTTATTAAAACATTTTTTAAGGGTTAAATATTTTAGAGTTTAAATTTTTTAGGAGATAAATCTTATATACTGGTTAATCCAGCGAAAAACCCACCCGAAATATAACCCACCCGAAATCTGAAAATTTAGAAAAATTGCCACATTTATGATAATAAATTTAATAAAATATCTTACTCCATTATTACTGTCTCTTATACACATCTCT
>NW_012026864.1:1595349-1598077 GCF_000956235.1 Wasmannia auropunctata
TGCTCTTCCGATCTATATACATGAATTAATATACGAACATTTTTACGAGATCGAATTAAGTACGGATTGACGAATTAATACTTGAATAATTAGAATATAATCACAAAACTATTTAAGATCTTCGCGTATTTAATTCATGTATTATTTATTATTACCGTGTGCGTATCAAAAATCGTAAGAATCTGCACGAAACTATGAACTCGTTCATCAAGTCACGGTCGATGAAAAGATTTGAAAATAAATCGAATTGTTACTTGAATATCGTACTGATGGTAATTTAAGATGGTCTGGGATAAACTCTCGATAAACTTTGCGTAGCTCGAAAACTTTGGTCGCTTGTCGACGCGATTGCCCCTTACGCTTCACGAGTTTCAAATGTATTAGTAATCCCGTATAAATTATTTTTTTTCAAAATTATATTCGTAGATATTATTATTATTATTGTACTATACCATATAAATTTATATTATCTATTAAAATTCTATTCGTCTATCAAAATTGATGTATTATTGATATATTATTAATTATTATATATGCAAAATGGTCTGTGATTGTAAAGGTACTTTTTTGGCATAAATATACATATAAGAGATGAAGTGGAGACCCTAACAGAGTGAGATGCCAATAAAAAAAAAGGACAACTTTATTATAGATGTTAGATTATCTTTATTATTACATTTGTGTTTAAAAGACATAACTTATTTATAAAAATATGGGAGAGCGGGTAGCGGGGTAGAATTATAATAGGACCGAACAAATCCTTAGTTCGCCTTACAGAATAGTTAATACTAATAAAACTCAGTACTTTTTACAAGTTACAAGGAATAACAAAATCTAGCGTAATAATCGGTCTGTTATCTACCCTATTGTAAATAATTGTAAATTATTATATAGCATAATGCTTAGAGTTATATCGCTTTTCTTTTTAACACAGAATGATGGTGTATCAGAGAGCAGTTGCTGTTAAATTTTGAACACATGGTAAAATCGCTTTTGCTTGCTCAATAATTTACATTATACATATATAATATCTACGTATTGCTCATTTTTTCTTTAACAAGTGAATCCATTGCAGATCTTTATTTCAATACTATCTGGATTTCGTTATCCTTTTAAAGATTGTACTTTTAGTTGCACTTTTGTGCGATTGATTACTTCACTTGCGACGCAATATTATAAGAGAATATGCATGAGTATATGTGTGCGTGTATGTGTATATGGGTACACATATATACATGCATATATATGCATACATATATTTACATATTTTATGCATATATGTATATATATATATATATATATATATATATATATACATATACATATATATATGCATTACATCAAAGCATGCGAAGACAATGTGATAAAAACGCTGTTATTTAAACTCTTAAAAACACAACAAATATCAGCCATCTCAGACAAGGGTTAGCTTTCGCTTGCAAGTATACAATTATATTCACTTTTTTTTCTTTTTTTTTCTCAAATAACAATGTCACATAAATAATTCTTTTTCGTATAACAAAGTTATTTTCGAATTTTTAGAACATGGCAACAAGTAACTTATCTAGTAACAATTTTCGCGAATGCGCGGGTTCGGTATGACTTATTCCAATGTTGCACAATATCGCATCACGTCACGCTGTCACTCGCTACCATCGGAGCTTTCAAGTACGATGGATGTGCTTAAAACTATACGCATCTCACTCGCAATCAGTTTAATATGTATTAAATAAATACATTATCGTATATACTTTCTTTGTCTTCATCTATTTTTACATTTTTCTATTATTTTATCCACAAATATATTTACACAAATATATCTGTATACACTCGAGAATAAATCATACCAAAGATAACCCGAAGTTTACAAAGACTCACGAACAGGATGTTTGATCTCATTGAAAACGCATGTGACAAAAATGTTAAAGGTGTATACGTATATCGTTTTCGAGTTTTGTACGTTGTTGCGCGTAAGCAAAATTATTATAATGCGAGGATGCAAATGTCTTCCCATCGTGTGACGAAAACTATACCGTTTTGCCAGACGCACTGCGATCAGAGACTTCGTGTGGTAACATAAGTAGATTGTTCAAGTACACTTTTAGAGATGAGAAACACATCGGACGAATACGTGTCACCGAATAGTGAAAAGATTTTCTTTTCTTTTATATTCTCAAAAGTATAATAAGACTAGGTGGGACTTTACCGGCGTCATATTCACTTTGCATTAGGCATACAAGATATTACTACCTAACTTGGTTTGTCTACTGAGGATTACCGTCAGCCCGCCTACGTAGAGTCACTCGCACGGTCGCTGCAACAACCGTCAATAAAACCGTCAATCAACGTATCACAAAATAACGTCAATTGTACATTTTTCTACAGCATATTATTTTCGATAATAATTGTTTGCTAACTTTTTTAATTTATGATTGAATGCGATGTACGAGATTTTAATTTATATCATATTAAACAGGGTCTTCCTTGAATTCTTCTGCCAATGTAATTTACATCATTTACGAAGAAGTTTATATTTTCTCGTTTATTGTCGTTGTTATTTCCTTCCTAATTGCATACTTTTACCTTTGTATTTTGTTATATTTTCAGAAATAGAATAAAGACAGAGTAAAGCAAAAGCTACTTTAGATACGTTATTAATTAAATATTGATTTTCTTATTATATATAATATTTTCTCTCTGAATAAAAAAAAAAAGATCATTTTAGAAG
>NW_012026864.1:1598097-1598516 GCF_000956235.1 Wasmannia auropunctata
CAGTGTCTCGTGCCCGCAAGTATACGCGCTCGCGGGACCTAATACTTGTCCCTACTTCGCGCGACCGACTGTGCATGCGCATTGTAACGAATGTAATCTGTAATAATTATTCTACTTGTCCCTTCGTTCTTGAATTAAATGATTACGTATTAATCTCACTTTGGTTGTGCACATCTTTCACGTATTGAAATCTCCGTGCCGCGCGTAAATAGAATAGCATGTCAAACGTCGCGTCTCGCGAACGAATGAGCAATGTATTGAAGATTTTTACAGGATCAAATTAAGTACGGAATTAATGCTAAAATAATTAAAATAGTAAAAAGAGAGTGATTAATCTCTCTCTTTTTAATTATTTTAGAAGAGAGTGATTAATTACTCTCTTTTTATTATTTTAATTATTTTAGCACTAATTCGGTACT
>NW_012026864.1:1598536-1599245 GCF_000956235.1 Wasmannia auropunctata
TAATAGTTCAATGTATAAAATTCAGAAATACTATTAAATTCTTACCGTTTCCGCGGAAAGAGGAGTGAACGATCGATAAGACGCTTATTAGACATCGACAAGGACACGTGTCAAAGAGATAAAGCGTCTATGAGATTGAGTTGGGATGTCTCATTTAAGAAATATTATATTTCAGAATGTTAAACATTGCCTTGTTCCAGCGAAAGTATCGTCATGTGCGACCTCGGCGAGAGGTGAGAGCGTACTGTAAAGGCAGCCTTCCGGTCTTCGATTCGGTGTAGCGACACTTTACTAGAAACTACGCGAAAAGTATTCGTCGTTCAAAAAGCACGTTTCGATGTATTATAATATTAAGAAGATCTATCAAGTATTATTTCGACTTGTTAAAAGCCAAATGTAATTGTTTAATGTATAAAATTCAGAAGTACTATTAAATCTTTACCGTTTCCGTGGAGAGAGGAGTGAACGATCGATAAGACGCTTATTAGACATCGACAAGGACACGTGTCAAAGAGATAAAGCGTCTATGAGATTGAGTTGGGATGTCTCATTTAAGAAATATTATATTTCAGAATGTTAAACATTGCCTTGTTCCAGCGAAAGTATCGTCATGTGCGACCTCGGCGAGAGGTGAGAGCGTACTGTAAAGGCAGCCTTCCGGTCTTCGATTCGATGTAGCGACACTTTACTAGAAACTACGCGAAAAGTA
>NW_012026864.1:1603152-1619963 GCF_000956235.1 Wasmannia auropunctata
GAGATGTGTATAAGAGACAGCGACAATACCGTAGAAACAGAGACTCACACATGACTTATTATACATATAATTTAATTTTGAACGAGAGAGAAATCGATGGGTTCCTCTTTTTCTCCGTTGTACGGCTAGGATAAAAAATCGTAATTGCTTGCTGTTAATTATTACAAACTTCTGATACACATTACGGTAATCTAACAGATAATTTGATACGCGAAATGGACAAAACAATTCCGTAATTAACTGAACTGTAAAATATAATTTGATCGCTTAAATTACCCTTAGCCGATTTCTCTCGCTTGGTGTGATAATTTAAATAGAAACAGTCCAGGGGTTGGTAAATAACTGACACAACTTATTTAAAATAACAAATATAAAATAAATTTCAGAAACTTATTTAAAATAAAATATCGCAGCGGCCAGTAAAAAAATTCATACAACTTATTTAATATGAGAAATATAAAATATATTTTCCAAAAATGTATTTAAAATATTAAATAAAAAATAGATTAGAAGAAGCTATTATAGAATAATAAATACTAAATAATTCTTTTACTTTTTTATTTAAAATACATATTTTAAATAATGATATTATAAATACATCCGACCCCTGGATAACACACAGCCGTGTAAGAATATTTAATCAGTAAACTATATTATGATTCACTATATTATGACAAATCTTTCCCTTTGTTCATTCTAACGATATGTTACATTGCATATTATATTAAAGACGATACTTATTATACATATGATATCTGCGGCTTTAACATATAACATTCAATACGTACTTGTATTAAAATCCTTAATTAAAAAAATATATATAATTAATTTATGTAATATGAAGTTTTGCGAGAAATAGAAAGAAAAAGAAAGAAGAATGTGACATATACGTATGTATAATACACGATTAGCACGGACACGAACCACGTTCTAATGTTATGATCGACTATGTTATAAGACGTGGTGCGTAGTTTCTTTTTTAAAAACGTGGACGTGGGGCGCTACGGAGAGATCGTCGGTCCCACCCAAAAAGCCGGTGTGGCCCTTTCTCACGCTTCATTCTGGTGCCGTAGTTCAAAGAGGTTAGGTTGACATTGTTTAGAACTGAGACGATCTACAAAAAGACCGGTTATCTGTATTATTCAGTATACAAAGGTACGCAGAATGTTGGTGACAATTGCACTCGTGTCTTATTCATGAAAAATTATTAAACGTCGCGGCATGTAAACAATGTGACGATCTACATACAACTGCATACTCATTCTTCTTTAATGCGCAATTTCTTCAACATTAAATGTTGTATGTTTACACATCGACAGATGAGCCGGAAGGAAGCGTTATCTCAATTTATACAACAAATTCATGGACGGCCCGTCGTCGTAAAACTGAACAGTGGTGTCGATTACAGAGGTAGCTATTTACGTTTGCACACAATGTTGACGTGTATTAATACTTGCTTACAACATTTATATGTATTAACGTTTACCAAGTTGTCTGTATTAAAAAAATCAAGAATGTCTCATAGAATCATTGCTTTCATTTATATCAATTGAATATTGTTTTTAATTCAATCAGTGTAGAATGTATTACTCGTATTGTTGAACCTTGGTTTTTTTTTTCAACACTATATCCTAATACAATGTATTGTTTGCAGGTGTACTAGCTTGTATAGATGGTTACATGAACATAGCGCTTGAACAAACAGAGGAGTATGTTAACGGACAATTGAAGGACAAATACGGGGATGCCTTTATACGGGGGAACAATGTGCTGTACATTAGTACACAGAAGCGCAGGACTTAATCGAGACATATAAATAAATAAAAACTAACTGTTTATTTAATAAGCATTTTAAAAAATTCATCTTTACATATACCTCTAAAGAACTACATATTGGTTTACTTCTAAGTATATGATAATTCTAGTGAGACATTCTAATGAGACAATTTTTATACTTTATGATAGATGCGTCTATATGATGTCTCCTATGGACAGTAAAAACTTAATAAATTATCGTAAGATGTATTTCACTTAAATATGGGATGTTTCATTCACTGGCTCCTCATTTTGATTGACATCGTCTCGTGACTCATTAACGGTTGCCTCATTTGTATTTTCGTTAATTTGCGATCGCATGCCGTCCACCTGGGATACATCCGTCTCGGCATGGACTGCAAGATTATCGCTTTCGTTCAGAGCTTCCGCATTCGTGTCATCGATCAACTTCGCTCTCTTAACTTCTTCCTCACGCTCTCTCTGCTTTTGGAGTCTTCTCTGAATGGCCAGTTGCTTGTTCCTCTCGATTCTTTGTTTCACTTCGTCATTGAATTCGTTAGTAACTGTATCTGTAGTGGTAGTATCTGTATGCGATACTTGTGAATTTTGCGTAGCAGCAGACTGCGTTAAGAGCCTGTCGAACGCTTCATCGTTTGAAGTAACAACGGAAGCTCGCGTTTCAGCTTGCTTTTGCTTTTGAATTTGTTCCGTTATCAGCAAATCGAAGTCATCCATAGGCGCGCTCTCCTCCTGCTCGTCCTCGTCGTCCCTATCCATGTTGTCGTCGGTGATCAAATTATTGTCCGAGGTAATCATATCCAACCGATATTTCTTGACGAACACCTGCAAATCCTTCTTCGTCCCCAATTGCTCGACTCTCGTGAGAAAATCATCGAAATGGTACTTGGGAAATAATCGGTGGGACCAATGTTCCAGCCTCTTCATGATTCTGTCGAGGTCCGTTCTCTCGTGTCCCTTGCCGTAGAACTTGAAGCCTTCGAAATACTTCTCGATGGTTTGGACACCATTGGGGCCCTTCAATCTCTCGGTGTTGAGTTTGGGCGCAGGGTTTCTCACTACATGCGACTTCGACTTGGATGGATCAATCCTCCGCGCGGTTCCCGTCTCGTTGTCGGAAGTCGCATCCTCCGCTCCCCCGTGACTACCACGCTCGTCGTCGGATTCTTGATTCTCGTAATGCTCTATGATCTCGTCGTCACCCTCGTAATCCGGAACATCCGCCATGATGATATGAGGTATCTATCGATAAGATTTGATCACCGCTTAGGCGGATTCCTGAAAAGATTCAGTTAGATTAGTAATTGTAGCTGTCGAACTGTGAGGGGGAAAATCTCAGACTTGCAGTAACATTCTTTAAACCAGTGGTCGGCATCAAATGCACCTTCGGATCCAATTTTCGAAATGTGAATAGCAAGGAGAGAATAGTAGGACCCAAAAATCAGGCCGAAAGTCGCATATTATGTCGACCACTGCTTTAACCTAATCCGACTTTATCTTTAAAATCCAGAAAATAATCTTTTTCTTTTTATCGCGATAAAATCGACACGACAGTTTTTCATACGAAGCTGTTAAATCTCAAAACGATTAAGCGATAACTGAAAGTACAGGTTAGACTCACTTAGGCGCTGAGAGACAACAGGCCGTCCTAAAAATCGTCGCTGTCGTCGTGCGACTCGCCGCTTCCCTTCCCGTCCTCCATAAACTTGTCGAACTGCCCGTCCGACTTCTTCATACGCTCCAAGACCGACACGAGCAACTTCTTATTCAGCCGATCGGTCTGCGTGATCTCTCGCACGACGGACTCGCACTTCGGTTCGTCTTGCGACCGTTCGCTCTGCAGCTTCCCCAGCACGTTGCCGTCCTGCTCCATCGGAGTTCCCGGCATCTCCCACCAGCTGTTTGCAGACGCTGCTTTGCGAATCGCGGGCGATTGCAGTCGACGATAGTCGCGCGTACAAACGCGAAATACGGGGCGTGCAAGCGAAATATCGTCACGAAACGTCAAAATACTTAACCACGTCGTGTCAATTATTAGTAGCAATGTATATCTGACACATCGACTAATCGACCTGTCGACTTACCGTTCTTATCTTTGCAATCGATACTCGCGTTAATCGATTGTTGCTCCTTTTCAAATCACAAGACGAGGAATCTGCGTTTTATTAAAGAACATAATGTTATTCAATTAGAGTGACTTTGACTAAACATCGATTAATTTAACTCTTTACTAACCAATAACCATGCAAGTTACACTTCGACCAAGTATCTATTAATAGCACAGAGAAAGTTCAAAAAGAATTTATACAGTCTGCATATAGATATTATATTGCGCATGTAGTGCAGACGATATATTTATATTCATTAAATGCCGCAAATTAGCGATTAATAACGATATATGTACTTTTGGAATGTTTACTAATAATAAATCATCTATCGCATTCTACAGGCATATAATGCGTATTCAATTTATGTGGAAATTGTAGTGAATTAATTAGAAACAGACAGAGAGAAGGGATGGCGAACAAATGTGATCTATGTAAAATTTTCTGATTATAAATGCACATCGTCAGTTATTTTTACCCGCACTTTTGCCGCTCATCATTCGATGAATTGCACAAATTTTTATCTCTATTGTCTAGATATACGTAGATATGTATAAATAGTATGTGACATATATATTTTCCTTCGACCCACATTACACACTCACTTAACACAATCTTATCTTTGCACAAACGTTGAATGGTAAAATTTAGTATTATTCGTGCCGGACTTACTGCGTGCTCTTATATTTTCAAGAAAAGTAAATTAGTTTACGTGAAAAATGGGATTTGAAAAAAGGATTAGTGGAAACGATTTTTTTGCAAATTTATGGATTCTATATATTCGAGTTAAGAAATTGACTAAATGATTTTTCGCATTTCGATGTGCTCTTTTTATAATGATTAATGAGATTCTTACAAAAACAACAATAAAAAGAATTGAAAATATAATAAAAAATAAATATCTTGCGAATATTTGTACGTTACGAGACACGGGCAATTACCCTCAAAATCTATAATTATATTAAAGGCTTATTAGGATTAGGCTTATTAGGACCTTCGCGCACACATAAAAAGACATTTTCAATAAAATACTTATATTATTTGATTGGTTAGACTTTTTTAAAGATTGATGAATAAATTTCCAATTCACCAACCGACAACGTCAATTTTTATTAATCAAGACACTTTATTTAATTTCCAAAACGTGTATCTTCGATCAGAATATATGTTCCTATTAATAAAAAATAATAGAGTAGTAAGCCATACTTAAGCTCAAAAAAAAAGGAAACCTTGACCAAGGCTGAAAAAGCGCGATTTATCATTCGCATATATAAAAGCTGCACGTGATCGCGAGTATATTAGTCGGATCAGAATCTCGGTGATTACGCGAGGGAAACAGGTGTCGCGTAGCTGAGATGTGCCAGGAAGCTGATTTATGTCACGATGTCAGATTCAAAAACTAATAACGCGGCGATCTGAAACTGGAATGACCCAACTTGTTGAGAGCGCAAATATCTCTCAAATGCGCATCCAAGAGCGAGCGCTTTATGAAATCGGGAATGCGTCCATCAGTAATTCCGTCAAAATCTATTTGTCGAATATTCGTTAAATGGACATCAATTATAAACTATTAACTCTCTTGACTCTCGATTAATAAATACGTATATAGACAATTAGATCTTTAATCGAATTCGAATTAATTTAATCAATAATTCACTTATCAAATAATATCTGTAATTTCGTTAACATGAATATTAAATTATCAATATTTTGTTAAATAAAGAGATTAAGAAGAGAAAAGAATTGTGTTTTAAGCAATTCTGCTGGTTGAATATTAATTCGATTACGCCAATTAAGTTAACTGGAATTTAGAAGTTAACTATTATCAATATACATTCAGGAAGCGAAAACTCTAATCAGGACTATGGAATTTTAATGTTGGGGTGCTAACTTTATTCACGTGCTTTAGACCGTATTTGGCATTTCTTATGTTGCTAGTTTGAACTTTTCACGCTGTCGATTTTCACTAACAAAAATAATTGTTTTATTTTAACTTCATTTTTCCTTAGACCGGAAATTTGAGTCTACTACGTAAGTAGATCGTCGGAATTCCGCAGAAGAGAGCGGTAGAGAGCAGATTCTGGTTTTGCCAACGTCGCGTACACGTGCCCGGTGAGATAAAGTGACTAAACGTATCGAAATGCACCGAAGCGGGCCACTTTCGCAGCAAATAAACATTATTGTTTTTGTCTCGAGAAGCGAATAATTATACTCGTGGAGTATGTGTATTTAGTGCGAAGGTAACGCAAGCCGCATATAACTTTCGATCTGTCATGACTTGTAGCGGTATCCTAAAAAAAAAGAGAGAGACGATAAATGATCGTTCTTCAGTTTATTTCAGATACAGGATGGTTGTTTATTGTTTTCGCGCAGAGCACTGTCCGCGCGCAGAGGAGTTCTCGCCTGGCAAACGTCCATTCGTGCCCTCGCGTCCCATCCTTCATCCTCGCCATGTGTCGCGATATCCGGAAAGATCTGCCTGGCATACGTACGCGAAGATGCTTGTCTAAGAACATGCGTATCCTACTGAAAAACACACATCTCAATGTTTTTTTTGTTTAATAGTAAGATATCTGAATTTACAAACGCTTAATATTCGAAACCGATTCGAAAGCACAATTATCTTTTTTTCCCCCGAAGAATTACAATTCATTGAAAAAAATTTGCATCCTTTGGCTTAAAGGAATTTGTTATCATGATTATTCTTTTCGTGAGAAAGATTTAACTCGCAGCAGCCGCGTAATCGAAAAACATATGTTCTAATGCATTTTTTATAGGGAAGCCGGAATTTCTTCACGTTGATGCTAATGAGACTCGGAAGCATAATTGAAGGACTTGCTGTAACAGCATAAAATGGACTAAACATTTTATGAAAATGAAGAAAATGAACTCTAAAATTAAAGTGGGAAAATACATCTATTTTGACCAGTATCACACATTCGGCTATGCGAGTTACGAGTTAAGCATTGTTGCAGCAAGCCATTTAATTATTTTTATTTCTCTGAAAGGAAGTGAAATATTCTAATCAGCATCCTTTGGCGATTGCACTCTCCGGCTTCAAGAATTCGTTACTCGGTTATAATTTTTTATTTTTTGCGAGAAGGATTTAACTCGTTGCGGCTATTCATCGTGCCGTCTCGGGGTCACTTTCGCTTCTATTGTTGCAAAGCTTTTTGTCTCGATTCCAAAGCGAGTGTGACATCGATTCGTCCGGCACGCCATACGTACCGACGTTTTACTGTCGCTTACTCCAACCGCGGGATTTTCATTCTCTATTTTCGTACCGCCGCAGTATAACGCCACCGTCCGCGCGCAGGAACGGTTGTAATCGCGCGAATACGAGAATCTAATAAAAACTCCTTAGAGCACCGTGTCTCAAATACCAGCGGTCTCTTGACAGCAATTTATTGTCATAAACAAAACTCGCCCGGACTTTTTATTCCGTTTCATTTTTATCTTACTTATTATTCATCGGTACCGCTCGCGTAAATCATTTCGATGTCAAATGTCACTTTTTCGAGATAAAAATTTTCTTTCAAAAATCTCAAGCCTCTCTTCCCGAATTAAATTTCTCGCTCTCTGTCTCCTTTCTCTTTTATAGCCTTGCCTCCACGCCGAAGGAGCGTGTGTTCTCGGAATTAAAAATAATATCGACGCGAAACAACGGTCAGGTCCGTTCCGGTGCGTCAGAGTCTCCTCGCCGGCGCGGCGCGCGGCGTTACCGGATCCCGCGGGCGAACACGAGACGAGGAGGAGACCGCCTCGAGACCGCTCTCTCGCGGTCTGATACACCAGGTCCCAGAAATAGCGCAAGCGCCTTCCCGGAGGTGCAGGCTACGAAGTCCCGCTAAAGAGGCAGCGAACGCGCCCTCGACGATTGGCTGGAGCGAGAGGCCGGGGCGCGGTCCGCGCGCTGTCACGCAACCGCTATATCGTCCCATTCGAATATTACCGCGGCGTTAGATCGCCTCGTGGCAGTGCGTAGTCAAATCGGCGACGAGGACTCGGGTTAATTCGCGGATATCCACGCGTTTCACGTTCACAAATCCCCCATTCGGACGCGACAAAGCGAGAGCCGCGCAGCTGCGAGACTCGGTTTGAGACCGGTCAAGTACACGCACGCACCTCGGTGTCTTAAGTAGAGTAAAAAAAAAAAGAAAAGAAAACAGTCAAATTTCGCGCCGCCACCATGGTATGTTCTATCGATGATATTGTAAGTCGTCGCCCTGGTAAACACACACGTTTTCCTATTTACTTAGTTATTTGTTGTATTTTTTAACCGTGCTCGAGTCTCTCTCTCTCTCTCTCTCTCTCTCTCTCCTTTCCTTTGTATTTATCTCTATCCTTTTATCTCTGTCTTTTTATCTTTTTCAATATCGATAAAAATTATATTTGCACGTGCCGTCTGGGCATTTAATTGTAGATCACACTTCCATGTTTCTAATCTGTCTCTATAAGATCTCGTTTGTGCACCTCTTTTTGTTTTATTTTTTATGCATCGTGACGCATTAGCGATTAACAGTGTATATCATGCTCGGATTTTCTAGCGCGCCTAGATAAAATGTGTTTAACCGATCAACTCGCTGAGAGAGATGTATCGTGGAGCGGCGATGGACGAGATTCTGGAAAAACGTGATTGTTTCTTAAACGGCGAATATCGATACGACCGCCTCTTTAAAACCGCGAGGTCTTATCTCCGAAAATATAATGTGTTTTGTTACCTTAAATATACATATATTTTACACGGTAGAACATTGATCGAAACAACAATTGATGTATTTTTTTTCGCGGCTGCTACGTTGCAACTTATCATTTAAAGCGGCGGTCGGAAGAAGTTTATTTTAATTCATGAATTGTAATGGTTGAGTAGAGTGATTGAGACTTTTCGATAAACGTGCGTGTGGAACAAGGGTTATTCAATAATATGAGTCATATTGTCATTATAAAATCATTAAAAATTGTGAATATTGTCATTAAATTAATTTCTTTATGAGTATATATACATTTGTGTGTGTGTGTACATATATATATGCATATATATATACTATAATATATATTTTTATTTATATAAAAATTAATTGATCAATTACGATATCTATATTTAGCTAAATACAATGAATTTACATTCATGATTCAAATACAATGAATTTCAATTCACAATGAAATATTATATACATACACATTTGAATAATCTCAATTTTTTATAAATCTTAATTATAATTATTTTCACTATCGAAAACATTCAATTTTTTAGTTCATATGTAGCATGCTCGGAATTGCACGCATGAAAATTATATCTTGTGTAAAGTTTATCTATTATAATTTGAGAAAAATCACGAAATAGTTTGTATTCACACGTACATAATTTAAACGTCAAAATAAACTCGATGGTTTAACGGAGACTTTAAAGAACAGAACTTGTTGAATGTATCTTAACAGTGCACGAATGTTTCTTCCAAAAGCTAACTAGCAACTTTTAACTGAACGTGATACATTCATTTTAAATCTTTAATAATTTGTGTGTAATGGTTACGATTGAGAAAAAAGAATGATAAAGATTTTCGATGTTCGATATGAAATTCATTTGAAATCTTTAACAATTTGTGTGTGATAGTTATAATTGATAAGACTTATAAGAATTTTCGAAAATGGAATATTTAAAAAAATACATTTTATGTTTATTGATAATTGTAATTCGCATCTTTATCGTAATTTTTGCGATTTGCAGGCTGACGAGCTACCGCCGGAACAAATTGCCGGTATGTATCTAAATTCAAAACAATTTGTTAAATTTCTAACAAAATTTCTAACAAAATTTTCAATAAAATCGCGACAATAATTCTAAATTAGTTTGATTAATAATAAGCGATAGCAAAAAATAACAAGTGACTTTACCCAAATATTATAGGTATATTCTCTTTTTTAATTATTGATTTTTTAACAGTCTTTTTTAACTTTTCACGTAAGTTATCTCGAAAATCAAATATTTATAAAATCAGACAACGAAACGTCCGAAAGATATCGGATCTATTGATCTCGCTGCCAGTTGCTATAATGCAGAAATAGATACTCTCATATTCCACGAAAATCCAGGGAATAAACAAAGGTGATACGTAATAGCCAAGAACAAATAGACATAAATCCACAGTCTCCATATATGTCGTTCAGAATTTAAAACAGTAAAATGTTACGCGCGCGTTAAAGATTTTAGAAACTATTTTACATTTATCACGACACGTTATTAACGTCTTTGGTCTCTCATGTTAAAAGATACAGTTCTATCATTTAATAATATCGTTAATTTCGATATCCGCTAAAATATATGAGGAATATATATACATAGACCACAATTACTGAATGCAATATTTAAATTGCAATTTTCGCAACAAAGGAAATATGCTGATACAGATTATTTTTGATATCGCAACGGAGCATGGCTTGTACCCGGGATTAAAAATAGAGCCCCCTTACAAACGTGGCAATCGAGCGTTGAGCACGGATAAATTTTCATTGCTTTCGCCGAGTTTATTTACGCGTTTGATCCGATCGGGGGCAGCTGCGGAGAGCGCGGCTATGTATAGCTACGCAGAACGGAATGAAAAACCAGCGGCGACGACGACGACGACGACGACGACGACGATGACGACGACGACGATCGATTCTTACGAATATATCAAAATGAAAATAGAAGGGAAGAAAAAAAAACGAAGAAAGAGAAAAAAGTATCGCCGGGGCAAGGAGAGATAGGCCTCGCGTTTTTTCCAACCGTTTGCGATCGCCGGATCCACATCCGCGCTCTCGCGCACGATCTTAAGACGAACGCCTGGAATCGCGCGCCAGCCTCCCGTCGCCTGAATCGAGACGCAGTAATACGCGGAACATTCGAGACGTAACCCCCGCGCGTTACGAATATAGCCCACGAACGAGATACGGTTCTTCGGGAAGCCGTACCGAAAATATACCAAAGACGTAGTTTTTCTCACGCTTCGCTGATAACAGGATTAACTGACCGCGTAAATGCGACCATGAGCGACCGTTCCAAAAACTTTACATTACGATACATCACAAAAAATACATATGTATATCAATTCAAAAATGTGTATGTATGTATATAGAAATAGGAATTTATTATGTACATTAATATAGATGAAAAATATAATATGAAAATAATATGATTTAATATGACAATATAACATAATATTTCTATTTCTATACACACATACACGCGCGCGCGCACGCGCTTGCACGTGTACACGTATACGCACGTGCACACATGTATACACATAGGAAAAGAACGATAATTATGTAGGTTGCACGATGTTTCAATACACATTAAATTAGATATTAATATATATTGCATATGCATTAATATTCCTCACGATTGCTACACAGGAGTTGGCCTATCGCCGAATAATTTCACGTTAGAGTTAAAAATAAGGAAGCCTGGAGTAGGAAGATATACCGTACGGTAATACGATACCGGTAACATGTCAAGAACTCCCCGAAATCTGGATCGCGCGTTAAATCGGAGCAGTTAAATCGAATTAAATTAAGTGCAATTTAGATTCCTCTGGAATGTCGTAAGATCGGAGGACACGTGTGGTTCGCAGGCGTGAACCGTGTAATCGCGCGCGGTTTCTTACCAAATAAAAGTAACGATAAATAAATATCGCGTAAGCCATCGGCGCGGCGATCCGATGGCGTATCAGGCCAAATAAGCTCAGCGCCAGCCGTCCCGGAAGGGACGTTAACATACGGTCTAAATCCGTATCGCCCCGGCGTTTAATGTCTTTAACCGGATGACTTATTGTTAGCGAAACTAGCTGCAGAGGGAACCGCCCAGAAAGGAGAGGAAAATCTTTTTTTTTTTTTCAAGAAACGTTTTTTTTTTGCAAATCATTAAATTCCGTTCAATAATTAAAAGAAGAACTATACTAAACAAAAACAAAATTTAACAAAAGTCTTCTTATTTTTTGCGAATCAAGCAAAATTTTTTGTTCCAATTTTTTGTCCCGAATTTAAGCCCATTTTGCCGCGAATTTTATTTACTGTATAAATATTATTTACTGTGTATCTTGTAGATTACTTTTTAAGAGAGATAGATTACTGTTCGTTTTCTTTCGCATCTGTGATCTTCTTCGGATTTTGAATTCGCGGGATTCGAATATCGAGAGCATATTTTTAATGCAAAAAAAAACGTGATTTTTTTTCAGTTCTGCGCAAAGCTTTCGATAGCTTCGACAGTGGAAAAACCGGCAGCATACCCACTGAAATGGTGGCCGATATCCTTCGGCTAATGGGACAGCCGTTCAACAAGAAAATCTTGGACGAGCTCATCGACGAGGTTGACGCCGACAGTAAATATCATTAGTCGTATTAATTAATTGTTATTATCGTGCGTTGTGACACGCACGACGGATTTCGCAGCTTATTTAAGGAATATTCACTGACCAAGCATAACAATGACTTGTTTATCTGTCTATTTCTGAAGTGTTTACAGACATTGTGCACACGATCGGTCTCCACCGAGTTGTTGTCAAATGTCACGCAATTTAATTTACCGTAACGCACCTCAGTTAATCTTATTTATAGAATTCGCTGAACACTTTTGCACACAATACTTCGCTTGCAGAATCTGGGCGGCTCGAATTTGACGAATTCGTCACGTTGGCAGCGAAATTTATTGTTGAGGAGGACGCGGAAGCGCTGGAAAAAGAGCTACGAGAAGCCTTCAGGCTTTACGACAAGGAAGGTAATGACAAGTCTCGTAAAACAATTTATCGTATAAAGCTCGTTATTTAGTGAGATTCAAGTGGAGCCTTCAAGTGAAGGCATGACTAACAATCACTTTACTTCGATAATAGCGACTATTTTTTATAAATACAAATTATGTATAGAGGCGATTATGTTTCAAAAGCGACAATCAATGTTTAGGATGTGAAAATGACATGTCTTGTCATAAGTTGTGCAAGCATATCACACACTACGTTACATTATCGTTTATCTATTATGACATTAATTTGAAACAGTTTTCTAATATTTTAATTCTAATTTTCAGTGTAATAGTTCGAGTTTGGCTTTTAATATTGTTTAATACGTTCAATCTAAACTCCTACACATCATGGAAATAATGAAATCATCCTTTCGATATCGCGGTAAATTATTGTGTACTGTGCTTCAAACTTTTTCGAGATTTATTTCACCAACTTTTTTGTGTTTTCTTTTTTAAGATAGAATCTTTTAAACTCAAGTTATATTTTTCCGGCTTTTCTCACCTTCCTCTTTTATATGCAACGGTAGTTTCCTAAAATAAGGATATATAAGGTGATATAGATATTTTATTTCGCGAAGCAGATCAGCTTTATAGCGTGGTAAGACTTGGCGTGACAAGCGTGAGATATGCGACGAGGAAATCTCAGAATACGTTTGTACAAACAGGCGCATTAAGTTCGCATCAGTTTCGTTATACGCGAAACGTAAAAATAAGCCGGAGATTCCCAACGGAGGGAAGCTCACGTGGCGGCGGAGAGCCAAGAATGTCGTAACATATCTTTCATGAATTACGATTATGTCGAGGGTGTAGCGTATGTATTTTAACAGTGGCTGGCACAGAGAAGATAAATATCGCGGAGCGGATAAATTTTGCAATTACTATTTGTGTCAAGTGAAAGGGAGATGAGTATTACGCGCCAAAATAGATTCTTAGGGATATACAAAGGATGAAGCGAAGTAGCAGTATTCTTAGATTCTCGCGAATGCGAAAAGAGAGACGGTGTTGTGTCAATTTTATCGTCGAAAAAAACTGCGCGAATTGAATCAGCCGTAATTGTCCCACATGTGTCACTTAAGTGTTACTCAAGCGATTCTGTAACACATCTTTCACGAATTACGATTTTGTCGAGGATGTAGCGTACGTATTTTAACGATCGAGAAGATAAACATCGCCGAGCGGATAAATTGTACGGTTTGTGTCAAGTGAAAGGGCGATGAGTACTACACGCCAAAATAGATTCTTAAGGATATACAAATGATGAAGTGAAGTAACAAATATTCTTGGATTCACGAATACGAAAAGAAAGGCGGGATTTGTACCAATCTTATCGCTAAAAAATACTGCGCGAATGACAATCCATATAATTGTCCCGCATACGCCATTTAAATGTTATTCAAGCCTGCGATTCTCTGCACTCTGTTACCAGGTAACGGCTACATCCCAACGACATGCCTACGCGAAATCCTAAGGGAATTGGACGATCAACTGACGAAAGAAGAATTGGACATGATGATCGAGGAAATCGACTCTGATGGCTCCGGTACAGTTGATTTTGACGGTACGTTTTTAATTTTTTTTTTTCTCCTCCTTCACTCCCGAAGCGTATGGCGTCCAATAAATTGCGATTCAACTTACAAGAAAGTGAGATAAACATATAAAATATTTCAGAACAATTTTATTGAAGAAGATAATTTCTTTATGAAGGCATTGTTCTTTTGATACTCTGCCAGTTTCAATATTATAGAAAATATTGAAACTGGCAGAGTATCAAAAGAACATCATAAAGAAATTATCTTCTTCGATAAAATTGTTCGTCAAATACATAGTTGTGAATACATAAAATGAAAGAAATTCAATCTTATGACGAATCAGCATGTGTCGATGTATATCAACGTCACGCAAGTTGAACAGGGGAGAGCCAAGCGGTTTATTTATATGCGGGCGAGCTGGCAGATCGAGGATGCCACTGATCCCGCGACTCTATACCTATTTTTATATTCGTACTTAACAAATCGCCGCGATTCATCAAAATCACACGTCCGTTCCAATTTCCAATGAATTTCGCATGCGATATTCAGAAATATTAAAATGTAACCCTTGAAGGAACAGGTGGACTAATAAGTTTAGCAGTAAATTAAATGTGAAATTAGATCCTTAATCTTAGTGCTAATTTATATTTCTTGCAAGAAATTAAATGAGACTTTCCTACAAACGAACTGTAATTTGACGATCTAGTTAAGTGCTTGTGCGAAAGAAGAAAATTTATTGCGTTTAAATTTCTAATTAAACAAAATGAACTTGTTTTGCTGCGAAATAAATACTGTAATAAATTCTTTTTTTTTTTTTTTCAGAGTTTATGGAGATGATGACCGGCGAATAATTATCTTGAATAAATGGCGAACTCCTTTTGGATGTAAAGACATGCAACCATGCGATCACTATACGTCTTGAAACTTGAATCATTCGCGTGTTTATGAAGAATCAACGCGCATCGAATTTACTCGCACAGAGATATTTTCCATTACACGATTAGTTTCGGAAAGCAAATTCCCACCATAGACGTCGCATCGAATGAATTATTTCCTGCTTTTATACATACGTCATATTTATTATAAAACAATAAATTCTACTTTCATACACTTGCATAAGGCTTGGAATTTTTCATTGAAAAATCAGAATATTTATTGTTAATAAAACAAGATAAAAGTCTTATATCTTCTGTTATTTGATGGTCACAAATCACTCTCCTCGTGTTTGTATGTACGGATAAAAAATTTTTAATACCTCTTGATCTGTTCCGAGACCAAAATTTTCTTTCAAATATCTGCACTAAAGCAAATTTTTTCATTCTATTTCGACTAAGGCCTGATCTAGAAAACACATCCTACCGCTATCACATTAGATTTTAATAATTAATGTTCTTTAACTTATCACATTAGTTTTTAATGTTCTTTAACTTATTTGCAGAGCACGATCAAATTATATAACTTAATATTTATTTCTCTAGATTTCTTATGTATATATATTTTTCGTTTTTGAGTACGTAATGTACGTTATTTTTCAGATTATGGATTGTGGATCTTAATAATTTTCTATAATACTAGAATGTTACTAGATAATAAAAATACTGATAAAAAAATCGATAATCATATTTATTATTTCATAAATGCAGTTTATTTTTGATTAGTTAGATTTATAAAATTATTAGTTATGGAAGAAAAAAAAGAGCAACATTTTATGTGACAGTTATAAGCTAAACTTTTTATTTATTTAACATTTAATTATAATCACATTAAATTTGAGATTCCTTTATAATTGACATGTCGATAGTTGCAAACATAATGTTGAATAACATGTTTCAAAAAATATAGTCACTAATCATAGACTAGCAAGTTTACTGATTACAGTGGCACCTAGTAATTCTTATAATTAAGTCTGTAACGAATTTTTACCTAAAATTTTATTTTACGATCAAAACATTCGCAAACTAACGATATTTCAACGATATTTAAAAAAAAATATTGGTATCCCTTTGGAAAACTAAGATATAAGCTAGAATTTATATAAACTTACGATGATTGAATTGAATTCACGATGATTGAATTCACGATCAGATTGTACGATGCTGCTTCAAAGGGTTGCGTTCGAAAAACACTCTTCGCATCTTGGATGTTTATGGAGTGTTGACTGGAACCTCCTAAAAATAAAATAACGTAATGGGTTACATACTCCTCTAATATAAAATATAAATATGTGTTTTAAACAAATAATAAATATTACTTAGATCAGAGATAAAAAAACACAAGGTAACGATGGAAGTAATGATAATAGATTGCAAACGCGTTGTAAGAGATCAGAAGACTTAACAATTTGTTCTAACGATACCTGCATGAGCAATAAAGACATCCTTCAGAAACCCAAGTTCCTTGGTAAGCATTTTAATCTTCTCCTCCAACAATTTGTTTTCTGTTTACAGCTGATTTACCCGTTCCAAAGTTTGTTGCGTGCGCAAATTATTCTTCACTCTGGATCACAGCCTGTGGGAAACGTGAGAATAATAACGATGATAGTACGCATATGCAAATAACATGCACAGTTTACATGCAAAACTGACAAATTATCACCAGGTAAATATTTTA
>NW_012026864.1:1619983-1644665 GCF_000956235.1 Wasmannia auropunctata
ATTAAGTCCGTAACGAATTTTTACCTAAAATTTTATTTTAGATCAAAACATTTGCAAACTAACGATATTTCAACAATATTTTAAAGAAAATATTGGTATCTTTTGGAAAACTAAGATATAAGCTAGAATTTATATAAATTTCTATGACTTAGAATATTGTGTTCTGACATACACATAGACGTGGACTAGACTACACTTTTATTTGGAGAAATAATACTAGTAATTTTACTTTAATTTCTCCATCTTTTTTTTAACAATACACACAGAGATGTATGTATCAGCTGTATGTGTTTATATTAAAGTTTATCTCAATATATATATATATATATATAATCTCTATATATAAATTATTTTACTTATATATTAATATTAACTATATTAAATAATTTAATTATGCAAATGTTGGAATGTTTTTAAATATCAATGGTCCTCATAATAAGAATGAAAAGGATCTCTTTAACTAGTTATGTTTCATGTTTCACGCATATATGATAGCAATTTCATATATCCTACTAAATAGTTCATTTACACAAAGATGTCTCATAGCACCAACAGAATGAAGACATTTATGGCAGTCGTAAAACATATTACGTTATTTCATAAGCTGTGTGCGTATCCCTTTACTAGATAAAATATAGAAAAAGCCGTAAGGGCTAACAACAAAATTTGTCATGAATTTGATTCTTCCTTACCGTTGATGAATTCTCAGATCTTTATTTTTAAACAAGAGTTTGCAAATCGTCTTCGTCCAAATCTTGGTCAGACGAGGGAATTAATTGTCACAATCTGAACAAGTGCGGAAATTCGTTGCTAATCTCGCGTACTACTTGCTGGTCTTCGTGACTCTCCACTGTTTCCTCGCAAAATATCCTAACACAAAGTACAAAATGTACGTGTAATGAAAGTTTCAACACTTATATTTAAGTTAAAATAAAGTATATATTTTAAATCTTTACCTTGTAAAACATCTTAATAAATCTCCAGATCGATGACGATGCTCATTATAGTTGGATGTGCGCAGAACACGGCGGCAAAGCTCCAGATATTGTCTACGCTGTCATTGCATATTGAAGATGTATATTAGATATACATATAAAATTGTTGTGACAAGTCCAATGTGAATTTTTTTTATCACAATATGACATAATACCTTATCACCCGGGAACATATCGAACAGTTGACGTAGTATAATGTCAATAAGAACTTTCACGTCGTTGGTGTAAAAGAGACTCGCTATGGCATCATTACTGAACAAGTCGACAAATAGTTTCAACACAGAATGCGGCGGTTGTGGCTCGTGATCAAATATTCGTACCGGATCCTCTGCGTTAAGTTAAAAGTTCGTCAGCTCGAGTCATTTCTCTGACATACATATTATTTGCCTATAAAATTTACCTTCTCTGTTGAGGAGAAATAAAATCTTTTCAGTGAAGGTCTTGGCCACTGTCCGCTCACGTAAAGCGTTTAGCACGATATTCTCAGAAGATGTAAATTGTAAATTGTAGGACAATATCAAATTTATAAACAAGTCTGGGATTTGATCTTCCAGATCTGTATCGGGTGGTGTTTCTATTAGGTCCAGCAGGAACGATATAAAATCTGAACCAAGTTGTTCTGTAAAAAAACAAGAAACAATTAATAAAAAATATACATTTTAATCTATATTTTCAATAATATCGATGCTTTATTTTACTTACCTAAATGCGTAACTGGCATGGGTTCACCCATTGAAAAAATCATTGTAAGTAATAACGACGAATAATTTAATCTTAATACATTCCTGGGATTACTCTTCATATCCCTGCGAAAATAAGAATTTTCGTTATTATTTAAATATTGTATACTTCATTATATTAAATGTTTTAACTCGTAATACCTCGCTAGTTCCATTGGTAAGATACTATTTAACATTATAGTTAGAACCACTGGATCTAAACTGCACATAACGCCAAATGATTGCAACAACAGTTGTCTAATGGTCCATCTCGCCTCCATCTGATAATACTGTATTAATATTGTTACGCCATTGTATCTATCTTGCTTTAAAACGTGTCTGGATACATTTGCGTCGGCATTAGTCTGAAAAAAAAAAATATATGCATGAATATTAATTATTTCATATAATAATAAAACTAAGTAAATCATATTTACAGTTAAATAATTAAATCAATCACATTTTTAGTATTGACAATCATATCATATATGTATATATATATATTATAATAAAAACACAGATCACACATTTTTAAATGTATTCATATAAATTTGGAAAAAATCTAAAAAAGTTAGAAACAAGCTTATACAATATTAACTATTAAGAGTCAAGTTTAATGCTAAACATGTAACGTCGACAGAATGGCAAGTTATAGTTTCATAAAACAAAAACTTACCAATATTTCGGTCAATTCTTTAATATATTCCACGATGATGGATTCATCTTCATAAAGCATCCAACTCCTTTGCTGCGAATCTTCCTTGCACGAAGTCAGCTCGGTGAATATAATTTTCAATCTATTAGCATCGTAAGTTTCTTCTATACTCATTTTCGACACGGTCAACGGTGTCTGCAGCTGATGCAGCAGAGCGTCGAGATAATGACTTACAGTTTCCGGCAGCAACTGCCGCAGGCTAGACACCACGACCGTGACCGCCACCTTGGACATCTCGTGACTGAGCTGAGTGTTTTTGCGCACTTGATCGAGCAGTTGGTAAGCGCTCCGCGAATTAATCGCTTGCAGAGTATTGCTCTCTCTCTTGATCGGCGAGCTGTTCTGCTTAACGGGCGAGCTATTGCTTTTGATCGGCGAGACGCCGCTCAGATTTTGTATGCTACCTTGCGAGGCGCTCTTACGAACGTCGCTGACCGACGCCTGGGCCTTCTGAACGATGTCCGAAGACGATTGACGCGGGAGCGACTGCACACGTTGCTCGTCGCCGTTTACCCGTTGCGCAACCGCCGGAATGTGGTCTACGTTATTGCCGCGAAGGGTCGTCTGCGCCGTCGCGTAGGAGGTGTTGCTCGGCGCCGACTTGACGTCAGCTTCTGTATTGTCGCAAGCAATCGCGGAATGCGTCTCCCTAGGTAAAATGCCGCAGTCCAACTCCGGTGGTTTAGGCGCTTGTCTCTTGGACTTTTTGCTCAGCTCGACCTGTGCCTTCCGTTCAGTCAGCTTCGCCAGGAGATCCTGCTTGTCGGGCTGCACCGACTCGCTGTCCTTCTTAATTTCCGTTTCCAACGTCAGTATACAGTCCTCCAGAAAGTCGATCAGGAACTGGGGCTGCGCCTGGCGGATCAGTCGACAATATATACAATACACTCGTACACACACTCAGGACTCGGAAGTTCCTGGGAATCGAGTTCCACGTACCTTCACGGAGGCAACGTAATTGGACGGTATGTAGCCCAGACGTCCCCCTCTGTTCACCACCTGCCACCAGTTTTTCTGCTTGACGTTACGCTGCAGCAGGATAAAGTACTCGCCCTCCCGGAAGCTGAGAGTCTTGGCGAACGTGGCCTTGAAGTCGTACATGGCCTTAACCATCTCGTAGCTGTCCGCAGCTGTGAGTATAGACGCGATATGTAAAGGTCAGAGTCAGCCGGGAAAAAGGGAGAGAAAATATCGCAAGAGGTGGAAAACGAGAATCCGCGTGTGTCACCAGGGAGGAGTACAAATATGCGGCGAACTCACCTAACCTCGTCGCACCGTTCTCGTCCATCGTCGAAAGCGAGAGTGAAAAGCGACGGCGACAACGCCCAGGTGAAAACCGGAACGCCGGAGAAACCGCCTACTTACTTTCCTTCGCGCCCGGACATCTCATTTCCCTCCTACCTGCCTTTTTCCGTCAATGGGACTTTTTTGCTCCGACCGGCCTTTCCGTGTGTGTGTGTGTATGTGTGTATGGTCGTGCGCGCTGCGCGTGTGTGGCGTGGTCAGCGTGGTGTGTTTAAATCACTGTCGCACTGCGCGACACTGACACACATCACACACATGCACACAAACACACACACACACACACACACACACGTATATCGCTGTCGTATGTCGGCGCTTATTACCGCATTTACCGCGCAAGAGAGAGATTGGCATCGGCATCGAACACTATTCTGCCGTTCACCCATTCACCCGCTATCGCATGCTATCGCACACGTTACAAATTCGCGCGGATTATCGATCGCGACGCGTATTCATTCCGCACACGCTCGGCCTACCTCTTACTCGGCAATTTGCACACAATAGGTCTGTTTTTTTTTTTTGTTCAGTTAAACTTCTTGCGCAGTTCTATCTTCATTTTTCCTCTTTTTCTGTCCATTAAAAAAAAAAATAGCGAGAAAAGATGAATGGCAAGAAATTCAGCTGAAAGAACAGGCCTATAAGGATCTAAATAAGTATGTCAATCGAGAGCAATTTAATTTACAAATACAAATAAAACGAGCTCATCTCAAAGACCAGTATCTCAATAAAATGTAATTTCGAATCTCTTATCGTACTTCATTGGGTATCAAGAGAAATTGAGAATTTCTCGTACGTTATATCATAATCATTAATGGCAACACACTGAGAATAATAAATGTGAAAAATCTATTAATAACTTTTATGATACATTTCATCGATTTAAATAGTTTGTACATATATGGACTTTCGCGTTCTCTTATGTATGTAATGATAAAATTCACGGATTATGTCGACTCGAACATGCCGACGCCCAGTAGTAAATTTCTACGTGAAAAATGTAACGTTAGGACAGACGTATTCTTCGTCGCGAAGGTGCGCAGCAGGTAAGATTCCGAGTTGGTTTTCACGTCTGGATTGTGCGAAACGTTGACGTCCTCCAAACTCATCTCCTCCGCTAACTTCGTGAAGTCCCATAATTTCAGTGTACAATCCAAAGAACCTGCCAATGATGACGTGGGTTATAAATTTTTTAATGCACGATACACGTGATCGTTCGATACATTCTCACCTTTGATCCGCATAAATTTACGATGGACGGTGAACGTACCTGAGACTAAAATATTGCCGTCCCGACTGAACGACAGACAGTGAATGTTGGCCGTATGGCCGGACAAGGCCGCGACAAGGTGGCCGTGTGCCAAATCCCACATGAGCACACGGTGATCCGCGCCAGCTGAGGCCAAGAAGCGACCCTCCGTCGAGAAGGCCAAGGAAAAAATCGGCCCTTTGTGCCCGGTCATCAGTCGGACTTGGCTGCCAGTCACGCAGTCCCATAATCTCACGGTCATGTCGCTCGAACCGCTCGCGACATAATTCGAATTTGGATGGAACTGAACTACCTGTAAAGATAATGGAATAACAGTCGTGGCTCTCTCATCGGGCAAATAAATTGATGCTGGTAAACGCTGGTTAACTCACATCAACGTCTGAATAATGGCCAGCAAATATTCGTAATGGTTGATGAGAGTCAGTCGCCCATAGCCGGGCAGTTTTGTCATTCGAGGCGCTTGCAAAGTAATAACCGTGCGGCGAGAATTTCACGCACCACACGGGATATAGATGGCCCTTGTAACAGACGACACATGTCCATGTGTGCAATGACCATAGCCTTACTGGACAATCGAAATTATTGTAATTATCATATCTATTATTTCTTTAAAAATCAATGTAAATCATGTAACAATTGATATAATTCAAATTATATCAATTGTTACATAAATAAAATGTTTTATATATATATTACACTAATATAAGTACATTAATTATTATTAATATAACATTAGCACACTAAATTAAATAATTTATATTACGCTAATAACTTTTATTATATTTCCTCTCATAATAGATATTGAGATATTTTTTATACATATATTAAAATTATAACCGTATACACACATTATTATTTAATTATTTAAATACATATAGGTGTAATAGATAAGCATTAATTAACTTAATGCTACTGCATTAATGTCTTACTTGTAGTGTCCTCTGACGATGAAAGCAGAAGATTTCTATCTGGACTAAATGAAAGATTGTAAATTGGCCCACTATGACCATAGAGGTTTCTTGCGGTTTCGGATGTACGTTCATCCATCATTCTAACCAATACGTCGTCTGTAATGTTTTCCAAAACACAACTTTATATAATATAAATTAAGAAAGTTGATTTCTATCTTGATTTTATATATTGCCTGCCACGTACCTGCTTCCCTATTAATCTCTTGTAATTGTTCACCCGTTTTCATCAATCTCAGTTTCTGTGGGATTAAACTCCACACCTTTATGCCGGAGTCACTAAATCCGGTAGCTAATAGACTTGAGTCTTCCGCTACTTCTGCCGCTGTTACACTAATAAAAAAAATGACGATTTATATTTATTAAACACGACAAAAGAAGACTTGCAAGTGAATTTTAATGAGAAAAATTTGATTTTATGCACTTACGTATAAAGGGTGTTTAACATTGTGTAAAAACATATAGATGGTAATGTGTCAGGTCCGAGGACAACTCTCTTTGACGCTTCCCTCAGTGCCTTGATTTTTTCTAGCTTATCCGCATCTTTCCTAAATTGAAAATATGTAAGTTGTGTGAAAGACACAGAAGCAACATATCCTGTCGATTCTTTAATGCCGATATAAACAAATCATTAAAAGATCGCTAAAAAATTTCATTCTCGCCGCACGGTTATTACTTTGCAAGTGCCTCGAATGACAAAACTGCCCAGCTATGGGCGACTGGCTCTCATCAACAATTATGAATATTTGCTGGCCATTATTCAAACGTTGATGTGAGTTAACTACGTTTACTAGCATCAATTTATTTATTTGATGAGACAATATATTCATCTTACAAATTGGGCAACGGCATTCTGCCAACAGGTGGTGCATTCGGGTCGGATTTCGTCTTCTTTGAAAATAACGGATCCTTCTTAGCCTTTTTCTTCTTTGGTTTATCTCCGTCTCCGCCACCTGTATCATCTTCCTCTTCTTTGTTTGGCTCCACACACTGAATATCAGGCTCCTTTAAAAGCCCGTAATAGACTTTGGTCTTGTTATCTGCATTTTAACAATTTTGTTAATTTTTTTTCAATGAACCATTAAAAAAAAACAAAATAATTCTCCTTGAGATACAAAACCATTTTATTACCTTGCCTGGTAGCTTCGCCTACCATAGCCCCAGACGTTGCTTCTATCTGCTGCTTATTGCGAGCAACGCCCTCATACATGTCAAAGTAAAGATGCTCCTGTATGATATTTAATAAGACACTATATTTCTTTTCTTGCAAATGTCGTTTCAGTATCGAAAGGGTATCCCTCGACATTCTGATTATAAACTGATTTGATCTGCAAGTAGATGTCAGATATTATGTATTAGATGATAATACGTTTAACACAACATTAATCATATAATCGTACGTCTCTATGCTTACTTGAAAGTGTCTGTTAATTCATTCCCTGCCATTTGCTCCCGTTTTGTTACATTGCACAATCTCTTCAAGTCATCCTGATAATAATCTTCTAAGTTCCCACTGAACTTTTCCATGAGTTGTTTCGCCTCTTTGGAATGATTATTGTAAACCAATTCCAGATACATGTGTACCAATACTGGATATAGTATGGTTCCCAACTCGTGCTGTGTTTTGTATACAACATATATAATATCATATAATACAGGTTTATATATTATTTATTATATATTATATATATAATAAATCATCATTTTACATAATGACATATACCTCAAAGAATATATATACTGTCACTCGACACAAAATACTTGTTTGTGTGCGGTAACTTTGGCTTACCTTATAAATATCCAAAGCTCCTTCCACAAACTTTTTCAATTCGCTGTACGCTTTCTCGTATTGTGCAGGATCTCCCTCGCTTTTGTAAGCGGAAAGAACGCTGGTCACATCAGAATCAGATTGCTGAGCGTCGTCAAGTGAGATGTCGGTGAGATTGGCTTCTTTTCTAAACAACTCCTCGGTTCCCTAAAAAGAAAACGTAAAACAACAAACATTCATTGGCATTTGTTTCTAATTACGGCGTGTGAAAAGATTTATATGTATTTATTAAATTACTCAATAACACTGACGAATGTAGGTTAGGACGCGCGTTTTTGGCGGTGAGGGGATATCTTGGGATTTTTTGACTTACCTTTAAATTGTACTTCTTCAAAAGCTGCAAAACAGCGATCATAGTATTCTTCTCGTTATCCATTTTCACACAAATATCCTTCTTGACAACCGAGAAAAACAAATTCAAAAAAACTTGTCGCGAAATCAAAGCGTCCAAGCACACCGAACTACCGGAGCGTTCTCAGTCAACTGTGGTCAACTCGTCAACTGGAAACGTAATAAAGTGGTACCTGGTAGTGCAGATAGTGCTGGTAGTGCAGCGCAGTCCTGCATTCCTCGCCGCGTGGCGTCACGATCGCAACGATCGATAGCAATCGATAGTCTCGAGATTGCGATTTCGCCACGATTGCGATTCTCGCGGCTTCGATAGATTTCGCGTCTAGTTGTGTAGAACGCGGCGCGTCGCGAACCGAACGGATTTGTGCTCGACGATATTCCGCGCGCTTCTCACGATTTTCTCGCCGTATCCAGAAGCGTATCCTCGCGCACGAAGGGTCGTCGAAAAGGGCATCTCCCTTGCCTCAAACGCGATGTACCTCATCACCGCGTATTTGTTACCGCAGTACCTCGACCGCTGCAGGTGGAATTTCAAAGTGACTCCGCGCGCAGTGCTCGTTGTAGCCAGCTCGTAGTTGAGTGACGCCGTACTAGATATGCGCACGGAAACAGACTTTTTGTGGTGTTCCAAGTTCTGCAAATCGATTTGGATAGATCCTGACGGCAGCTAATCCTCGTCTGCAGATTCGGAGTCGATCGACGGAGATTTTTGCGGGACCGCAACGCAGATATTATACGGACTGCAATCGTCAAGTATGTAAATATGTCGTCGATCGATTATTATTCATGAAAAATGTTTATAGTTAATGCGTTCAGATCTATAAATTAGCTCTCTTTTTCGTAGAGAAATGATTCTTGTCTCTCTTTCGATAATTGTTTGAACAATGGACACGAACACTTTTCAATTTTAATTAACTATTTTCCCACGCTCCTGTACATATGAATTTGATTTCTTTTCACAATTAATATTAAACAATTGAAATGAGATCGATATATCGAGATTATTTAACAACTAATTAATGCAGTTACTTTTTATCATTAAATCCATTGATTCTCTTTTTTTAGAAGAATTAATTAGAATCTCGTAGAAACGCGCTTTTGCAAGTTTTCACTTTGTCTAGATTTTTAAGAACAATTAATGAGCCTCTAAGTAATTTTTAGATAAAAAATTTCCGAAATGTACGTTTCTCAAATAACTAATATAATTGTACAAGCGCTCGAAGTAAGGAAATCTCAGCGAAGTGTTTTTGTTCGACAGTTTATTACATACATTGTGCCAGTATAGAAATATCATACAAATTCGAAGATGCTTGAACGAATTACGAAATATTAGATTTACATGATCTCTCTCTCCTTTCTCTTTTTTTTTTAACCATATTACGTACAAGAGAGCGGTGTATACAACGGGTCCTATATACTCGGAAAGGCTTGGCCACGCGTGTGCTGCGTGGCGAATTTTCATCGCTGCTCCCGCTAAATAAATAGCTAATTAATAATATAATCAATGTTATACACAATTCATTGCGCCTTCCGTCTCACCTAAAACAGACTCTAGTATCGGAAAGTGCTTGTAACGAACGCTCGTCGTTTATTCCCAAAAATATTAGGAAACAATAATTCTGAGACGCGAGACTAGAAAGTAGCTTGCGAAAGTAACGCGCAGTATTTCGAGTCCCTATTTCATTTATTTTTCAGTCGCAGCCGCAGAAAATCATGAAAAGCTACATTCAATGTCGCGAGAAACTGAAACGGTAATATTTCCAAATAATTCCAAAATTATCCGTATTCAATGAATACCAGTCCTTATTTGTAATTGTTTCGTGCAAAAGGTGAAACAGATTTATACAAATGACACGATTTGACGCAAAAATCTGTCCGTACGAATCTAAATTTTTTTTTACAAAATTCAAAACCTAATCTTCGAAATTCATTAGTTTCTTTTAAATTAAGTTTTTAATTCCCATTTACGCATCGCGAAGTATGTACATTTGCTTAAAAACAGGAAGAAAAATAATAGCGAATTTAACGATCTTGAGACTAATTCATTGTTTCAAAGAGTAGAAATTTAATATGTAACATATGGAAATTACACATAAATTTCTATTATATATTTGTGTATAGAGAAAGGTTACCGTCATACCACTTTGCTTTTAAATTATATTTATTAAGTAAAAGTTAAAAATAAAACTCTAAAACAACTCATAAATACAAAAAAGTGTCATTTATCTAGATAACTTTAGTTGTTTTAATACTGTTTAAAATTTTTCAATATCCAACATTTTCGTAAAATAAGCAAATATGCGCCAGTTAAAATGTGCCAAATAAAAAGAGAAAAATATTAATAAAACATAGTTTACTTTATATTTAATATATAACACAATTTTAGAAAACTTAAAATATGTTTAACAAATCTAAAATTAACAATAATATATTCAATATTATTTAAACTACACAATTTGTGAAAGAAAATTGTGTGAAGAAATGCTAGTTCGCATTTGCAGAATTTGTTTTTAACTGATTTTATGTATAGACTCAAAAATTATAATATATGAATAATATGAGTTTTTACCTCTTTAATTGTCTAAACATATTACGTTTTCGTCAATATTAATAAAGTGCAAGTTCCTGAGACATTTTTTGGAAACGTTCAGTTCCGAGAAGTTTCCGAGAAATAAACGGGTGTTTTTTTACAAAATCTACGTTAGTATCGGTGACTTTCCTCTATACACTAAAAATTAAATGAATTTTTAATCTTTCACGACTATATAACATATAATGTATATATATTACATATAATATATATAATAGAAATCAAATGTAAATTTCTGATAAAAATATCATTGGAATATATTATATATATTATAATATATACATATATATATATATTATATATGATTAATTCCTATTAATCTCTTTTTTCTTAATTCTCTTTCGGCTCGCTTCTTGCTAAGCGATATCGATTGCACGATTCATTGAAATGTAATTTTCTTATATTCGATATAAACGAAGGAGCACACCGCTCCCTTGTGCTTCTTCGGTAACTAAGCGTAATCCATCTCTTAACAAATCAAGGCGTGTGTCGTACAAATACAAAGTCATCTTTCCGTACAAACTTTGAGATAACGCAGAAATATCAACGACGATAACGGCAACTTTCTCGCCGCGGATGGTTAAATGGAAACATTATGTGGCATTTGTAATCCTTTTTTGCGAGCATATCTCTGCCGTTTACGAAACTTAACATAACTGGAATAATGTAATTATCAATGTAAATTTAGCGTGCCTACATATATCTGTATATATATATATTCCATTATTCATATTCTACGCTACAACTTGCGCCTGAGTACATCATGATTTAACATTTGCTTAGATTTACAGCGAGTAGCAACTATGTACAGTGTATCTCCAGTACTGGATTTACTGGATATCGAATCGCGTCCCCCTTCTTTTATATATACAGGCAGTTAACGACACACGCGTACAAGCCGTTTACAAGTCTCCAGCGTAATTGATATTATGACATTTTACATAGGCAGCAAATTTCCATTGTTGTCCGGTAATACAGTGAAAATACGCAAGAAAAGAAAAACGATAGAGGCAAACGCGGAAACGTCATGTTTTATCAGAAGCCAAAATGATGGGAATCGAAATAACATAACGCTCGGTCTGGCCAGAATCGATTTTATATATCAATAAGCTGACAATATACAGGACTGTTCAAGACTCTTCAAACTTGTTTCAAGGTTCTCGAAACTTTTTGTACGCTCAATGATTAGACAGTTGTTTCTCGCAAAACGTCTCACGGTGACACATTTCAACGAAATCAAAACTGAAGCGAAAATACATTATTTATGTACGTCCAAGACAGCGACATTGTTCCCCCCCCCCCTCTTCTTCCTTCGCCGCCCGCGTCGTTTCCAACGTATTTGTATTTCGTCATTGTCGTTTTCCTAGCCACTTTTGGTAGTAGAGCGGTTTTTGATTATCGTCGAAAGATCGATGGAGTCCTTTGGTATCTGAGAGTCGTTCCTCCTGTATCCACGGTCCGCGTGTTCCCCGGTTCCGTTCGGCCACACTTCATATCCGCCGTTGCAGGCATCTCGCCGTTATGGCGAGCACCACGACGAGGGTCGCTACGAAAGCGAAGGACGACGGGGTCATGGTGGGTTTTTTCAGTTCGTGCCTCGCACGACACTATGGACTTCCCGTATCGTGGTGAAACGAGTCACTGTCACTCTCGACGTAGGTCACGTAGCTGTCGGTGCTGTCGGGATGCTGGCCCATGTCCGGCCCGCCACCGCCCGGATGATGGGGCCCCGGGGGCGGCAGCGGTCCGCCCCCGCCGTCGCTCATCGGTCCGCCGAGCATCCCCGACGGGGGTGCCAATTGCGCCGGTGGTCCCCCGTGCAGATCATAGCCGTGCATCTGCAATTATTGACACAATGACAGAGCTCGATTTTCCTAGTAATAAAGACAATTCCTGGCAATTCTATGTATGAATATATATCATTCTCTTGCATTCGTATTTATTCTACTTATATTCGCAAAAAGATATTTCCTCTCGATAAAATCTTACTCGCGAAAGTCGCCGTGCGAGGCTATAGTCGCTCTCTCGGCGATCTTCGCAAAAACGAGAAGTTAAATGCTTTGAACATGACACGTTACCTGAGACACTAAATGGTGGAACGACGGCGCGTTAGGATCCAGTCGGTCCAAGTCCGTATGAAGCGCGAAATCCGAAAGCGCCTTCCACGGCGGGTGATAAGCCTGAACTTCCAGAGGCGTCATACCGATAGGACTCTCGTGTCTCACGGGGCTGCTGGCAACCATCGGTATGCCATGCATACCGCCGAAGCCCAATTTACGCCCGTCCTGAAATAAAAAGTGCTTGGTTCCATTAGATCATTCATCGAGATAGCGGTCTCGTTATACGGTCTCGTTATACAGAATGATCCATTTCAAATGTCCACTCCGAATATCTGGAAAGGTATTTAAAAAATATTTCAGATAAAAGTTGTTTGATTTTGAAGGTAGAAGAAGTTGTGTCTATTTATCTACAGATACGGTCACAGTAATGTAAGTTTGAAATTTTTAGTGGGAAATCCCCATTTTTTATTCCTCTAGCTGACGTCGAAACATTTCAAAACGCTGCTTTTAAGCCCCCATTTGAGTAAAAACTTTCTGAGTTAAGAGCTATTAAAGTTTCAAGGTGTAAGCCACATTATTTTAAATGCCTACCTAAATTATCTTAAAAGAAACTATATACTGTTGAGAAAAATGTCGAACTGTTTTGAAGAACCTAAAGATTAAGCGGATTCGAAAGTCGTCTATTTTATCAACTGAATGTTTTTTCGAATAAAAAATTTTTCTTTTCTGTTATCTGGACAGATTTAGCATCTCTTTTTCATAGTTAAAGAGAGTGTATGCATAAATATATATCTGAGCATTCAATTTTATACCAAGAACGAAAAGAATTAATTTTAATTCGTGTCTTTTTTCCGTAGATTAGATTTTTAGTCCAATAATAGCGTCCAGAGCTGTCAACTCGTGACAACATTTGTTTCATATGAAAATTCTGCGGTCGAAACAAGCTTACAAAATAAAACATATGTGGACTGCTTAAGGAAATAATGTTGAGTTCTTAGAATTAGATTTGTCATCGGCCATGTAAATATGTAATAAAAAGTATAGATTTATATTTCAAAAAATTAAGTTAATTTACATTTCACATTTGGTTTGACACTTTCCTTAACACTTTCCAAAATTATTCATAACCAAACAACTTTTATTTGAAACATTTGTTTAGATATTGTGTTTCTTTTAAGATAATTTAGGTAGGCATTTAAAATGGTATGCAAATCCTTAAACATTGACAAATCTTAACGCGGCAAGTTTTTACTTAAATGAGATTTTAAACCAGCGTTTTGAAAACATCTTGACGTCAATTATAAGATTATACAATAAAAAATGGGAATTTCCACTTAAAAATTCCAAAGTGGAATTTCCTTAACGTGATTTTAACATCAACACCTGTGGATAGCATAATTGTTTTCCTCTAAAAATCAAGCAACTTTATCTAAAAACATCTTTTTTCTAAAAGATGCCTTTCTTTCCAAACATTTGAAGGAAACATTTCAAATTAATTACCTTACGTATTCATTTATTCGATTTATATAGCTCACAAAGTTAATGGCAAAGAGAGAGAATTAATATGAGAATTCATCTAACTCTACAGAAAAAAAGTAACACCAGTAAATAAAAAATTGAGAAAAAATAGCATTTCACCTGTGTTATAAAATTATGTTAGAAAAATTAATAAATTGTATTTAATTGATTAATTATAATTATAATTGAATTAAGAAAACATAGTGATGATAATTATTTATAGTAAATATGAAAGGATGACATACAAAAAAATAGTAAAATGTAGTAACGTAAAATGCTTATATTAACAAAAGTATATCATTGATAACGAAAAATGTATTATTATGACAATGACTCGTTTAAAACGAAAGTTTAATTTAAACAGAAATGTAATTGTCACAGTTTAGTGTATAAAATTTATATAACTATATTTGTTATCATTACTATCGTGACTCCGCTATTTCACTGTTACTTAATTTAAAAGTTACATTTAAATGACGAGAATTACGTTAATGTCACAATTATTTTTGTGATTATATTTTCAATTCTATATATTTTTGCGATTTTAAATCAGCAAAAGTATCTTGAATTTCAAAATTATGACATTATAGTTGCTAAAACTGTTTTGTCTTCTCTAAATGCGATCATCGAATAAGTGCAACTCTGCGGTCACAGTTATTATCACCAGAAATTAGATAAACGTTATTAACGCAGCAATTCTGCTTCTCAAACGCAAGCTAGAGAGAATATATTCATTAATACATTTATTCGTTATAAATTTATTAAATTGAATTAGGTAATTCAATGATTGATTTGGCATTCATCGAAACGATATAATTTCCCGTTAAGCCCATACCAGACTATGGCATTGGAAAATTGGCAATTGCGAGCCGGAGATTAGAATTTGATCAATGAAATAAATTTAAATCTTAATCCGCTTTGTTTTGATTATTCGAATTTTAAATCTCTATTTCGCGATCTTTAATCCTCAATGCGCAGTCCGATACGGGAATCGATATCGGCGATGTCGTATAGCTCGTTACCTTCTCCTGCATTTGCTGCTTCATAGCTATCGTCTTCTTCTTGTCTTTGCACCTCTTGTTCTGGAACCACACCCTGATCACGCGCGGACTCAGCCCCGTCATTTCGACGAGCTGCTCCTTCATCAGGGCGTCCGGCCGAGGGTTCGCCGCGTAGCAGGTTCTCAGGGTGTGCAACTGCTTCTCGTTGAGAACCGTGCGCACCCTCGTCGGCTTGCCGTCGGAACCGCCGCCACTTTTGTGGCCACCGGAACCACGAACGCCGCCGACGCCCGCCTTGTGCGATCCGCTCTCAGATCCGGAATCTGCAAGCATAAACGTCGAGAGTCCTCCCACGCGGTGGCCGTAAACCGGGGCTAAACGAGTACGTGTTCCAGATGTAAAATGTATGAATTATGCAAATATAAACAATACGGATTACGGGACATTTTGAAGAGCGCGTTTTAAAGGAAGCGAGATACTATTTATTCTCGAAGAAAACTAAATTGCAGAATGATAACGTATAAATAAGAAAAATAAATGTGTACATTTAAAGTAGTATTGATCGAATCACTGTTTCGCGGTTTGCGTAAGTAGGTATTAATAGTTCGCGGGGGAAAAAAATAGGCGCATTAACGCGAGGGAATGTTTTTTCACGCAAAGCTAATTAGTTAATCTAATAGGCAGACTTGAGGAAGAGATGTTGTCATTTTTATGGTAGCAATAAACTGACGTAAGCGCGCGAATTGCCCTCGAACCGCGAGATCGCGAGAATGGGAGAGAAACGCGGCGTTTCGCGAGAGGCGTTTGTATAAATCTTTCGCCGACTCTTCCGGATTCTTCGTTAACGTTTTTCTCTCGACAGTTACAAAGGGCGGGTGTGCGGTTGCCCGCGGGGTCTTACCCCGCCTCCCGAGAAGATTTATCCCGCGAGAGAGTCGCGCGCGACGAGGCGTCCCGGGTACAAGGTACGGAAGAAGGGAACGGGCGCGATACGATTCCGGACTATCTTCCTAACCGGTCTTGCAAAACGGTCCGAAGTCCGGCTAATGGGAGATCCGGATACTGGTTCAGCATGGCGGACCAACGCGGGGGGGAGCGAAGCAAAAGGTACCGACGCGATCGCCTTGCGGACCGGCGCGGCGCTCGACACAACAGTCAAAGAGACAATATTGTCGATGGGCAAACGCGGATCCCGTGCTCGTGCGATTCCTTGATCAGCCCGAGCGACCTTGGAATCGCGGAACGTTTAAGCGCGAAACATTCGTGACTCGCGCAGAGCCACGGTCGCGCGAACACGGTGATGTTTTATTTGCAAAAGGTGGCAGAGACTTTCCTCTTTTTGTCAAAAAGTATTGCGCTGTTTAATCTTCCCGTCTGTCTCGTAGTCGTTTTTCCTTGAAGGCATCTGAGATTTATTTTAAAAAAAAAAAGGGAAGACAGTAAAAAATGTAAGTCTCCTCATCAACTTTCGTGATTGAAATGATTGTTACAAGCAAGATAGCATATCAAATAAATAATATTAAAAAATTGATATTATTTAAAAAATTAATGATATTAAAAAAAGAAATATAATATATGACTCTTTTGGTGCCTGATTTATTTGTGATTATCGATTTTTTAAATATAACATACACTTTAGCAAAATTTTTAATTATTTTATTAAATTCTGTCTAATAAATCAAAAGTAAAGTTTCAAATATCTTTGCGAGCACCTCGATCTTTGCCTAAACATTCGATCTAAACATTCTAAACGATACAGAATGCGTGTTGAGAGAGAAGAAGCCCTCGCGATGTAATAAGAACGAGAAAATGAAGTGTATAACAGAAGTCATTTAAAATCATTCCACGTCATTCGGAGGCAGCTGAGATAACAATTATAATTTTGATCGATCGTTTCACCCGCTGCATTCTATAATATAACGTCGACGCTTTAGGCGTCGCGTCGTTCGAAATCTAGTAGGTCCGCCAGCGAGGAAGAGACGGAAAGTCAACGAGAGTACACTATAAGAGAACAAACGAAATCCTATTTCTGTGTCCTAACCAAATAGCGGTCTCGGTTGGCATAAGCGGGAATGAGAAACCGGCGTTGACACGGCGGCACGACGATAAGAAGAGTGAATAGACTCTCGACCTTCGAAAAACGATCGGTGTATAGGATCGTGTATAGCTATCATACTGCTAGATTGGAAAGTACCTTCCGCGAAAAGAGTGAAAGAGTAATGCGCGAAGAGACGCCTCAGTTTGACGAGGGGGAAGTTATCTCGACTGTCATCTGGCAAGAAGCTAAATTTCTTCTTCTCAATTCAAATATTCAATTGATCTTTTCAAGATCGACCGACGTTTGACTATTTGATAGCGTGTACGTGCTCAAACGACCGCGTCGAAAATTTGTTTCTTTACACGTAAATAATCTGTGTCCTAATAAATCTGATCCTCTTAACGCCTACAGAGCGCGGCGAGTGTTCATATAATCGCGGGACATAAATTCACAGAATTGAAAAAAAAAGATAAGATTTAAGATCAGATTAGATACAGGATTTACCATTTATTATTTTGAAGAGTCATGAGAATTATATCTTTCTCTTAGGTATTATAAATAAACTGTATACGAAAAGACATCCAAGACATTTTATTTTAAATGTTTATAGAACAAGAATAGTCGCGCGAATCGTGCAGATCACATGATACCAGAAAAAAAAACGATTGTTATTTCGCGTAGATCCGAGAGCTTATTTAATATGCAGTTTATTAGAGTTTATTGGTAATTCGAGGGCTATTAATAACTCGGCGACACGTTCGTGTATCACACTCGGATGCCCCGTTCCCTCAGCGGGATATCCCCGGCGCGCTAATAAAGAAGATACGAATAAGAGGAAACAGATCGTGCGTAGTTATGCGCGACAGTAGTTGGCAGGGTGGTGTTACATTTGGCACCTCGGCAGCGCTCCGAAGACACGTCGGGCCACTACCGTCGGCACAAGGTGGTCCAAACTTTTTCGTGCGTATAGGGAGAACGACGTTTCACGCGCGACGGATCTCCAATGACGAATCACAATGACAAACACGGGACGACGTGCGCACACGCTGCCGCACACGGGTTATTTGCACGAAAATTAGTATATCGGGTAATTATGCCGACGTTTGTCCTTTGCATTTTGAGAGGGAAGAAAGCGCGGAGAGGGGATTTACACGGGAGAAAAACGGTAGCCCGCGATCACGTCGTGCACGCGTCACGGTTTCTCCTTCCGCATCTCGATTATTGTATTTAAAAAAATTTATCCATTTCTTCTCTTTGTATCAGTGAGAAAAGAAATCACGCGTGCTGTTTGACATCAAATGTATAATGTAAATGTCTCAAATCTCATTTTTAAGATTATTTTATCGCAATTTTTTTCGTTTAATATCCCGACGCGCTGGTATCGTATTTTAAAGCGTAATTCTTGGATAGCATGATTTCGCCGACGTTTACTTAATCCTTTGTCATTGACATACTAACCGATTTGGTAAATTAGCGAGTTGTAATTGCGACTGCCTTTCAACTCGGAGGTGTCAAAAGAGTTAATAACCGAACGCGTCTGGCATTAACTCCAGCATTGATTATTCGTCGGATCGTCCTTTCCTCCCGAAACCCAATTGCTGCCCCGGTGCAATCCCGGGACTGCTGTCTTACATATAACGGTTTAGATTTAGCGTCTGAATTTCGGGCTCCCGGCTCAATTGAGTTAATTCGCTCGGTGGCAGTCCAGCCGGTCGGACGTAGGTACTACGTACGCGCGTTATGCCGGGCTACAGGACATTAAGCCCACGTAATCCTGACGTGTAGAGGGGTAGTGGTCAAGCCTTTACGGTCTTAACGGCTTCAATTATCAACACCTAATTATACGTCGTGAGCCTAACACAACATAGGAGAGTCCTTTGAGCTTATACCCTCGAGCGGGGCACCCTTTTGTAAATTTGGTCTTTGGAAACACACGTGGATAGACTTGTGCCTGATAATCCACAGATGTAGCCCGTCGTTCTGACGCACGTCAGAAGCCGGATTTCCCCATTTCGCACCGGGCGCGAGATAATTTAATCGCAGAATCTCGATAACGCTGCTCAATTAAGGATAACTGACGGGGAGGAGAACGGAAATAACGAGAGACTTGTATACGAAAGTAGACTTTATGATGAACGCGACGTCTAAATTCAGAAGCGCGGCGCGGTTACTGTTCCTCTCTCTTTTCCCTTTCTTCGAAAAACCTCGGGGAGAGCTTTTGCGATTTTTCAATGACGCCCACATCTTCGCAACATCTTCGAAACGTGTCGAGTGTGTGTAACGCGCGCGAAGAAAAGAGGAAAAACGAAAGGAGTTCAAGTTTTCGGCGTGTGACCGAATGCGCTCACCTGACATCGAGCCGTCGTTCGGGTGCAGATGGTGATTGTTGTTCGTCAGGGAGGCGTTATTGTTATTCTCGCTTCCGGGTATACCAGCGGTTCCGGTGCAGTGCTTTCCGCCCTCGAGGACATCGTGATCGTGCCGGCAAAAAAGGCCGTCCTGCCTCAGAGCGAACTCATCGCCGGTCTCGAGCCGCCTCATGCAGGCGGAACAACGAAAACACTCCACGTGATAGATTTTAGTTTTCGCTCTCATCACATAGTCATTTTTGCTAAAACACTGGCTACACTTGTCGCACTTCGTACCGAACAACCTGTAACACATATATGAAAGAAAAAGAGATGTAGTTTTTACATATGCAATGACGAACATGACGAGCTCGCAAAGCGCGACTTCCCAAATAGAAAAACTGCGAATAAAGCTTGAATTAAATTTTGTGGATTATGAAAAAATTTAACGAAATGAAAGAAGAATGCTCGAAAAATCAAGAACATTTTTCTATTGAAACAAACGTAGTCAGAAAACAGAAAAATTTCCGTGTAAATATATTTTTAAAAAAATTACACAATTCTGCAAGGATTTTTTGTTTAATGTACTAATTTTTTCCTTCAAAACTTAATAGCAAAATTATAAGATCATGCAGAGAATGAAGATTGTTTAATATTCTTAAACAATTTTTATTCTCAAATTCACAGATCTGTGCATCTTTTCTAATTGATTTTCTTGATATCTAGCGCATTACGATCTATAAGTATTACAGATATTTAAAACGTCATGAATAAAAAATGTTTCATTATTTTATGTTAAATAATTGAGAAAATACAAGAATCATTAAGCATTAATCTTTGATTAATTTTTTATATTGATACATATACTTAAATGAAAATTCAAAATTAGTCAATATTAATTCTGGCAAATTATTAATAATTGTTTATTCACATTTCTCATTGTGAAATAACTGCTAACTGCTAAAACGTTTGTATCAATGCCAATCTAATATCGAGAATGAATCATATATAACTTCAACTTATTCATGTTTTTTTTATAAATCTCCATTCTTTGTTTCCTATTTTATTACATCACGAAGTTTTAAACATTTTCAGTTGACAAAATAAAAAAGTCTGTTCTAAATCCGATAAATGCAAAGTGGAGGAACATAAATCGAGCTGAAGTGACTTTATTGTCGCGTCATATATTTATTTCTGTACGCGGTACATTGAGGTCCAACTTTTTTATCCACATACATATGTATATAGTATATGTACATATATATAAATTCAATAAATAAACCGTGCGCTAATATGTGCAGCACCAGGATATAATGAAATGTCCAATGTACATCGTTGAAATTGGAAAAAATGCGGTAATGTGAATGAAATTGATGGCGGTGTAACGCGGAATTAATGGTTGCCGGTCGCGTAATTGACGATCACGTTGATATATAATAGACATTTCTATTGTTACCATCGCTACCGCTTATTTTTCAAAGTCGAACTTTCTCTATGCGCATGAAGAGATGTGCCGGTGCATCTTGTACGCGTGCAAACGATTATTCGCGTTCCCGCGGCGTACCATAATCAAAGCAAAATCGTATGTTCATCTTATAACTTTATTCTCTACTTTTGCAAAATAGACCAATTAAAAGAATCAACATTCCAACTTCGAAACATCACCTGCAGTTTAAAAATATATAAATTGCATATAATTTATATCTTTCCAAATAATAAATTACATATAAATTATATATTAATGTATATAATTATATATAAAGTTATATTATAAATGTATAAGAAATATACATATATAATTATTGAATTTATATTAATATATATATACATAATATAATATATTATATAAGTACATAATTGTATACACAATACAGTATGTAAATCATACTACAGCGAATTTTGGCATATTCGACTGCGTGATTATTTTTTATGTAACAATCGTGGCACTTTCGCGATTGTTAGCGTTTGTCTGCCGGAAATGGCCGCCGTCGGGAACACCCAGAAGAGAACGTATGAGGAGGGAGTTACTTTGGTAATTTGGACTTTTGAACGAAAGCGACAGCAACAACAAACGCCCGTCATCGCTGTCGCTCGAGTCCGCGGCCGGATACGCCAGTCTTCTTCGTGTTACGGCGACGTCCCGACATTCGACGGATCAGCGCAAATAAACCCGCTGCCTCGACACGGAAAAATATTTGGTCCAGGTCGAATTCGTGCCGATGGGTTATTTGGCGGCATTACCGTCGTGTGGACGGTGAAAGAAAAAAAAAACTCGAGAAAGAAAGAAAAATCTCCGCGCGTGCGAGAGATGCGCCTTTTTCACTTCTGGCACATTCCCGTCCCTATTTCTGTCACGCCGCAAGTGACATAACAACGAAACGTGTACAGCAACTTCAATTAATTTAATGTTACCGCGCACCAAATTGAATGTAAGCATTGCAAAATCAATTATGATAATTGATTCGATTATAGATTCGTTATTAAGGCACGTCCGTCATTCTGTCATCATCGGAGAACAGAAAACCAATAATAGAAAAGGAATAGATTATTATCGAACAATACATCCTTCAAGAAAAATAATCTGATAATAGACGTTTCGTTTAACGAGCATTTCGTATTAAATATCTTGACGACGCTCATGCTTTATTCTCTAAAAAAAATTGTCAAGCGGCAATTTAAAGTACTTACTTAAGCAAGTTACTTTGTAAGTCGTCAAACGTAACGAGAATATATTTTCAAGATCTGAATAAGAGAAAGAGAGAGAGAGAGAGAGAGAGAGAGAGAGAGAGAGAAACTTCTTATTAAAATATCTGAGTCTCAGCAATCTGAACATCACCGATGCAAAGTTATAATTTTACGTCTGCCTCTGGGAAGATTAATGAAAAAAAAACTTCATATACATATAAAGTCTTCACTCATATTTTCGAGACTTTAAGTCGGCAAAAGCTGCTTAACCCCAGGGTTACGTAACCCCGTAGCTGTCGAAAGATATTTTTCGCAGTTTTATACCGCGATATAGAATCGACGAGACTTCCGGCGGTTTCTCGTGTATATCGGCTGTGTCACACCCTGGCATGCGTCTATGCGGCTATCGCGAATGGATCGACTGTTTCAACCGCAGCGTCAGTAATAACCGTCACCGTGTGCCAGGGTGGTGTCGATCAATGCCACGCATCGCCTCGTCGGCGTTGACTCGTGAGCTTAAACTCCCGGCGAGTTCTTTCGCTCGCGCGAGCATATAGTATAGTTGCGCGCACCTTCTTTTTGCACGCGCCAGCGCATGCAACGTCGTGACAGTGACGGTGCAATGTGGGCATACGTACGCGTTACGCATATAATACGTGTGTGCGTGCGTTCTCCACGTGTATACCTCGGATAAAAATACTCCGGACTTTCTCGGCTCTGTGTGTCGCCCTCTCCTTCCCCAATCTCTGCCTCTCGACCATTTCTCTCTCTCTCTCTCTCTCTCTCTCTCTCTCTCTCTCTCTCTCTCTCTCTTTCTTCTTCTCTGTCCCTCCTTTTTTCTTTTATTCTTTTCCCTCTTGCTCGCCTCCCGATCCCAAGCGTTTGCAAATGCGTATCGGAAAGAGCGTATCGCGTGTCGCCAGAGAATGTAGCGGTCGCAGTGACAAGAGGCACGGTTTTGCATTAATTACCATATTGCACCGCGATCGTGAGGCCCGGAGTCTCTCTCTCTCTCTCTTTTCCAGAGTGCCTCTCTCGTTCCACCTCTTCGTGGAATTCGTTCGTTAAGGAGCGACACTTAACCGTCGGACGATGAGAGCGGCGTCCGCTTGACGCGTACCCACGTCATCGCGCGTATTTCGTCGCTCTCGTAATCGCGAAGAATTAATCACGTTTCGGCGTCGAACGCAACGCCCGAAGATCTTTCCTCGTTCCTTTAAATGCACCCCGTGTCGAAAAATCGAACGCTCGTGGTGTTCGTTCCTCGTCGAAGATCCTTTCTTGTTTTTTCTTTCCTTTTTTTTTCGACTAGGGTTGAACAATCACGGTCAAAGGAAGTTTCCCTTGTCCGACTTTCCAACGTGAAGTTTCTTTCAAAGAAACGCGTCGACGTGACTTACCTAACGTAATCGCGCTTGCAGTAAGTTTTGCCGTCCCGCACGAAACAGGTGCATTTCTCGTCCAGGAACTGTTGACACTCGGCACATTTCAAACACGCCGCGTGCCATTCCAGATTAGGCGCTACCCTCAAGATCCACTGGTCGTGAATTCGACCGCCGCAGCCAACGCAGAGCGAGCTCCTGCCTTCTGAAACACAAACAATCGATCTACTTGGAGAGAGAGAAAAAGAACAGTTCTTAAAAATTTTTAATTTTACAATCGGAATCGTAATCTCTCGTACCGAATGTAACACGGTGCGAAATCGTCATTTTTACAATACGTATATCTTCAATTTTCGAAATCTATAAAGATCTCTTAAAAAGACGAAAGTTACGCTCGATCTGAAGACCTGATCGTTGCGTTTCCACGAAAAAATCTGATATTAGATAATAACGTAAAATAATAATCTCGCGTTATCTCGAGGCATACATCCGCGGTGAAAGCACAAAGGAAAACCTGGCCCGCGACATTTTGTACGTATTTCACGGATGACACGCGAGCTCGAATTGAAACACGAATGGGCGATCGATCGATCTTATCGTCGAGAATAACGACCACTCGTTAGTTACGTATTAGCCGCGAAATAACGATCGCGACAACATCGCCGACATCGCCGTGCCCGGCGAAGCCGCCGACAAACGAAAAATCAAATCAATACGTCGATCTGTCCTGCCGTCGCTTTCGCGTCGCAGCGCGTTATCAGCGATTTCGCGGATAAAGCTTACGTAATGGAATCGCGCGTACCAGAGAAGTAACAAGGATATTACGCACTCGTTTGCATTGTCAATCAAACGACGACAAAAAATTTTTTTGAGAAATTCTTATATTATGATCTAAAAAAGTTTTTTTTTTCA
>NW_012026864.1:1644892-1728235 GCF_000956235.1 Wasmannia auropunctata
TGCTCCTACTTAATAAATAGTTATTTTTAACTAAAACAATATGATTACTTTTAAATAAAACAATAAAATTTAATCCAAATTTGGGTTAAATTTGACTGTTAACTGTTTAATTATAATCGTAAATTATTTAACTCCATTGTTTTAGTAAAAAATAACTATTTATTAAGTAGGAGCAGTGGCGACTTAAATAAGGTTCAGTTTAACACTATAGATTTAACAGTGTATATAGAAGAATAATTTAAAAAGAAATTTTAGGAAACAAATAATTTATAATGCGCAATTCTTTCCACTAACAAAAAATTGTCTCTTCCATTTTATTGTCCAGTGCTTCCAATGCAAACTACGAACTCCAGATTTTCAGAGTTAATTTAGAATTTAAGTTCTTCTCCGTTTCTTTGTAACGGAAGGAAACATTAAATAAGATTTTTTTTTAATTTAAGATTAAATTTTTTTTATTTTAATAAAGACGATTTTGCACGTATACATATCATTACTTTAATTAACATTTTAGTTGAAGCATAATACTATTTATTCGCGAATTAATGGTAAATAGTACAATATTATATTTTCTGTTTGACAGATATGGTAAATGCTTATCTATGTATTAATTTATGTTATTTTGTTTATTTCATCAGTTTCTCTTTTGTAAAATTTATGTAATAAGTTATTAACTCAAAATTCTATTATATTAATATTTTATATAAAAATTTAATTTTTTATTTCACTATTTTCTCTTTTATTAACTGTTTGATATAAGAATTCCGTAGCTTAATTTATACAATATTTTTGATCGTATCTAATATTGTATCTAATATAAAGAATATTATTTAAATTGATAATTTCTCTCAGATTTTTTTTTGTAATTTAATGTTAATAAATTTTCTTTAGTTTCTTATTTTAATTCATTTTCTACTGTCACTACTTCACAAATCATTTTCATAAAAATTTAATGTTTTCCTAAAAAAAGTTTAACGTATATTCGCTCACATCACGTGTGATATTATACTACGATCGTGAATATGTTAACAAATCCATGAGGCGAAACTTGTTTTATATATATAGTATTGAGGAAATTATCCTCGCGAAATTATTTATAGCTCTCCATAATATTACATACATTACCGAGACGTATAATTAAACTTCAAAATACAATTAAAACGATCAATTTATCGCATTTAAATAAACATCGTCGATACAAATATGTTTTGCATAAATTTTCTATGTAAATATTTAACGTTTTCCGAAAAGAGAGCAATACCATTCGATACACCAACCGTACTTTCGACTTGCGACAGTATACGCATGGAAGTACTACTTAAAAAAAAAAGTTATCGAAGCGAGATACCAGAGGTTAACTCGCGGTTAAATTAATCCACTTAACGAGAGTACGGTATAATTCGTAGACAGCACGGGGGGGAGGGGGAGACGGGTCGAAAAGCGCTGTCGACGGCGCGAAAAAAATTGTAGAGCTTTCGATATATCGCTCGCGAGTCTCTATCTACGACACGCCGACCGGCGTTGCGCGAGGGCCGCGCTCGAAAATCGAAATCGGGCGCCGCGCGACCGCGGACGCTTCCTTCGAGACGCGTCGTCACGCGAGTGCGTGCGTGAGCAAGGCGTCAGCGAGCGCGCGGCGCGGCGACGAGGAGAGGAGTGCGCCAACGAAGCCGCGTCGAGGATCATCAGGGGCGTACACGCCTGGGCGGCGCGCGTCTACCGTCTCGCCGCCGGAACTCCGCCCAGAGAACCGACGGCGAGACCGTCCGCGATCGGCGGTGTCCGCCACACCGGATTCTGCGCCCTGACGCGGTGCGGTGCGGCGGCCGGGAATTCGCGGAGTCCGCTCGCTCGATGGACGACGATCCTACCTTTTTTTTTCCTTCTCGCCGCGACGCCGATCCCTCGTGCGCTGGGGTGTCGGTAGCCGCGTGAGATTTTCACAAAATTTGAACGATACTATTGCGAGAGCTGGATATTATTATGAGATGTACAAACATTAGATGATATTTTATCAAATATAATGTTATTCATTTGATACACGTTCGGCGCTGTACAGGTGTGTGTGCCTTCATCTCTAAAAATAGGTGCGTCGAACGCGTCTCACGCGTTTAGATATCCGCGCGTTATGGCTGCAGCAATGAGCTTAAGCGTGGGAAATGCGCGAGTATGTTGATACGCGTTAAAAGGTAAATTATAAGAAATTGTAATAAAGACGCTTGACTCAGAGAGAAAGAAACAGAGAGCTAGTTACATCTAGTGTGTCTATTAAACATTCAATGTGTACATACCTTTGTTAAATATATACTTATTCCTGTATACCGTAAATATTTTCCCATGAATATTTTTCTCTGATTCCTAGCATCTCCATGTCAATATTTTCTTAATTCCGCGGAAAGAAATTGAATGTAATTTAAGAGAATTTACAAATGTGTGGAAACGCAAACGCCTCAATTGCTAACAAGTACAATGGGAATAACAAGTACAATTATGTATAACGTGATTCTCTTTATTATGCATTTATTATGCATTTATTTATGAATATACTTCACAACTTATTCATAAATGTTACAAATGAGATATCAAACCCGTCATCTTACTTGACACGTCACTACCACCTACTTGTACAATTTTCATATTTTTGTCATTCACGCTGAAAAGGAAAATTAGCTATGCACTGTCATTCCGTTCCGTTTATCAACTGATAAGTATAATTAGACGTTAATTGTCACTAATTGGTTAAAATAATTATTTTTCAAAGATAGAGTTACCTTCGCCACGGTTAAGTTATATAACATATACATGCATATGTATATACATATAGTATAAGTATAAAAAGAGCTTTTGTTTAGATAAAGCTTTTAGATAAAGAATGTCAAGACTTTAGTCTTTTTCAAAACTACAAAACGGTTGTTTTAACGAACGGTTAAGAAAAAGAAACTAAGAATAGGAAATAAGAATTTTTTCTAATAATCATTCAATTAATCACTCGCAATAAATCAATAAATTTTTTAGCAAGATTTTGGCTTTTGCTTAAAGATCTATCTCTATCGAATTAACATAAAATATCCTAAGGTCGTTTGTTTTAACCAATGGATTTAAGAAAGGAAAAGTAATAAACATAGAAAATAAGACAAAACGAAAACTTAAAGGTAAAAATTGATAGACTCATCTAATTATAGATAAAAATTCTCATACAAAGATATTGATAAATTTTGAAATTATCAAACATTATTTTTTAGAGTGCTTTTGCTAGTCTCTTTAATAATCAACTATTAATAATTAGCTTTAATAATAAGCGGATAATGCAGCAATCAAAATGAGGAAATTTTATTCTACATTCAATTACAAATAAAAACTAACTTTACTTCTAACAAGCTTCTAATTCGAAAGGTAATCATCTTTGCCAAAGACAAGTTCTAGTAATAATAATCTAATATAGAAATTGGTTGTGTAACGAACGGAGTCCTTCGTAGGCGTCACAGCAGCCACGGTGATGCAGCGTAGATTTAAGAAAATAGGTCAAAGTTACAGAATACCGTGCGAAACTTTTCATCTTTTCGAAGTCTATCGAGTTTGAAAATCGTCGAGGCAACGACACTTGATTTTTGGTCAGAAGAAAGACCTCCGTCATTCTCGAAAACGTTCGATAACCTTATATACGGTCACCGAGATCTGCGAGTTTACACGAATTGCGGGACACGTACTCGCGCGTCGGGCATGTAAATAGATACTCGCGCGCGGGACGCGGGAGAATCTCGCGACCACCATGAAAATTCCCGACCGGCCAGAGTGGATAAGGTCAGGGTGGGTGCGCGGCGCGAGAAAAGAAAAAGGAAAGAGGAGAGGAGCGAGCGAGAAGAGACCGCGGCGACGAGAGAGAGACGGGGACGCGGGAGTCACACCGCGTGCATGGAGGCGAGGGCAAGGTCGGTCAGGATCAAAGGGACTCGGACGAGCAGAGAGTGTCGGCGGCATCCCATTAGCCAGAGACGACAACCACCTCGTATCTCGGGCTCGGATCCTCGGAGAGCCAAAGCGTATACAGACTCAAACGCGCCAGCCTGATGCAGAGCGCGCGCACCTCTGTACTACGCCAGAGCGCGCGGCTCGATCTCTCTCCCTTCCTCCCTCCCTCCCGCGGCCCGAAATCATCTTGAAGATACCATCGCGTATTTGTCGCTATTTCGTTATACACACATCTCGCTCACGTGGGCGCGAATGATATAATGCCGCCGGTGCCGGAATTACCGGACGTGGAGCGTATTTTTTTCGACCCGAATCTGGTTAACCGTTAGAAGGAAGATCTGTGATTTCGACGAATCCGGCGTTCCCCCGTGGGGGGGATTCAGAAATTACGCTTGTCATGAGATTATAAAATGACAGAATTTACCATGTTTAATGGCAGAACAATCTTTCTCCATTATATACATATATATAAAAAAGCGGGGAACAATTATGGAGATGGTAATTGCAGAGCGCGGATTTCAAATTTTCAGTCGAATCTGTATTAAAATGTAACATAATTTTGACGTTTTATAGCTTGTGACGATTTTCTCCCTCTCGCATCCGAAAAGCTGTTAATTTTTAGTCACCGTTCGTTACCGGCGCGACCGATTATTGGCAATGGATCACGTTGCGTTGACATTAACAAGTAATAATGAGCCGGGCGACAGATTACGATTGTGATTTGCGATTCGTACTTAAAACTTCCACGTGATATGACAGGAATCATGATTACCATCCAATTATAGTGGATGGAAAATCTTTCGGTTACATGGAAGGTTAATCCCCCCGTTAATGTTGCAATCACATACGACGCGTCGATTGATATTACCACATCAGCGCTCTGTCGCGCGTCACACTGTCGTAGTCTTAATCGCGTTTAATGCAATTTTGTACAGTTTTACACGCTTAATCCTAGACTGCACACGTTTACCCCGACTCATTTATTCGACGTAAAACGGCATCGAGTGTCAATATACAAAATAGGAGACGTATATCTATTTATAAATAAGTGTGTACTTTTGTTTGTACATTTTTAATATTCATATATATATATTTTTTTGAATATGAAATTTTGAAGATACCGCATTGTGCGGCTCTGCGATAGCGCGGAGAAATGCGAGACGTACCGCGGCCGCGTGATGTCTTTTTTAACCATTGGCCGAGAGAGTGCCTAGAAAAAGTTAAAAGCGGGTATCAACGCCAGTACGGTTCACGCCGGCCGGTCGGAGCCGTGATATAATTTATTCACGGGAGAAGTGCATGGCGGAGTCGCGTCGATAAAGACGGGGAGAATGTGCTGCCTGGCCCTCGTCACGATTGATCGGTGGCAAAACTCGATCTCCGGAACAGGCCGAAGGATAGTAATGTCATGCGGCAAGGTGGTCCTCCCCCTTCTCTCCGCGCCGTCGTCGTCTCCCTCTTTCCTCTCCTCGTATAGATAAAAGAGAGCTACGACCGCACCGATTTTTGTTGGAGCGGCTCCGCTACTGGCCGAATGTGGGTGGCGGGTCGTTCTCCCGTTCAGTTGTAGGTACAGGTCATATATTTTGGCGACGGTGAACGCGCCACCGATATATCTTTTTGTTCGCTTTTTCCTTCGCGAAGGAGACAATGTCGCTAAACACGATATCGTCATCTATCTATGCGGCGATTAACCTCGAGTACAGGGTTGTATCTTACGCGACCATATTATCTTCACTTTTTCAACATCTAAATCTGTCGATTTCCACTTGTTAAATACTAAAATGCCATATATTGTTTTTAATATTTGACGTGCAAATTTGTGCTTCTCGCGATTTATTATCATAAACCTTAATTCGCGACATTGTTATATTGATATTAATATACTCTTTAATTCAAATATGTCTAACGGAAGATAACGTTATTTGTTTACGCAATATCTAAACGTAATTCGCAAACGGACAGAATTTTCCCACGACAATAAACTCTATACGTTCGGTTCGTCGAAAATGCGAGAAGTGTCGCTGATATGCGGCTCGGAGTTTCCAAGCTCGTTATTTTCAGGCGGAGAGAAGAAAACATTAAAAAGAAATATATGTTGAGATTGCTCTATGGGACAAGAAAAAGAAAAATAAGAAAAAGGAAGATGTAGATAGATGCGGCAAAGAAATGTAAGACGTTGAAGAAGAAGAAGACGAAGAAGAAAAGGACGAGGGGAGCGAGGAGAGGGAGGGGGGGAAATGTGGACGTATCGGCGATAGAAGAAGAAGGAGAGAGAAAGAGAGAGAGAGAAGAGGAGCAAGGAGATATCTTGGAGTAGCTTGCTACTACGAAGGAGGATGAGAGGGAGAGGGGGAAGCGGCGCGGCGCCGAGGTTTGTGTCGGGGATGTCTGGTTGGCAGTTCAGAGGCGCCGACCCGGTGTCCCACGGCGTTCGTTTGGTATTTCATTAACACCTCCGCTAATTATTTCCCTTTTTTTACCGGCCGCAGTTTCGTAGCGGAATCGGGGAATGCAACCTTACAAGCCCGCACGGTGCAGCCTCCCCTTCGGTCCGCTTTTCGAGCAGCTGGCCGCCCAAGATACGCGCCCGTACAAGCCGGCGAATATGCGTATATACGCAAATGTATACGGTAATGCGTGTACACACACGGACACGCATGCACGCGCGCGAGCCCGGCGCGTAAGTGCGTATACACTCGGCCCCGCGTCTTTAGCGGCCGAGAAAAAGGAAAAGGAGGAAGAAAAGGGGCGACGCGCAGAAGTAGCGTGCAAATTTGCGAGCGGGTATCACCGTCGGCAGAGAAATGCAGAGAATCGCCTCGCGATGTCTGCTCGAGCGGATCCGCGGCACGGGCACAAGCCCGCACCTGTCTCCTATCGTGATGAGACGCACGCACGGACGGTAAAAAGTGATCAGAGAATGATATTGAATAATTTGATAATTGTATTCTTTGTCGAATACAAAAGTACAATTTAAATCTCGTTCGACTATATATGTATATATATACGTGCAAAAAGATTATCGCCGCCGATCTTCTGTCAAGGCGATCAAGAAACTATATAGCCGTTCGCGCAAATGAAGTTTACGAGTGAATTGGAAAAGGGTGTAAGGCCCGCGAAATACCTATATTATTGTGCTCGAGGCACACGAAACCACCGGGAGAGATCTGTCTGGGTTACCGAAATAACGACGGTCCTAATCGTCGTATAGAATTCAACGCGGGATTCTCGCTGGCGACGTCTGGCCCGGAGATGACAAGCGCCCTGGACCGGGGCGCAGCATCCTCGGCGCCGCTCCGCCGATACGCGGGCACCGCGCGGCCGACACTAAATTTAGGGCGTACGTTTAAATGAACGAAAAGGCCAGTCCTCAGATATCCCCCGTTGAAATTTATGTAGGTGTTGGCCGTGGCTTTTATCAGTCCGGCCGGCATTCCTGCGCGTCCACCCGGCGCCCCGACGTCGCCGCCGAGCAGGTTCTAATTCGTGCACGACTCCGAGTCCGTCGCATCCCTCCCCTGTTGTTCCGGTGATCCACCCTTGCACCCGATACGGCAATGGGAATCGCGCGAGACAACGCATTGATTTATCTTCATAAATTTTTCCTCGCGCTTGACATGCGCTCGCTTTGCGTCACGTGGAAACAATTTGCGGCGATAACGCAAATAATTGAAGGACTATTATTGGGGCAAAAAAATGGAAAATTTTCTGATGCGCATTTTGTACTAGCGTGGAAAACTTGCTGTTTATGACTGTGAATTCGGAGCAAAAGAAAGTTTTTAAATCAGTTAACGCTTTCGCTTGCGCATCGTATTCGAAATATTGTAAACTATATATATTCATATTTTTAATTTCCGCTATCTTCTTTCGATAGTGATGTTTTAAACACTGAAGTAATTGTTACACGATACAAAGTTTATTTAATATTCTATGTATAAGCAAGTCCTATAAAAATCAAATGTACAACTTGTCGCTCGTTTATAAAATGACTCACTATGTGAAGGTAGTTATACTGCAAGTTTTACCCATTCTATCCATTCTTCCGAACTAAACACAAAATGTTATTTTTTTAAAGCAAATCTTGCATACTAAATTCAGATTTGGTATCGAAATTTGGCATAAGAAATTGCGATTTCAACATGAAGCCATCTTTACTGTTCGATTCACATCAAAGGCTTAACGCCTTTGTAATTATTCTTATGCATTTTTCGACAGCTTGCGTGTGACATGGAATTTCGGACACTTGCAATCTGGTATCCATTTAGACGTAATAAATGAATCAATACTTCGAGACAAAATATACTGCAATAACGACGACGATGTAAATGTGATTGCAAGAAAATTTTCCATTTTTAGCCTCACCCTATTATCTACGCAATCTTTCAGAATTTCGATTTTGATCTCCATGGTCTCTTTCCTTTGTTATTTAACGTTAATTAATGCCACACAGAAAGGTTTTTTGTTTTTTTTGCTGAAATATTTAAAAATTTAAATACAGATTTTAAAAATAATTATATATTGGGCACTCAAGTTGTTAAAATGTTGTCAAAACTTTTTGCAGTATTATCATCATGTTCGAGTAGCCTACATAATTATTTTGATGATCCAATATAAGTTTTTTTAGATCTATTTTTAGATCTCATTAGATCTCTAATTTTTATACTTCAGCAAAATCATTTTTTCTGTACAGATCCTGTGAAATGGCAAATTTTTATGTCAAATTTTTACATCGAATTTCCCATCAATATTTAATTTTCAAGGTCTCGGTATAAGAAAGTCCATTTTGTATTTCAATGAGCAATTTAATAAAAATATCTGGCTTCACTTTTATCGACAGAATTATTACAAAGAAACGAGGCACAAGAAAAGAATCTCATCCATGAAAAATGTATGCAAGCATTAATATGGCTTAAGCGAGAAAGAACATAAAATATAACCTATTCTAAGAAAGAACATAAATATAGCGTGCTCTAATTTTTATAAAGAATTAATCATTTTATATCCGGATCAAGATAAAACTATCGCTGTCTTCACTACTGTACTGTTTCACAAACTTATACGGTCATTTTAATAAACGTCTCGTATTATGACGAAAATCAATTATATTTAGCGCGATTTAAGATGATAACGGAATAATTATTATCTCGATTATCGCGTTTCCCCTCGTGTATATATAATAAAGGTGCAAAAGGAATGAAGATCTTTTACAGCCACCGAAAAATTCTCCGTGGAATCCCTTCGTCAAACATCGCCGGCACTTTATGGTCATCCTACCGTACAAATTTCGCCTCGTGCTAAAAAAACTGATGAAATGGACGCGTGCCTCGCAGGCTTAGGTAAACAGACGGACGCGACGCCTGTCTGCGTTCCTCGCCGTCCGAGAGACGTGCATTATGTATAATGCTTGTCGCGCGCGACAAGTGCACGCCGTATATCGAGGCGTGACCGGGAAGATACACCCGGACGCGGTCCACCCGTCCGCAGGGCAACCCGGGTTGCAATTTCTCCGAAGAGAAAAATCGTCCCCGGGATGAGATCGGGAACGACGATAAATCGGACATACCATACCGCGCGCCGGCCCGACGATTACGCTTCTTTATAAACGACCCGAGCGCGATAAGCCCGCTCTTTCTCTTTCTCTGTCTCTCTCGAATCGCAGCGGCAGCGGTCTCGTTAGAGAGGTCTAATGACGGGAAGCACAGGACCCCAACGTCCGATACTCCGGTGTTGTAAACCGGAGACTCTCTCTCTCTCTTTTTCTCTCTTCGAGGGTCTGGCGCCGGGCGCCGATCACAGCCGGGCATATGATTGTGTGAGCCTGCAGGCCCGGACATCTTCGGTCCGGCTGCACGATTCCGGTCCGATGCCAGGGCCTTCTGGACTTTTTCATGGATACAGAACAACAGCCAAATGGCCCGTGAACGACCGCGTGTAAACGCACGGACATACTTTTGCGTAGCTCACGCTGCTTCCTGTAAACGTACACCAACACGTTAAATCTTGCACGCGAACGATCGGGTCATATATGACATCGATGTTCGTCATTCTTATACTAATGACGACAACGTGATCCATCCCAAAGCGATTTTTCGATTCCGACTTTTTTCAACTTGATCCCTCCTCCTCCCATCATTAATATTAGAGCGTCTTTTTATCTCTATTTGTTTCCGTTCCGCCACGGAATGAATTTAAACAATCGTTCTAGCATTGAGGTCCGAACTCGCCAAAATTACGTGGGTTTTCGGGATGCGTCACACGACGATATCGATGTCGAGATCCTTATCGCGCCCGGTCGACCGATTAATCAATCGACCGCGCGAGATAAGCCGCGAAACGTTATCAGACGTCTTGTTCGGTGCGCCCGCGACGCTTTTTTCCCACCGGGCGGCATGTCTTTGAACCGTACTGATTTTTCGTTGTACACGCTCCGCGAAGAAATCTCTCCGATCACCGATAACACTCTGTGTACCGAACGATTGCGTTCCCTCCGTCCGTACCTGAACGTGCGGATAACTGCCTCGAGAATCGCGATATCATCAGGACAACACACTGCTTGTCAATCTCGATTTTCACCGATAATAAACCAGATATAGTTCCGCGCCTATCTTGCTATCCTGCCGATTTCTAATCTCTTCAAACCTACTATATATTTAATTATAATATCTATATAAATATTAATTTTCTAATAAATAAAAATGTAATCAATGAATAACATTATTTTATGTATAAACATATTAAAGTAATTTTATTCTAGCAGCAGCATCCCTTAGAGAAATTTATTACTGTAAGTATTAATTGACAACAGTGCTTTTAATACTCAAAATAAATAATCACTAACTATTTAAATAATTATGGTATTAAATTTTTCTAAGAGTTCCTTCAAGTTAACAGTTTTCATATACTTAAAATTATCTTTCATCCTACAAATGCATTCAGATTGATTTCGTTCTTTCGAACATCGCAATCGTAAGAGGACTGGTGAGAAAATATAAATAATTTTTGTATTTTTATCTTCAAAAGAGAAAAAAGGAGGGAGAAAAAGAGAGAAGGAAAAGACGGAAAAACTCGCGTCGAGACACTGATATATGTCTACGCGCTTCGATAGAAAAGGCCCCGCATCTAATTCAATTGCAGGCCGCCGTTCCGCAAACACTCATGATAATTCAATCAAGCCTACCCTATGACGTTATATCCACTTTCCGCCGCCCCTGCCGGGTCTAACCCCGTATGATGGCACCGCGGCGGAGGGTGGAAATACGGCTCGTAATCTCCGTATGAGAACATCTGCACTCTAATCGGCTGATGATTTTCACCGAAGCATCCCCCCTCCCCCCGGTTTCTTAACGCGCACGCGTCTCTCCTCTCACGCGTACGAAATAAATCGTTCGTTGGCATTGGGCGTTCGCGGGGCAAACAATCGGGATTAGCGAGATGCGAGTTGAGAGCTGGATCTTTATTTCGCAGTTGATAACAGCGGCATACTGGTTTCCCGTCCCGCAGACACACTCGATCTAAAGTCGTCTGCGGGCGGTCATCGTTTTTGAGAAAAAGCGCTGCACAAAACTGGTTTTTGAATTTTAAAAGATTATTAACATACTCACAATCGTATTTGTATATTAATATCGCGCACGCATTCGATGCCGCTCTTTTATATGATCGATTGAAAGTCGGATACTTATTTATGAAGATATCAACAAGTTTTTACAAAAATTATTTTAAACAGTAGCAGGTGCGTTAAAATAATGAAAAATGTAACTGACATGATGATAACTGAGAATGAGAATTTAACATGAAACTTATAATTTAAATTTTAAATTTTAAAAATAAATTGTGCATGATGATGATAAGGATAAACTAAAGAATCTTTATTGGCATTAAATTACAAAGAAGAATCTAAGAAAAACTGTTATCTTAAATAATACTTTGATGCCTATATAATATTATAAATAAAGATATATAAATTGAACTACGTGGAATATTTACATCAAACAATTAGTAAAAGAAAAAAGAATGAAATAAGTGATTTTTTTACGTAAAATACTATAGATTTAAAATTAAAATAAAAATTCTAATTTTTTATTTTAATTCAAATTTATAATTTATCATAGAAATCTTAGAAAAAAATTAATAAAATAGACACAAATTAACACGAAGCATTTGCCTTCTGTCTTTAATAAAGACATAGTACTACCGGCTGCCAAATTTAATTCACGAAAAAACATCACCAGTCGCGAATGTGTTAAGTGTATTATGAATTAAATCCCATCGTTTTTTTATGACTAAATTAATTATTCATCTGAAAAATCTCAAAATTTACGAAACTTTTTTACATTCCTGTAGCCTTTCGCTAAACATAAAACGTTTCTTGCTCGACAAAATTTAAATCTTTCTATTAAATATAATTTCCGATTTCGTTGTGTATATTCCAGAGAAATATTTAAAATACTTTCCAGTCTGTCAGTTGTTTTTAAAAATCTTGGAAACAAAAAGATCTGAACATCCTATCTCGGGATATACCTAACGGTCGGAATGCTCATTGTTTCACGGTGTCTCATTATGGGAGAAATCCGAAGAAGTCAGGTAAACAAAATGCTGGTAACACGTCGCTATTTACATCGCGCATGGTTTGTTCTAATTGCGTATCTGCACGGTGTGACTTATATACGTGATTTACAATTATAGGAGTATCCGTAGGCTGTAAACCATAAATAAGAAATTGACTAATTACAGAAGTCGAATGTGAAAAGAATAATTGACTGTGTGTCAACTTACGGCTTACAACTTTACGGTGCTACTGTTCATTGTAGACCATGTATTACACGATATCACGAATCGGCGATACGTAGACGTAGGCACACGCCCGCGCCTTTCGAGGATGAGAGGAAAAGAAAGATAGCAGGACGGATATTTAAATGTTTAACGTCGCGGGACAGAGAGTTGTTTTATGTGCGTCGGCGAGAGCGAGGAGGAATCCCGGCGTTGAACGTCGCGCGGTCGTTTTCCATGCGCGGAATTACTGATACCGCGTTTCAGGACCTAATCATGCAAATGTATGAGCCGTTAATTAAAACCGACGTAAACTGTATCTCTCTCGCCGCCGGGACTTGACACTTGAAAGGGGGGGAGGGGGTGGAAGATGAACGGGTTTCTGCGTCCCCGACTCTGTCGCCGTGGCAAGTAACGCGGATGAAATTTTTCTCGATTCTCGAACGCGAAGTCGCCCCTCGCTCCGAAAATCTGTCGATCTTTAAATGCAACGCACGTGCACTGCGTGCAACGCGATTCTCAACGCCATTCTTAACGATTCGAGGGCTTTCAAATGCGAGAGGCAGTTGAAAGAGCAATTAACGCGATCAACACTGCGCGTTACTTTATACTGTATGAGCGTGTATGTGTTTTATTTTATTCGACATACATGCTTTATTTATTATATCTATTACATGATATGGCGTCTACACAAAAAAAAAACGTTAGTTGCGTTTACGTTTAGAAAAATAAACTATTGCAACGGTAAATTATTTATATGAATGTAACAGAAAATATTTTTTATTCTTCAGAGAAAACCTTAACGTAACCATTCTCTCCCGTGTTTTGATTACCGAAAGCAGTCATTATCAAAACGCGGAGAGTGCGCGTGCAGAGGGCAAAACCGGCCGAGTCTATTTTCGCTCGCGCGATTTCGACTCGAATCGAAAATCGCATTCCGCGGTCAGGTGGAAACAAATGAATCGAGCAGATTCGCGGAATCCCGGCTAAACTGGCTAAAGCGACCGTCTTTCATGGTGCTTCGAATAGATACCGGAATCTCGAATGCAGCCGCCTATAATCGCCTATAAGCTAGTGATCAAACTTACATCCAGAGTGTAAAGTTGAGTATTCTTCGCACAGTATCAAAATCTAATTATATATCTGAAATCAGCGGATAACGCTGTCCATTGAACTTCGCCAAAGACTTTTGTTGTCGAAATTTTTCAGACATCAAACGCTTCGAATTAACGAATTATTATGCCTATAATTCGTCGAAAGCGGCATCGGTACGATATGAAACACACACACAGATCTCTCTTTACATACTCTTCTTTACGCTGCGTTGTAAAATTGGACTCTCATCGAGATTCTATCGCGCGAGCTCGCATTACCACACGATCTCGCAATTCCTGCAATGTTAATTTATTTATTCTTTCTCGGCATACGGTAGTACCGACATCGCGGTCATCGACTTAATTATTCATCCGCCTCATTGAACGCATTATCGAATTAATCGCGAGCATAAATTAAAGGCCCGCGATCCTATCGTTGACACGCTCGTGTGCGAACGCGCGTGTATGCTGCACACTCGCCATTCTTACTCCGCGCGAATAATATAGCGCCGCAATAATTATAAGCGATAAATACGGCTGATATTAATGTTGCCCCCGCGATAATTGCGACTTTGTCGGATCGCACGCTCGCGATCGCGCGCCCGTGAGCGCGCCCCGCGCCCGCACGCGCGCGCGCGCGCGCGCGCGCGAAAAACACGTGTTAAATGCAACACTGTAACATTTAATTACAGAAAATCATCGGCGAATCGTTTCGCGCCGTTGAATATTCCATGTATCCGATTATGAAAATGCGATAACTCGCGTTAATAATAAATGAGCACACGAGCGCCGGTTGCACGTGGAAAAGGCTCACCGCCGACTCCTGGCGTGAGCGGCATCATTGACTCTGCAACGATAAGTTACTCGCGTACTATCAGGCGTATTCCCATTTTGAATCTAGTGGTAAACACTAATTTTACATCCCTAGATCGCGAATCATCGATCGGATAAGTTAAAATTATAGGAAAAATTAATTATAATCTCTCTTTTTCCCTTCTCCCCCTCTTTCTCTTTCTCTCTGTCTCTCACACATTTATTATATTCTACATATATCTACTAAATTTTATTTTAAATCTTTTTGTTAGTTTGGTTTCTAAATGTAGCACAATAAGATGCTGAAAATAAATATATAGTGATTCCGCGGTTGCGAGAAACGCTTAGAGCATTCAAGATAAATAATACAATAATAAAGTTTACAAAAAATGTTATTTGCATATAATAGTCGTAATATGACGGTATTTTTTTCGAATGTCAGAATTTGGTAGACGATAATCGCGAATCGCGATTTTTTAATTCTATTATTCTGAAGTTCGGAATTACGATGTTTGTCGTCGGATCAGCTAAAGATATTTGGAAGAAGGCTTTTCCGATACTGTATCAGAGAAATATGTTAAACGATAAAGTCTCACGTTCACTGCTAAACGAGTGTCGCGACTTGCCGCGGTAATTTGCATCTTGGATTAACATTATCGTTCGTTATGCACGCGACTTGACGCGACATTAGCATACAGACGCATGTAAGACGAAGGATTTTAGCCAAATTAACGAAGAGCATTTTAACGAGATGAACAGCGTTGATAATGTATCCTGTGGAAATTATCAAAGTTCCTTTAGACACTTCTATATGTTTTGACATTTCTATGATCGTCCTTAAGCGGCGAGATAATTAACGATTGATCTCGTCGATCGCGCGATTTCTACAAGCACATTAACAGGTTTCATGTCCGTTCCGCTTCACACCCCCTTGCCTGTCCCCGCATGCGGCTATCTATCCTTGATTTACGGTCAATATTACGTCGGAAAATACGTAGGCGAGATACGCGCGTCTTCGGTAATGGACGATGTTCCAAGGTTTATTTACCACAAGTGCACTTCATTAACTGTAAATTGTTCGAGAGGCATCCGCGCGGGATCCTCGCGCGATTTTTTCCTTTTTCCTTCCTCACTTCTTTTTTTCTCTTTCTCGCGGATCCGCCGCGCCGTGCGCGAGCGCGAATCTTTTTATGATTCGCGCCGTAACGCGTGTCGTCGTCCATAAATCATCGCGGGCTTTAACTGCCGTCTTATCACGCGACAAAAAGATTTTATTCACCTGCGACGACTAGACCACGCGTACGACGACTTCTCGGTAATTTCAATGCCGACGGAATTGTAATGACGTCGCGACGCGAAACGAGGACGTTTCGCATTCTTACGCGCCTCGTACCGAAGATATTCGCGCGATGCTGCGCGTCGCTGTACCGGCTGTACGGTGTAATAATTTAGCATCGCTTGTGCAGCTTGTGTGAAACGCGACTGACGCTCGATCTGATCATTCGCGATCGCATGCTTGTCGTTGCGGTTGGATTGGACCTTCTTTCCGCTCTCCACGATTTCAAATCTGAGAGGTATCTATTATCGTTTAGCAAAAGATAATCGTAAAATTTGTGTGCGTTGTTTATTATAAGGCTACATCACTCGGATATCTCGGATATGACGATTATAGCTGCACGAGTGTTAAGAAAATGATTTGAAGGCAGAATATAAAGCGACGCTTTATATTCTGCCTTCGTTGTATGGCGCTCGGATAAGTTTAACCTGTGAAAGCTGTAGCTACATTGTTGATTTCGAATCGAAGGTTTATTCCAAGCGAAACTCGATTGATCTCGATTCGTTCCATTACTGACTTCGATTTCATGATTATAAATCAAAGTTTAAAAATATTTAAAGAAATGCGATTTCTATTTATAAATAATTATAATAATTATTATGTATACGTACACATATAAAACACACAATACGTAAATGTGTATCGATGGACGCATCATATTACCCATATTTAATGTATTATGTCCACTGATTTACGCTGATCCAGCGTGGACGCGGTAAAATAATGAATACGAGAGGGATGATTATTTGGCCATCTAATTACGCGACGTGCGCGGAACGAAGTGGCGCACGTTAAGCTAATTGTCGAGCGATCGGGTTTTTTTTTAACGTTCAACCAGCGACGATGTAGCAAACCATGCAAATCGTCGTTAATTGATGGAAAAAAATTGCCATTATCGTTTAAAAAAAATCGCTTTTAATCAAACAAGATTATTTGTAATCGATTTGTAGGAATCAATCGAATCAATTACGATAGAATTTATTCATTTTCTGAGCAAAAATTAAAACGATTCGTTGCACATGCACGCGAGTTTCGCGAATGAAGATCGAATTTTCGGTTAACGGAAAATATATTTTGTGACCAGAAGCTGGATTCTGTAACTTCGCGAGTGTGACTCTTAAGGACAGTTCGTTATCGTTATATTGTTATTGCGCAACTTTTTTTACTATACATATTATCACTTGCCCAACGACAGCTAGTGTAGTAATACTAATGATAATGTAATGATCTTAACGACACCGTCGTTAAGAGATACGGAATCTATAGCAACAGCGTATTTTTCTTTACTTTTATATTTCGAGCGTGAAATAACGTATATTATTATAGCAACACCATCTAGCGACGTCTTATTTCGCACAGATTTTATGCCTTTATCAAGCTTATAAACGACTTGAGGTGGCAACTGGTTTCTATAGGCGATGCTTCTCCTTCATATATTTCCGCGTCATACGAGCCTTTCGGAAGTGAAACTCGAAAGTTTGATCAACTCTATGAAATAGGAAATCGATGAGGTTGTAACTCGATCGCGTGCTCCGGTGTTAAGAGTAAGAAATTTACGACAGTATAAGTGGAGTTTGGCTACCGAAGATCTCCGTGTGACAACGAGAGAGAGAGAGAGAGAGAGGAGGAAAAAAGGCTCGTGTATTACTCACTCTGCATGGGATCGGCAGGCTCGTCCTGTATGTTGACCGGTGAAATTTTCAGCGATCTCGGAGGGCCCTGAAAGCCGATGGGCCCGGGCCCCCCGGCTGCGCCCACCCGCTGCATCACACCGGCAGCCCCTATTTCCGCAGCTCTGCCACTCCTGCGCACCTCGCGCGACGGTTTTCGAGCAATCTTGAAGCCTTCGTACGCCGACCACCGGCCGTACCCTTTAAACTCGCGAAACTCCGGCCCGGCGTGTCTGCTACCCTCGAGACGCTTTCGTGGCTACCCCCCGGGGAGGGGGCGGGGGTCGAATCGCCCCCGGACTTACGTACAAGACGTAAGTTAGGGCTGCTTTGGGTTTTTCCTTCTGCTTTCTCCCGTGTATCTCGAATAATTAAAACTCAATTGCTCACGCGATTGAGAAGCGGAGAATCGCGCTTCTTGGAGAGTTATTTAAATCAACCGCACGATATCGATGTGTGTAATGTACCGGCGGCCTACATTATCGTTTCATCGAAATGGCGAGAACCCAAAACGTTGGCAAGCCTTGACGAATTTCGAAATCAATCTCGAGCAAGTGTGATTGGCTCCGATACGGATTGTCGCTATAGCCAGTCCAGTTCAACCAACGCCTTCACGATCTCTCGTTTCGAACTTCACTCGCAGCCCGCTTTTTTCTTTTCTCTTTTTGATATTTCCACAACTTTTCGCTTTCTCGAGAATTCTCTCAGTTCACCCGGCACTTCCGACTGACTTCTCTTCTCGTCTTCCTCGCCAAGTTAGCGGCTCTTCGCTCGATCCTTCCGCTCCGATTTCTCCTCGGGATCCCCGTCGAATCACCGCACTACTTCGACACGCACTCGCTGTGAATATCTCGCGCGAAACTTGTCTCGCGAGTACGGCGAGAGGTTTCTCGTGGTTGTCAGACGCGAATACGATCGTAGACACGATCGACGGCGACGTAGAACTTGAAGAACATTTCCTGATCTTCGCGGTCGGTCTCTCGCCGGAACAAGTGGCTCCGAAGTCGGCAACTTGCGGTCCCTCACCGGAATCACGACGCGATCATGTTCTCGTCACTCGTCGAGCAGCGCGGGGCGAGCAGCGGGCGCGACGTAGCGGCGAATATTTTCGCTATTGTAGGCCTTCAAGGAGACGAGTCGAACGATAACAGACAGCGGTAAAGGCAAGCGAAAGAAACTATCATTGTGGCAGAAGCTGGACGAGACGTCCGGAGAAAGGTAGAGACCACGGAAGAGGAAGGAAGGGGTCGGCAGGACGGAGGGACGAGAGGGGAGCAGGTGAAAAGAGAGAAAGAAAGGGCAGGCATCGAGAGAAAGACAGACGGAAAGGGAGAGAGAGAGAGAGAGTGAGAGAGAGAGAGAGGGAGATAGACAGGGAGAGAAAGAGAGAGAAAGGAGAAGAGAGAGAGAGAGACGACACGGTTACACGAAACTACCCCGACGAGACTGACGACGCGGGGCCCCGGGAGCCACTGACTGCCAGTTAGACGTCTCGCTATAGTCTGCTCGAGAATCCAACCCAACCTAACCGGAACCCCCAACTGCCGCCGGGATTCCCCACTATTCCCGCTCTATCGCTCTCTCGCTCCACCACCCTCTCTCGCTCGCTCCCACCGCGGACCAGCGGCATCCCTCCCCCTCTCTTCCTTCCCCACCGCCGCTAGAGCCCCGTGGCGGATCTCTATAACTTTCCCTACCACCTTCGGGCGTTCCTATCGAACGCGAGAGAGCGGCGCGCGACAACGAACGATTCGTCCTCGCGGCGGAGTCGACGCCGTCCGGGATCCACGCCTCCGCGGCCTCCCGGTGAACCGGCAACAAAATGGCCGACGCGCAACCTAATCGATTCGCGCGTGTGCCTATCCTCCGCGCGACTCCACGCATCCTTCTCCTCCGACGTAGCCCGCGTCCACCTCCATCGCGGTCGCTCTCCTCCTACCGATGCCGCACGTTATCTCTCGCGCGCTCTGTCTCTCTCTCTTTCTCTCCCTTTTTCTTTCTCCTCCTCTCCGCCACTCTCCGCCGTCGCTCCTGCGCCTTCCTTCTTCCTGCTACCCTCCTTTGTACGCCTCCGGTTGCCCTTCGTTGTTCCTTTGTCTTGCCTCTCCTCTCTTTGTCTCCCTCCATCGCCGCCGATATATCGCCGTATTCGCCTGCTCGTCTTCGCCGACATATTTTCCATCGTTTCTCTCCTCCTCCCCTGGCCTCTCTTCTTCACTTGCTCCCTCTCTCTCTCTCTCTCAGCTTCAGCTTTTTCTCTCCGCTTAATCTGCTCGCTGCCGTGATGCTACCCGATGAGCGGTAACCAAGGCCCCCGGTATCTATGTCGTGTCCGTGGCACGCTACGCCCGTGTCCGCTCGACTGCCTAGCTCGCACGATATCCTCTCTTCGCGGTCTCTCCTCTTCTTCTTCTCGTTTGTCTCTCGACTATCTTACGATTCCGTTGTGCCGATATACCCCGCATCCACGGTCCATCTGTCTCACGTGACTCGCGACCAGATCAGTCACGCTTATTATACTTTACTCTGTTCTGATAGAGTCGATCGAGCCAAAATAATTTCGTGATAGAACGTGCGAGGTGCATGACTGGAGTTATTAATAATGAAACGTTTTCTGGGCATTTTGCACAAATTTATAACTGGACCAAGTACTTAGTCGCCCGCGAATGCTCAGCGTCGCCTCGTATTCGGCCGGAGAGATATACATATACGCTCGTCGTCGTCAGTCACGGATAGAGCTATCTCTATAATGGAGGCCACTTATATGTATACCGCGACGCGCAATTTTTCAAAATTGACAGATGTCATCCCGACGCCCCTCGTTTCCCTCTATTTCGCGTTAAATCTCGAAAACGTTCCGGCTCTCGAAGGCTGTTTCCTTACGTCTCATCGTCCTCCTTTTCTGAGTAAACCGTCGCTTTAAAGGAATATTCGAGGACACTTCGAACCGTGTCTCCGGCGGAGAGAGAACGGCGGGACTCTTCCTACCGCCGCACGAGGTATCGATTAGGTCGATTTCTGCGCAATGTCCGACAGGAGGCTAGAAACATCGCGCAGCGAAAAGTTCGGCTCGGATTCCGTCGGATGAGAAGGGCGGGAGGGGTGTACTTGTAGCCTTTTAATTTAAGTATACTTAGCCCCGATAGCTTTGAAGGTACACCGAAATCGGACAGGTTCAACGTGCGCGAACGGCACAGCTGGGATCCAGGCTGAATTTCGTCCGCTAATTTTCAGACCACGGAAGTCTTTCGATTTTGATAAAAAGGGATAGGGCAATTAAGAAATTAAGAAAATAAGAAAAAAAAGGAAAATAAACAAGGCAACGCTGACGAATGCATGCGGACAGTGACGAGAATATTTTACAATTATTCTCGAATAAAGAATACAAATATTTGTTATTTGTTATTTTAATCCTAGAATCACAATGCGCTTTATTTCAAACCAGAATCACAATGGTTGCTATATTATTAAAAAGCTCTCTCTCTCTCTCTCTCTCTCTCTCTCTCTCTCTCTCTCTCTCTCTCTCTCTCAATAATAACACAGTTGAAGGTAATATTCGTTTATGACGAAGTACTTGCGAAATAAAATATCATGTCTTAATACTTTTCGCGTAATAATTTTTAATTAAATTCGCACATTAATAACTCGAGAGAGAGAGAGAGAGAGAGAGAAAGAGAGAGAGAGAGAGAGAGAGACATTACGTAAGTCGAAACGTTTGTTTGCATTGCGATTTTAGAATTAGTCCCCGGTATGTCTTGTCTGTATAATAATAATTTTTTCACAATAGCTTTGCTTCCTGGAAAACTCCCCGGTTTCACAGAAAACGCACTGCAGCGATGTTTGTATTGTTATAAAATATAATGTATTAAGCGCTATCGTTCCAAGATTGAAAAGCGTCACAGCGTTATTATGCAAAATCGAGCTAACCCACCGAGTGGAATTTGAATTGCGTAAATGGAGTCTCTGAAATGGAATCTCCACGGAGTCTCGTGTTCGTCGAACTCTCTGCAGTCGCGTATGTAATAACTCATCCCCTTAAATTTTTTAGATTGACTCATCTTCGTCCAGTTAGCCGGCGAGAGGTTTTAAACGTCGATGGATATTGCCGTTATCGTCGATGATATCAGGTATGATCAAATAAAATTTTGGCTCGTCGCGAACGTTTTTTCGCACGGTAGTTTTGGCCCCGGTCAAAAAGTTTGAAGCGCGCGCGTCTCTCGCGCGGAAGTAAATATTTCCTTCGCGCTCGTCGGGTCGGTGATTCACTCTCTCGCCACATTATCCGACATTATGATTCAACGAGCGAGCTTTTTGCCTGAAAGTCTCGTTAAATTGTCTGGTCTAGCTCTATAAGACACGTCGCGTGCGCGCGCGCCCGCGCACGGTTGTATCAATGTTTGACAAGATTACGTCTGCTGAATGGCGGATTGAATATCGCGGCAGTAACCGTTTTTGTATTCCAGCCAGAAAAATAACGCGGCATTATCCGCGCGGCAATTAGAATCTCTTTTTTCCTAATGCACTAAATGTTCCTAATGTGCTATCGCATCGTGGTCTCTCGGAGGAACAATTCCAGAAATTATTCCATTGGATTTGATTGTAGAACACGGCGCGTTCTTCGTAGTGGATATTGTAAAATGAATGCAACAGCGCAGAATTAAGTGTCAGCGACTGTAAATTTTAAAAAAATCCTGTTTTTTTTCTTAAACTATTTTTAACGCAATATTAACTTTATTATGTATTTACGTGTACCTAATTATAATTTCTCAGAATCAAGTCAGTTGTCAACGTAATTAAAGATTCAGTAATATAACTTAAATAAGTATAGAAATTTCAGAAGAGATTTTTTTGCATTTGTTCCCGTATATTAGAAATAATTACATAAATGTCATTTGCAATTTTTTTATATTAATTGATGAATCTCTTACAAATAATTTCAAGATGAATGTTTATTAATTTATGAGAATATTTCCTGTGAATCGAGAATAAAAATCAGCGTTGTGGTCAAAACGTCTGTATAAGTTAGAGAAAGCACGCGCGTGATATTAAAACAAATACGTGATATTATATACTCGCTTGCAAGCATTCTTAATATAAAAATCGATATCTCAAGTCTGTTCGGCATTATACTAGAAAATTATCGATCGATCGATCGAAGACATTAACGAAAGTGAAAGCTAATGCCATTTAGACTTCAGTATTGTAGTTTAAAGTGGATAAAGATAAGATATCTCCATTGTACATTTGCTCAATGCGACCGCCTCTTGTTTCACGTGAAATATTCAACGTCATGATAATTTGCAATGAAAAACCGTCCTTTCTCGGCTATTCATCGATGTTGCCTTTATCGCTAAATTAGATTAAATAATATCGGCGTTTTTCTAATGTCGTATTTGCATGCGAAATGCGATACGCCGCTTGTACAATTGCAAATGAATGCAAAATTGGATTACTGCGATTGTGCGATTACATAATTTGTAATAATTTGCGACAATATTAATTGTAAAACGCATATATATATATATCTCGTTCTAAATTGGTGGTGAGAGTACCGATCGATATCGTCGATTCTTTTTTCCGGCAACCGACCACGTTCGTTATCCGATTTCGCAGGATCAATTCAATATTGATCTCTGCATTGCAGCCGCGCGCGACGCGAAAAGAATGGCCCCAAAACTTGAACGGGCAACGCGGGAGCGTTGTAGGCGCGGCTCGCGTGTCGCACGGCACAACGGCGCGATTCAAGCGGAAGCTCCTTTCTTCGAACCGAAGCTGAAAGGAGCTTGCGCAAAAAGGAAGGAAAAAAAAGAGAGCAGCAGGCCTCGCGTGGCGTGCTGCGATTCGCACGGCAAAAAAAGGAACGGGAAGAGCTTTCGCGGTTCGCTTGCGGCACATTTAGCTAATCCGCGCTGCGCCAGCGAGTCGATCGGCGAGAGCCGGGAGGAATACAATATCGGGGACTGGCCATTTTGCTGATAAAAGATCCAGCTTGCCATGCAACGTGTACCTCGTCGTATCTACGTGGTCTACAGAGAATTTCTTTTAAAAAATGAATAAATATTAAAACAGGCAAAATTTTAACGCGAGTAAACGCAAACAATAAGCGTTGTGAGAAAGAAATTAAATTAAGAAATTGCGAAATTTCCGAGTCTGGTAACTCTAATGTTTTACTCTTCTAGTAGTCTACGGAAGATCTCTTTTAAAAAGAAAAATATTAAAGATGTTAAAAGAAATAAAAATTAATTGTGTGTGAATAAATGGCAATAATTAAACATTATAATAAAAAATTAAAGAAGGTGCAAATTTTAAATCTGGAATATGTAAATTGGATCGTTTCTACACAGAAACACATTCAATTGACAATGTTCCAATTGTATAACAATTTTAATTGTATAAATCAGTACAGAACGCGAGTCTCTATATCAAAAAGACTGAAAGAATTCGTCGGCGACGCTCTTTTATAAACCTCTATTGCGGATAATGTCGACAAATGAGCGCGCGTTTGACCTCCATTTACGAAGGAAGTTGCCCAAACAATTTTATGCATTCCAGATACTTGTACCGATATATCGAATGTCACGAAAATATTGTGGAATCGTCGTTAAAGCGAAGGTAAACATTTCTGAATGCTTTTATTATCTCGATGAGTTCAGCTACATAAGAGCAATACGACGTTTTACGAGAATGTATACTTAATGTCTTATTGCGTTTACGAAATCGCACGTAAGCTAAATTGATCAGAAATATACCGCGGATTTTCGGGATACATGCTTATAAAAGAGCGCGAAGTGAGGAAAATAAGTCACGAACGATACATTTTGACACCATGATATACGTTCGAACTTACTGTAAATATATGACGTACACCACGTATAGTACTCATAAAAATTGTCAGTGCCATTACTATCAAAAGATATTAGGTCGGTTTACATCGAAATTTACATATTTCTTTTTTAATGTGAATCGACATTCGACAATATAGGTATGCTCTTATTTGCGAGATAATTACAAATAAAGAAAATACATACATTCACAAACACGCACATTTTCTCTCTCTCTCTCTCTCTCTCTCTCTCTCTCTCTCTCTCTCTCTCGTAAATTTAAAACATAAATTTTATAATTTCTTTATTTCGCAAAAAAATCTTGATTAACAGTTAAATACGTTTAACAATTTATTTGTTAGAATAAAATTTATTTATTTCAGTTTTTCAAAATTAGCAAGAAAAGACTTGCTTTACAATTCTTTTATTTTACACGTTCATCCATATCTATACAACAATTTATTTATTTATTTATTTATTTATTTATTTATTCTGCTTTAAATTTGTATGTAGAGATTCACACAAATGTTCATTGCATTATACAATACACACACACACACACACACACACACACACACACACACACACAAATCAACACATATACAGACACATAAGATATACAGATACAGGCTTTTATTTATAATTTATTCTTATTATTATTTTTCCGCTAATTTAAATCTTAAATATATAATATGCGCATTGTTAAATTTATATTCATTAATGACGTTGAATTAAAAGATCGTTTCACAGAGTCTAATAAATGACGTTTCGACTCGATTCTTCCTAATGCGTCGCAATCGGTGTAGAAAAATGACTAAAGCCTCCGCACCTTCTCTGACTCGCCATCGTGAATCGGAAAGCGTTTCCCGACAATATCGAGTGTCAGGAGATCGTCCATCTTAGCGACCGGTAAAGCGCAGCGCGCCTCGAAATTATGAGATTTTACAATGGGGGACGTGGCGCGGGATGGGATAGGGATGTTTCGTGAAGTGGGAGCGTAAAGGAAGGCTTCTTAAGCGGCTCAGCGCGTAGAAGCGTGTAGATGCGGGAAGCCGACAAAGCTATCAGCACCGAATGCATCCCGGAGCAGATGCTGCTCTTCTCCGTGCCTCTTTCTCCGTCTCCCTCTCCTCGTCATCCCCCCCCTCTCTCTCTCTCTCTCGTAACTTTCTCGCTTGAGCCTCTCGAAGGCATGCACGAGGCATGCCGATGGTCTGCAATAATTCACGCGAACTTCAAAACGCTTGCAACGAGCCGCCGTCGCCACGGCCAGGGATTTGTCGTACGTCCTATTCCACTCAGCTCTCTATTTCGGAGTGTTCGGTGCGACTTCCCGAACTAGATAGTAATTTGACACGAAACTCAACGTCCCTCACGAGAAACTCTCTCTCTCTCTCTCCCTCTCTCTCTCTCTCTCTCTCTCTCTCTCCTTTTCCTTTTTTCTCTCTTTCTCTTATACTGTTTCCCTTTAACTTGAGGTTCTCTTATTTTTACTAATGTTAATGACATGGGATTGATATATTAATTCACTAGCAAATCACAGAATTGTTAAGAATTTTTTTAGAATTGCGAATTAAAAGAAGATAAAAAAATGTTTTTAAAAAAATTTTTTCCACAAAGTTTATAGCTTTAAAAATGCAATAAAAAATTCTATAAGAATGTGCGCGCTATAATAAACATACTATGCCTATCTCTCTCCGTCTTCATTATAAATATAGGTAGATATAGAAAGAATTACTGAAATTTATATAATTCTCCACGTAGAGAATCGAGATCGTACGTTACACTCAGCCAATGTGTTCCGTTTCGTTTGGGAAGTATTGGTCGTCGAGATCCAAGACACGAAGCTTAATCACAGAGCTGTTTCGATGTTGCGATACTTAAATCTACATAGCAGAGGTACAGGACGTATTTAAGGGTGAGGAACAAAAGAGGGTGAGGAGGGAGGGGACGAAAAGGAGGAGAAGAACGACGTTGCGGAGAGGGCGCAAAACCTAGGACGGATTAAGGTTTTCTTTCGCACTGAGAGACGCCTCGGGGCACCAATTGACCTCCATATTCACGACCACCCGTCGTATCGGGAGCCGTTCTGAGCCGCTTAAGTAGGTAGGATTTAGTTCCGTGAAGCGACAACGAGTCGTGGCTGCCAGCCTCCCTCCTTCCCCCCCGCCACCCTTCCCTCCCCCTCCCGACGCGTTAAGGCGCCACTCGCTATTCTTTTTCCTGCTACCTCACAGACCAGGTCTGGAATCCCAATGGCGAGGTCCACAGAAGCGCGTTCCACACTGTCGAGATAAAACGGTAACTCTGACAGCGGTTTATCAGTCCAACGACGGTCCGTTGAAACAGACGAGGCCAGACGTTTTGGACAAATACTTGAGCAAGCAAACATATAAAATCAACAAATATTTAATTTTCATTAAGTTCAGTAGTTACATCGTGTTCCTGCAAGGAAAAGAGTACAGAAAAAATTATTCATTTTTTATTATTTCCATTCAAGGCTATGAGGAACGGAGCCTCTCTAAGACGTAGATGTATGATAAATTGACGATTTTCTGTATCTTCTGAACAGCATCTTTACATTGTACTTATTGTATAGTATACAATAGATATACATATCTCTTTTATATCAATAATACCGATTTTTAAGACACGATTAATTGTTCTGATAAACATTCATTTTTCACATATAAAAATAAATAATTGAGAATTTTCTCAATTGATCGTCCTAATAAATATACATTTTCTCTATGTAAAAATAAATAATTAAGGATATTTTCTTCGAATTATCAAGTAGCACTATTTGCAAGATTTTTTAAATAAGTACAAGAACGGGGTCATATTTTGTCAAATTGGTGCTCTTTTGTCACTAAACACACACGTTACACAGATCGATTTCAACGACACAAAGCAGAAGAATGCCTTTTGTTCACAAAACTTTTTTCTCGAAAAGGAGAGAGTAGATTCTCATTGGAAACTGTCAACCGCATCGAAACGCTCTGGTGTCCGACTGCGGTGTTCAAAATTTTGGAAACCGAAATCTGCGCAAACATCAATCATGTCTCTCTTCGGCAAACAACAATAAATTCGTGCTAATGAGGGTAAATTGTAGATCTCAGGTAGTCTTGTAAATTCCAAAGCACTTGCAATGCAGCCTCTTCGCAATATTTTAATTTATATCTAAGGGTACCTATACATATTAAATGTATATACATTTAATATGTATACGTATATATACATTTTAATATTGCGCGGACAGAAACGTGCGATCATAATAATCATTATTAAACGGCAATTAAAAACTTTTCCATTAAATTTACGTATTATATTTCAGCTTAAATTAAGTCAATTTCAATATTTTTAATTCTTACATTTCGTACATAATTAATTAAACTAAATTAATTAATGAAATTAAATTGATAAATCAACTAAAAGTTTTCTTTAAAACATATATGAAAGGGAAGGTAGAAACGATATCAATTGTGTCTGTATTGACATTGCTCTTTAATAATTCACGCGCGCATGTTACTGGAAGAATTTATTTAAAATAAGATTGTAAGAAGAACGATGCTTTCTCCGATAAGGGTTCACAAGCTGCTCCTGACGCTGCTGTACAATGGTACAACGTTTAAGTGCGTCTCGTATCGTTGCTTCTGGCGCCAGACTTTACGACGCGGGTCTCGTACACCCTTAACGACCAGGTAGTTCGGTGATCCTACTGTCACCTTCATGGTAACATTTTTGAGTGTACATCTTTCACGACGTGAGTCATCCACTCGAAATCCCCGCGTTGTTGAAAAGGAAACAAAAGAATCTTGCCATTTCTCATTCTTTAAGAGCGCATGCATGTATAGCATTGACAAATAGATGAAAAGTTATCAAAAAGTTTGCGACAAGAGAATTACAAAAAAAAGAGAAAGTGAAAGTGAAAGAGAGAGAAATGCGTGTAGTTATTTATTAAACAAAATTCAAACACCCACGAATCAATCAATCTGTGTATGCCGATGATGAACGATGAGCTGTAGCTCTACTTTAGCGCCGGTTGGATTTTATTTTAAGACGGCGCGGCTTGAATTATACGACGGCATGAGCGCCTGGCTTACGGCCTGTACGTATATGCAATGAGTCGCTTGTATTTAAGTTTTGCTGAATAAGCGAACTCTACTTCGTTCACAGATAGTCTTATTCCTCTTGTTATTTATTAACACGGATTTGAGCGCTGTGCAAGGATATATATGTTTTATAATATACAATCTTATCATTATATCTTTCTTCTCCTTCTCCCCTCTTTCTCTCTTTCTCTTTTTCTCTCGTATATTAATTTCAAATAAATTTGTCACTACAGAGACGCAGCAAGTGTATCTCCGTCTCATCATCAAAAAAAAAAATCAATTAGCCCGCCTTGCTACCGCTTTTTCCGAAAATTCGAATGTACCGTTATTATTACCGCCAATCGTGATTTCTCGATAGTGAGAGTTAGATATTATTTTTGCTTGGCGAAATCAGCCGCACTTTAACGAATCCACGTCGATTTCTGCGCGCGCGCGCATATCGGCGCCGAAAATACATGCTGCCGCGCAGATCGCGTGTGCACGCATGTATAAGCTATATGCGTGAGCGTGCATGCGTGGTGATACAAACGCGCGCGCGCGCGCGCGCAAAGCTGGTATAGAACGGATGCTATACTACCGGCGCGGTATGGCCGCACTCTGCACTTCGACGCGCCGTTATCTCGGCACCATCTAGCTTGGCTAAAAGCTTCTCCCCATCAACCTCCCTCCTTCTGTTCCCTTACTACGGGCCTGGAACCTTCTCCTAGCCGACGACGCCGCGGCGCGGAGCGGCGTATAGCGCGACGTGGTGTTGCGGCGCGTCCGTACCCCCGCGTGTACGACCCAATTTTTCTTCGAACTGGTACGCTTGTGCCGCTTAACATCCATGGTGAACCGTCTCTTAGTTTCCTCTCGTGTACGGGGTTAACAACGCGGCGGAATATAACGTCGCTCGGCGAAACGATTCGACTGTAAATCGAACATACAATGACTGTCGTTGAAACGATTTCCTATTTTGTTTTTTGTTTTATTGTCTAATATAAATCAATATTATACCTTACGACACGAAATCCCAGGAAACGATCGAGAGACGTTTGAAAAGAAGATCGAACATGAGAAAATGTCTTTATGATATTATTTATTATTTAGTATGTATTTTATTTTTTTAGTTTTTTTATTCCTACATTTTTATTTTTTGCGTTTTATGCGATATTTGAGCACTTTTGAAAACTAATACATATTTTATTAGACGAGCTATAGCTAACTTATAGCTGCACTATCAAATTTGACTAAATAATTTCTACATCGACTATAGGATCTCTGTTCATTCGTAATCTGACGATAAAGCAGTAAAAAAAAAAGATAAAACATGTTAGTTATTTTAAGAGTTCGGCAGCTTCCCGAGCTCTTGAAAAATAATCCGAAAACTCTCGAAAGTCTTAGGAGTCGAGATACGAAGAAGAACGAAGAACTGACAAGTTTCGATAACTTCAAGATCCATCCGCAGATTAGAGGATGGAAAAGTGTAAAGGTTGAGAAAAATCTAGAGACCCAAGGTTAGGAAGAAGATCTATTTCACCTGGTCATATCTTTGTCTCCGGTTAGAAAGGACTTTTGTCTCGATACCGTGAAGCATTACACCTTTGAAAATATAGTTAGCCTCAGTGCAACTTGTAGATCGAAGAGTGGTTAAAGTACTTGTTACACATAAAATAACATAAGGGAGGGGGGTGTCATATGCCAAACACACACAATACACACAAGTAGAATAATAGTGAGCGAATAAATATTATACAAAGTGAGTTTATTGAGATTCTCGATTATCGATTTCGCGCGGATGTCGAAAGCTGCACTTTCCAAGTACGCGGTTCAAGCTACAATATTATCACGAGATAGGCCGAGTCACCCTCGCGGGACAGCCCGGCTTCTATTTTCCCATGTACAGAGTGTCCCGGTATTCCTGATATTCCTCTTACCGTCTAACTATTTTAATTTAATCACATTGTTCTGTCATGCCGTCTCATCAAAAGTTCGCGATCAGCGATTTCACCTCGAGTATTATACACTTCTTGTCAGTTGATATCTTGATTATTCCTTCATTCGAATTAACAACACAACGATAACAATTAACAAAATTAATAAAATAAAGAGGCAAGAATATAAGGATTTAAGCGCTTATATTCTCAGAATTTAATCTCGCGGAGGATATCGAGCGTCATTTTTAGAGCGCTGAGGCTTCCAGATTCGTCAATGTCTATATCTAGAATAACAAAGGGTGGATTAAAACTGTCAGGCTCTTTTCGCTCGGCGATCTCGGCATTAAATCTTCAACTACGGTGAATTTTTAACAATATATGTATTCGTTGATCTCAAGATCGTTGGAATAAAAATTCGAGGTAACATACCCCCGCTCGAGATTAATCGCTCGAACGGAGAGCCCCGTTGAGTCGCGCGTTTCGCTTTCCCTCCGCGACGACATATTTTGAAAAGGCAAAGGACGAGGAACCTCTTCGTCTTCTCGACCCCTCGTACAACTCGGGGACGATCGAGCACCTCCACTCTCTCTCTCTCTCTCTCTCTCTCTCTCTCGCCCGATTCGCGAGGAATCGCCACCATGTTGGCGCGGCGAAGGAAATACTCCCCGATGGTGTTCCCGACGTGCCGGCGGTGACGCGGCGCGTAGCGACGAGAGAGTCCGGGATACGTCCTGTATACGTACAATACACACAGGTGGCTGATGTGCCTCTGTGTGCGCGCGTGCGTGTCTCTCCATGGACGCATTGAGGGGAGAATGGGGATCGACGGGGGAGGGATGGGCGGAGGGGGAGGCTCGGCCGCCGCGGTCGCCGTGTACGCGTCTACGCGTCTACGCGCATTTACGCGGACGGTAAAAGCGACGGTCCCGCGGACGCGCCTTGCGCGGGCGCGCCATATCGATCTGCCGTTTCCAGGGCCGCTTAAACCCGCGACTCACGCCCGAGTATAATAATTCATGGGTTCAATGGCGAGCCCCCGCGAAACGGAATTCCGATGGGAGGCCGCGCGATGGCTCCGCGTCTTCCGGCCGTTCAGACCGCCGCGGTAATGATATTAATCGTCGCGCGCTAATAAAATCGCGCGACGTGAACATTATTGGGCTATCCGCGACAAGAGTCTTCCGATTTCTCTCCATCGAGGACACGTTTACGATACACGATATACCGATTTCGCGGTTTAGATGAACCGTGATTACAAACTCAGATTGTGATACAAACGTGATTACAAAGTCAGAATTATCGTTGAAAATCGAGCGTTAGTATTATGTTCAATGTCAATTAACGTGTTGTTAGCACATTATTAAATATACACATGTCAATGTCGAATCAATATGACCGCAGACGACTCGAAGATTGCGACGGGATGAATAAGAGAGCGAAACCGTTATCGCGATTTCGCGTAAGCCTTGCGATCGTGGATGCATTAAAACTGTTCCTGTTGCTCCAGTCTTGTATTGTATATTTATTAATACACGTCGTTTCCAAGACACCCTGTATAATGATATACGCTCGTGTGTGTGCACGCCAGGCGACGCAGCGGCGCGGCGTCGATCTCTGATCTACGTTAGAACGTCACTACTTTCTTCCCGTGCGGACCCGGATCCTGTCTAGCGAGAGTAACACCTGCATTCTGCAGAAATAAAAGGATCCGAGGGGTGGGAGAGGGAAGGTTCGATCGGCTCAAACGGGCGGTTTCTATCATTCACAATAAACAGGATCGCGGCGCGACTCCGATCTATATCTGCATGGATCTTATACTGATATGTATCTGTGACGTTTTACAGATTGGCTGCAAAATCTTCATTCGAGATACTTAATAAAAAAGATCACAGAAATTTAAGCCGCGCGATAGCCGTTGTTCGGAATTAGTGAGCTGAATGAGAAATACGTGGCAATAACAATAAATGAATAAAATGAATTACCGAGTAAACGTTTTTTTTAACATATTTATATTCGCGACCGATGACGTACGACTACGAATTAAAAATTCGTGCTGGTAATATAGTCGATGATATTGTAAGTCTTTCTACGTCTTTTGTGACAGAAAACAAAAAATAATTAATACTTATCTATTCATTAATTTGTGTTACGCCTGTTGTATCAATTTCTCTCCTGTTATCTATATAAATTATTAACTTAAAATAAAAAATTGTGTTGTATATCTATTTATCTATTGTATTAATATAATCTATGTAAAAAATGCTACTTTTTATTTCATTACTTTCTCTTTAACTAAACATAATTTGAATTTTATAGATTAATTTATACATTTTTATTATAATATTATATATCAAAATATTAAGTTAAATACTTTTTCAAATTTTTCTTTGTGATTTAATGTTAGTAAATATTCTTTAATTCTCCTTATTTTATTTCATCTTTATATACATCATTTTTATTAAAAGATAAATTAATGTTTATTTTCAATTTTTAGTTACTTGCTGTTTTAGTTAATATATTATTTACAATCTTGCATTATTTACAAATAATTTTCATTAACAAATTTGTTAATATTTTTATATAAATAAACGTTCAACTCTCAGTATATACGTATAAGTTTGCTTACATAAATTAACGGTATCAAACGGTAACTACGATATTAGAATATAATACACGATGCGAATAGATTAATTGTATAAAAAGACGGTATCATACGTACATATATTACAGTCAAAGTGTTAACTCAGTAAATGTATATAATTATATGCTAGTCAATGTATCTATGCTCCTACTAATTTGATAAGTAAATATATTCACAAGCAATGAAATTTAATCTGTTACGAAGTAGAAGCATTTTCACACCTGATTTAGTAAAAGTATCTAGTCAATGTATGTATTGTTTAGTAACTAAATACATTTACTTAGCAATAATAGACATTTATATATTTGGTACACGAATGTCTATTATTTGTATAGTTAATATTTTTACTGAACTCTTACAGTACACATCAACGTTGAGTCAACACAGAAACGTTGAATTGCAACATTAGAAATGTTGCATCGACGTTGCGAAATGTAGATTCAACGTTGAAAGGCATTGTAGAAACGTCCAATATCCGTTAAATTGCAATGTCTGCAAAACATTAAAAAAACTATTGCAATTCAACATTCAAGAACATCGATTCAACATTTTGAATATTATAAAACTTTCAAAAATATCAGGTCCTGAATTAATTTTTACTCAAAATTAAACGAAATACTCTCAAAATATATTTCATTTGCTTTCATTTAAGAACTCTTGGTAATTTCATTGGAACACGAGTGAAGAAGCTTATAATACTTTTATTCGTTTTTCCTTCTATTCTGTATAACTTTTATTTACGAGAATAGAACTTCACCGCGTCCATCTAGTGGCGGTGTCGCGTACTGCTCCCGGATGAGCGACTTCAATTTTGCAGCAACATTAACAGTTAATGTAAAAAAATCAACAGATTCAATGTTATGTGTGACAATGTGAAAAAACGTTCACACTTCAATATTCAATATTGCAACGTCTCTCAGCAACGTTTTTTTTTTAATATTCTCAATTTTGTGCTGTATGAGTAAATGCAAAAATTGACTAAAAGGATATACATTTATTGAATTTTATACGTTTTTAGTGTGACATATATACATATATAAATTTCGTGTCTGACACACTTCAGCGTTCAGTTTATCAACTGGAATTATGCGAACGAAAAACACTGTAAGCTCTCACGTACACGTGAATATTCTGTAGTAATATACTGCAGTGCATACTTCGCGACATTCCAAAGTCTCTATCGATGAAATTCTTATCATCTTCCGAAGACGACTCCGCTAAATTACAGTTCGTTGCGCATTTAATGGCAGCATCGACGCGTCGATCGAGCGCGCGTTTGTATCTCGAGGACCAGCGGTGTATACGGACATCAGCAAAGATATTGCGAGTGTCAATCGGGAGTAGAGCTACCGCGGCACGTCCCGTACTCTCCGTGGGGAACTGAGTTACGAACTAGCAATAATACCGTCGGCACACGCATCGATGTTTCAATTAGCAAACCGTACCGTCATTACGGGAGAAGGAACGAATAAGGCGCGAGAGGTGTGCGTGTCGGTGTGCATGATACAGCTCTATCCCGATTCCCGGCGCGCGTCCGTTTTTCTCGTCGAGGTGAAACAAAACCTTAAGCAAAACGACAAAGACAGAGATGAGAGAGAGAGAGAGAGAGAAAACGACAGACTCGAACGCTTACTAACCTCGTCAGCCTTTTCAACGAGGTAGCGTCCGCGCTGTGCGCGCTTGTCTTCCCGAGACGAGAAGCTGCGGACTTTTAGCGAGACCTGCGTACAACTATAGATATAAGAGACGGGTGAAGGGAGTGGCGATGAAAAGGGGAGGTAAAAACGTTGAAAAATCTTCGCGATAAAAGCGGATATAAAGCTGACCTAATAAAAGATTTGAGTAGCTTCTAAATGTTTATTTTTTTAATCCTACAACTATAAGCTAAAATCAATTAGACGCAACCGAAGATTATTTGTGTTGATTTTTAAAGATGACACTTTAAAAAATGTTAATTTTTTAAAATAAATAATATTGAATTTTACTTTATTTGCAGATATGCACTTTGTCAAAACAAATAAATAATAAAACATAAAATATATTTACAAAAATAATTTGAAAAATGCAATTTAAATTTCATTTTTATACGTCGAACAGACATATGTGCTTATCTTTATTAGGTTTTCAAATATACTTTTCTTAGGATTAATATTCTGTTTCTAGAGTTAATATTGCGCGATTCTGTCCGTGTGTAAAGTAAAAGACTACATAAAAAAAGAATAAGAGTAAAGATAAAAAAACTGAAAAAATATCCTAAAAGATGTCCAAGCGCTAAATAATATATCATATAAAGACATTTATTTTCTCGATCGATTTTTTTTCCAAACACACCTCTTACAATCAACCATTTCGTTGACCTTTGTATCGTTAAGACAGTATCGCTTTATACATATTATTAACAAAGCAAAAAAAAATACGGGAACATTTCAAGCATCGGAAGAAGGGCTTGAGCAGACTGTTTTTCCACAACGGATCTGGTTGGAAAGCAGTGATTAGCCCCTCTAGGCATTAGATGTATCCCCGTTACACAACGCGCGCCGAGATATATTAATCCCTTCTTGGCTGTAAAACAACCGGAGGGCAATAACGCGTAAAACCCTTTTGCGTTTCGAGTTGCGCGGCATTAATGCACGGACAGGTACGCAGAGATTTCGTCCTAACGTTGTCGTTCCAGCTCCGTTGGAAAGTTGTCTGTGGTTCTAGCGGGCGTGATTTAAAGAAAAGCTCTAGATTCTCTCACATACTGCAAAAAAAAAAGAGAGAGAGAAGGAAATTAATTGCAAATGGGACAAAAAAAATTTTTGTGTGAAACGAAACGTACGGCGTGGATTTATAAACGTTTTCCAGTCGATTTTAACTGTCGAACGAAAATGTCAACGTTCAGATGTGCGTCCATAACGTTACCGACCGAATGCGAGTTGGTCGGAAAAAAAAAAGATTTGTGCGCGATCCGCGGGGCGTATATAGCGGATTTATAAATACACTTTTCGAATCAATTTTAACTATCGGAGACTTTAACAAATTGGAAAGCCCATAGTGTAGTGTATAGTTCAGTAACGTCAGCCGAATACTTTCCACGTTCGAGAAGCGCGCAAGGATGAACGCTTCGTGTATGTAACACGGGTTCTATGTATAATCGATCATTTTTGCGCTCGATATACTCCGGGCCCGAATGTGGGAGCACCCCGACGCGGCGCGGCGTACAAAACGCCGCGGGGGTTAATATGTGTTTGGGCGCGCGATCCCGTATGTAATGGATCCGTAATGCGAGCCGGCGATTATTTTCCGCCGCCCGCGCGCCATTATCGGGCCGAACGGGCTGTTGCCCGGTGACAAATTTACCGGCGATTCGAAAGCTTTTAGTGGTAAAAGTTTGGCGCCGATCGCGCTTATATCGTTATACCTTGCATTATGCAGAGGGTGATTTTTAGCGACCGCGAATCCCGCTGCCGACATATGACGCGCTGTGCACAAATCGCGGCGGATTTAACGTATAGCAAATCAAAGACAGGGAATATCGCCGTGTGTTGATGACAAACTGTCCCCTCGCGGGCAGCGTCAAAGCTGTTTCATCCGAAATCGCATCGGAGAAATAGCAGAAAAAATTCGACCGCGGTGGAACAAAATTTCCGTTTGTTGTCTCGAATCGAAAATTATTCTATACAAATGTAGGTAAAAAAATGTTACTAAATTAATAGGAGGAAGGCAATTCGGATCGGAGGAATGAATGTATTATTTATATTGAAACGACTGAAAATGAAGATCTAAATAATTAAATGTATCGACGGAAATAATTTACCTCAGTCAAATCTTCTGCGGTTTATTCCAGCTGAATATCTCATGCGAAAATCTCGAATTTTCTGTGATGACAGTATTTTCACGGTATTCGTCGTCGACTGCGAGACTCGAGGAGCGATATTTGACGCTCGTCGGGAATTGCGTTTATTCGCAAATCGTGTCGCGCGTGATAGCAGCACGATTTTAAGTATAATCTATAATGATGCGCATAACGAGGGAAGGCGGGCCGCGCGCGTTCCCAGGAAACAAAGAAAAAACCGCGCCAAGTTTCCCAAACGCGGCTTCCATCTTGAGCGGACCGAAGACCGACGGGGGACCCTTCTCACAATATTGACTTTTGACCGTAAGTATTTATTCTTTTTTCTCTCTCTCTCTCTTCTTTCTTTTTTATAGTTACATATTTGCATTTATCTGTGGCTTGCCCTTTTGTCGGCCGGTCAGAGGAAAGGTAGTCCCACGGAGCGCAGAACTGGACGATATATAGACATAACTACTTTACCTATATGGGTACGCGCGTCCTCCCTCTGCATCCCAGCTGCATCCTGCATCCGTCGGGCCGAACCAGAGCAACTGGTTTCTGCCGTGCATGGCGAAATAACGAAATCTCCATCTCGCAGCTCGAAAAGCTGACTCCTGCGGCGAATCATTCTGCCGCATCATGTCCCGCCACAACTAGGCGCATCTTATTATTTCTCAAAGGCACGTAAAGAGTTGCTCTACGAATAAAAAAAAATGCTGCGTGCTTTCAAATAACATAAAATTAACTAATAATCACAATTAGAATATTCATTTGAACAAACGGAAAGTCTTGCTAAAATGAATAAAAACGTGAACAATTTTACATATCGTCTGTCTAACAGATAGTCTATAAATCATGTCATACGACCATTTTGCTTTAGAATCTTATTCGTTCTGCCGGATTACGTGCTTCTCAATGACTCCGATTTGCAGTCATGTTTTTGTTAAGAAACTTAACTCAAACTAAATCTTGAGACGTGAAATAGTTTGATAGATGAATCTTAAGAATCAATTTGATAATCAACATTATATTACAAATTCTAATTTAAGAAAAATATAAAATTTTTCTTCTTCCGTGTGTGTCAATATTGACTCGATTTATTTCTGCCATGTTACTGCCACGAATCACAGACATTTTATTTAATTCGATTTTGAAAAATGTTATTCATACTTGTGATTTAAGGAATTCAGATAAAGTTTATTTTGAGATGAATCCTCTTTGTTAGCGATAATCAAATCTCAAGAAAAGATTTTCTACATATATACATTTTAGTAGTCCTTGAATTTTGCATTAACTGAATTTTTAATCGGGAAAAACTGCATACCTATTATTGAAGTGTAATTCGGAAGTGACTTGGGAAGAGATTACGATTAAATATATCTTGTATTTAGATTACGCGATTACGATTAAATATATCTTGTATTAAGATAATATTTTTAATTTTATAAATATACGTATTTGTTGTAATAAAAATTTGCAATAGTTTCCAATATAATTACAAACAATTACGTATTAAGTAGAATATGTATTATATATGCAATACAATATTCAATATTGTAATATAGTATAATACAAAATAATTAATACATTATAATATTATAAAAAAGTTTTATATATTATAATATATATTATATTATAATATCATATATTACAAATTTAAAAACGAAATGTAAAATTATTCTTTTTTTCTGTGTCAACATTGACTCGATTTATTTCTGCTATGTTATTGGAATGTGTCATTGACATTCCGTTAATTCGATTTTGAAAAAAAATTATTTTCAAACAAGCGTGTAATACTTTAATCAATATTTTAACCAGATTTCACTAGAATAATCGTTCTGCTTCTCAGCTAACCACAGTTTCAATTGATCTCTAATCAAAATATAGCATCGAACCATCTATTTTCATTCTGAATATTTCATCTAACATGCTTTTGAAATGAGATTCAACTAGAAAATACGGATCTATGTTTGAATTTGATCATTCCCCAACCTCACGTTCTCCTGGAAAGACGCTTCTCTCTCGTCGGCGAGAGACATCCGCCGTTCGTGTCGTATCCCTCTCGTAAACGCATGCTTCCGTCGCACGTCGCGCGGGAGTCAATACGCGCGTGTTCCGCTCGAGGTAGATCGATTGACTTACCGTCGTCGAGAACCGAGAGAACCAGAGAGCGGCCGGCGCGGCGGTTAAGGGAGCGTGTCAGGACAGCGCGGCGCGCTTTAGGATGTACGCGTAACACGCAATCGCGTAATCGCCGCGTGTCTATCGGACGAGCCCCGAATCCACATATGCGCGATTCATGGTGATTTTCCGTTAATTACGTGCGGCACGTGTCGGGACGAATAAAAGTGATCCTCGCGACGATAAGCCGCCGAGACGAGCGATTATCGTTTCGTCGGTGGCGCGGCGATTACGCGATCTGCGCTAACATTTCATTTTTTCTGTCTTTATTCTCGCGGGTTATTGCGAAAAACGTACCTGGTCACCGTAATTTTGAAAGAGCCGGTACTTACCTGTTCAATTAGATAGAAACGATAAACTGTGTCAGATTAAACAATAAGAACAATTTTTTCCCTTTGTTAAAATGAAAAATTGTTCTCTCGTTCTATCGTCCGCGCATATTGAAATTTGTAGGGTGAAATTTTAACATTTACATTCGTTACGCGACATTATTATAAACGATCGGTTGTGCACGAATCGAATACACGCAATGGACAATTCACACGGTAGCGAAAGCGTTGACTGCAATGCGAAAGATCGAAACTTGGCAAACGTTTAAATATTGCGTTGCAGGTAAAATTTAGAATACAACGGGCTTTCGAGTCACCTGTTTGCAAAGCCTCGCTACCGTATCGGGATCGGATTTGTTTGCTAACATAAAAGGGACCAAAGGATTATCTGTGCAAACAGAATACCCGTTACATTTTATCTCTCTTCTCTCTCATTCTCTCTCGCGACCGAGTCTTTTATTTTTATTAACTCCGGCGCGCGCGCGCGACTGCACGTTATCTGCTTTATCGACTCCATACAACTGTTAATATTTTTGTTAAACACAGAACAGCCTATCGCTTCTGGTTTCGAAACTTTCGAAGGAGAAAAGAAAGAGGGGAGAGATAGAAAGAGACAGAGAAAAAGAGAGAGAGAGAGAGAGAGAGAGAGTCTAAATGAAATTTTAAATATAAATATACTTGACTTGCAAATTTCGAAGCTTATAATCATTACTTAACATTAATTTGAGTAAAAGAGATCTGCAATTAAATATTTTGATTCAAAAATTTGCCGTTAATTATTGAATGTACAACGTGTGCCGCAAATTGTATTTGATTTAAAACAAATCATTTATATTTCAAAAATTTCGAAATATACGGAATATCGACGTTAACGATCAAAAAAAGTATTTGTTCAGAAAACGGTTTTCCACGAATAATTTAGAAAAGATTTACACAACTATACGAAATTTTATTTTATAATTCCGCGTCGAGGTTTCAAATTGGTTAGCTAAAAACCGTCGGGTCTTAAGATTTTTAGCAACGCCTTAAAAACGCTCTCTCTCTCTCTCTCTCCTTCTCGCGCATGGCCGCATAAATAATCGTGCCATCTGCAAATCAAGTAGAAACAGTAAGCATGAGCTGGCTTTAGTAGAGATGATGAGCACGCGATCCGATCAACAGCTGCCCTTTCTGACCATATGGCATGCACCAACCGTACCGTACCCCGCCTACCCTCGACACGAGTCGAGTCCACCCCCGCGCAAGCGTGCATCCGATAAGAGATCATACTAACGATAACGCGCGCGGAACAAGCTATATCGTCTCTCCCGTTTTCACCGTGTGGACGCGATGGTCAATAAATCTGCGGCACGCTTCTTCGCTCTTTCCGTCCAATGTTTCAAACGAACGGCTGGCTTCCGTTCTCCTAGCGAAACATAGCCTCTTTCTTTCTTCCCCCTCACTCTTGCTTACTTAACAAGCGAGAAAATCGTAATTGCAGATTTATTTCTCAAAGAAATCCATAACGCGCCAGCGCTGGTCAAGTAAAGGCGCAATAAAATCGATATACTCGTACTTGCAAAGGTAGCTTCCGCTGGTAGCCGATCCGGAAGGAAAGAGACCGGAGAATTTGACGAAAGGCAGTTTTACTACCCTTTGTGCGTCGACCATGTCGCACGCGGACACGATAAATATTTTCCGGAAGAATGGACGAGGAGACGTTAAATCCACGCCCCGTCTCCCTTCGGCTATCACTGCGGCTTTCGATCGGAACCACGAAAACCTCGGAAAGAGGAGGAAAAGGAAGGAGTCGCCCGGGACCGGAAGCCGAGGACGATCGGGCCGTACGTCCGGCCACGCGCTAGCGCAAGGCAATTAATTCATTACCGCCCTTCGCGACCCCTTTCTTCACTTACTCTTCCACCCTTCCTTCCATTTTCGCTGATCCCATTCTTGCTGAAGATAGCAATCGTTATAGTAACACTAAATAGAATGACGCACGCACTACGTCAAAAATTAAAGATTTTGCTTCAAATTTTTAATAGCGATACAAATACGAGGAAACACGGTAAAAGACGAGATAATTAATATTTACGCATTTTAGTTGTCTGCCCTTGATCTACGGAGATCCACAAGAATTACTAATATCTAAAATCTAAGCTATATCACTGAGAAATTCTCAATTAGATTGTTCGATAAATAATGTCACACTTTCCTTAAATTTTGGAGAACAAACATTTATTAATTTATATTTATTAGTTTACATTTACTCACTTAATTTAATGCAAAATGTAATCACCACTTTGTATTACTATCCGCCACCTTGAAGTCAATGTTTAATTTTATTTCGGCAAACATTTCGGAGTTACATGAGAACAATATAAACAAAATAAATACGACATTACTTGTCAAACTACATAATATGTTTATTTTATTATTATATCGTAAACAAATAAACTTTATAATCATGCTGACGTTCATATTATTAATAAGCGCCTAATATATGTATTATGAATGATAAACACACACACACACGATCGAGCACTTCGGCTCAGAGATTTTTCTAATATCGCGCCCCATTCCTTAATTTGCTATTCTCTTGAAAAAGATATTTACGTCGAATACTTTAATTGATATATGTTTCGATAACTAAAAAAAAATTAGAATTCGTTTCAATCTCTTCTTTTGCGAATTATCCTGGCAAATGGACATATATCTTCGGTGCCGTCGAAATGTGTCGGCGAAAATATCAATAGATTCTTAAATAATTTTCAAGTCCAAAATATAAACATAGTCCAACGACTATATGTTTATACTATTTGACTTCGACGTGTGACGAATATCGTTCACCAAATGGAAATATGAAACCGACGATAGTTAGCTGCCAACGAGACAAGACGTTCGAGTAATAACGAGAACACGATCAATTAATAAGGATAAAATTAAATCAATTAAGAAAATGTGGAGCAAATGATTTTTTTATGATGAATTCCGTGCATGGTGAATTAATAATGGTAAAGATTGATCAAGTTCGCCAATGTATAAGTCAATTGACGAATTCTTTTAATAAAAAACGAAACGAATAGAGACGATTTCGTTTAATTCGTTATATTTTTATCAACTTTATATTTATCCACGGACATACGAATGTGAAAAATACTGGATTCTCAGCTCTACGCTATAAAGTGTTTCCCAAAAAGAGCAACACGCCGAAACGACTTCGGTCCTCGAAATCAGGGTGCAGAGTATCGCCCGGCGTTCGTAGGGAAGGAAGGTAGGGCGGAGGGAAGGGCGGGCCGCGTAACGCGTCTGACTTTTGGCGATGCCGCACTCCTCGGAAACTCTCGCCGGACCGGGACACGTGACCCCCAACACACGAATTCATTGCCGCCGACACGTGACTTCCAATCAGCCCGGCATTGTGCCAGACGTTGCGGAGTCAGTTGGTGGTGTTGGTGAACCGTTCTTACACGTAACCGCCGTACGTCGGTTTAACGTATGTACGACGGCGCCCCGAATTAATGCTCGCGCCGTTTCGAATAGTTCAAGTCTCTTCGTCGCGTCTCTCTCTCTCTCTCTCTCTCTCTCTCTCTCTCTCTCTCGCTCTCCCTCTTAATACGCAGATAAATCAGTTCCACTCGTAAATTAACTAAAATAAAAATTCATCTTCTGCATGGCATTTTCCCGTATTATCAACGATTTAAACAACAGCTTTGTCAGGCGACGCATTTTATGGGACGTCCGTAAACGCAATAGTCATGCCTAATTGGACGACGGGACCATTACGCGTATTGAGATTGTTTAAATCTTTTGTTTAACGAGCAAACTCCCGTTCACTTTCCCGTCCACGATTCTGAATACACGAACTTTAGGTAAGTTCTGAATCGCTCATTTTTAATGCTTATATTATTTAAAAGCTATTATATGTATATATTTTGACATTTTGATATTAGAATTTTCGTCTCAAAATAATCTCAAGAGTCTAACGCGCTTACGCATTGTTACAATCATTATGGGACATTCTGCACGTATACCGTCACACACGTGTTTGCGTCTGTGCAAGCACGGGCACATAAACGTCTCGATCGAATGGCAACGTATAAATACAGCGAAGTAAGATAGCGAGCTGTGTGCACTCGGGTATCTCAGTCCTACGGGGACGCGTCTTCTTACGTTAATTTACGCGCGATGTGCGATCCCCCGCCCCTCGTCGGCGTGGCGGGCACGCGATCTCGAAAACGAGCGGTCGTGCGGCACGCCGAGATCGTTCGCGACGGAAGAAGTCGCCGGGTCCAAAGTGGTCCCGGAACCGCTCGTTTCCCAGGGACAGCGAGAAGAGAGAAAGAGAAAGAGAGAGAGAGAGAGGACAGGGCGGATCGCGCAGGAAGAGGTGGAGAGTTTCGACGTGCGTATAAAGGTGTTGTGTGTGTGTGTGTGTGTGTGCACGGCACGTCGCGTTGGCGACGTCGTCGTGCGTGCCCGGTCTCCTCCCGGGGAGACGACGCTGACAAATGACGCGTGGCGCCGTTCGGCCACGCGACGCCTAATTGACGCTACCGTGACGTCACGTGCTGCGCGTCCGTCGTGTGTATGGCGCTGGCCGACTTTTCGGTGCACGCAACGGCGGCGCGGCGGCGTGCGGAGGCGGTGCTCTCTCTAAACGTACGCGTCAGCGCGTGTAATCCACCGTGTTTTTAACGTCGCCTCGTCCCCCGAAAAGCCGCGCGCGGGCGTTCGAAAACGATCGACGTGCTCATCGTCCTCCTTCTCCTCCCCCGCCGTCAGTCTTTATCGTGACTTTTATTCTTCTTTCCTTATCGCTTGATCGTAGCAAGTAAAAACGTGCGGCATATTTCTCGTTCGCATGTTCTTGACGACGATCTTCTTTGTCGGTTCAAATGTATCTTTACTGTGAATTATAACTGGCATTCCTTTTGCCTTCCATCGTTTACGACGCGGCATTGATACGATATATGTATATATAGCTCTCTTAAGAAGGGTGATTTCGCCATTGACTCGCGCTGAAGAGGAAACAATTAGGCTGCATTTAGCTTTAATTTTATTAAACTTCTATATTAAAATTTTATCGAAAGGCATCAGAGATACACCAAACACCAATATAACTGTTTGTTCCAGAAAACTATTTTTTTAAAGCAAAACACCAATATAACTGTTTGTTCCAGAAAACTATTTTTTTAAAGCAAAACAACAATAGCTGTGTTCCTTCGCAGGAACAGTGTTTTTAATTTTTTTTATTTTTTCGAAAAAAATACGGAAATTTGTAGAAACCGGAAGAAGATCCCAACAGAACATCCTTCTTGCCTCGAGCGATCCATGGGCGCGTGAAGACAGTAATATCGTGGTGTCGAAATTAATATGCATCTATAGACATAGAGTGTGTATACGAACGCGAAAACTTAGTGACGGGACAACACGCGCGTTATCGGGCGACCGATCTGTCGCGCTCGCGGGGGGGGAGGAGGCATATGAGGGGTAAAATTAGGGACGTCATGTGCGCGTACGCGCGCGTGCACGCGCGGACGTTCCTGAATATCCGGCGCGGTCGCGTGGTCGGTGAATAATTAGCCGATTGTCCCGTCCGTGGGCCGGAACCGAACCATCAATATTTTTATTTCCACAACGACCCCTGCGGTTGGAACCCCCGCCTCCTCTTTTTTTTTTCCCTCGTCAAAGCTATGGGGAGTTCTCGCAGGGGGGGGCGGACGAAGGGGGAGAGGGCGTCGATGGCGCTAAGTGATATCCCTCGCGTCGTCCGCAATGAGAGACGACTCTCTCGACGATTCTCCCCGGTTTCCCCTCTCTCTCTCTCGAGGATCCTCGCACTCGCGCGCGCGGAATACATCCTGTCGGACGAGAGATGCACGCCCCGGGGTCGCCGCGCGGCCGGCAGATTGATGGAACCCGCCGCGACAGGGGTAGATCCTTTATTCGCTAATGGACGAAACGTTCGGATTTTTTTCTTTTTCATATCGTAAAGATCTCCGCGATTCTGGAGCGCGAATCCTTCATTTACTTACGGCGATATCGCACGAAGTCTCAAAGTGGAATACATAACGTCGCTTGAAAATTTTTCGCTTAAAAAAATGGCTTTCTGAAACAAACACCTACATTGGTGTTCGTCTGGGTGCGTCTCTTGATGTTTTTCGACAGAAATCATAATATGAAATTTGATTTAAAAAAAAAGGTGAAGTGAGATTATCCAAAAGATTGCAAAAAAATGTCAATAACCGTAATTTTTTTTTTTTTTCGAGAAAAATTAAATGATGGTACCACTATTTAACGGTCACAGGTGAACCGAGACATGATAAATCTCGATGATCGACGATCCGCCGCTGGTCGTAGCAGGGTTAAGTGCTCGTTGAACAAAGCTTACACAATTTTTCACCTTGTCCCGAGAATCGTGCGTTTGTATCGTGCAGATTCCATTAATCTGTCTCCCTCCCTCTCCCGTCCCCTCCGTCATACACATCTTACAAGTATCGCACTTATCTTCTCGACAAGACGTATTATATTTGGCGAGGAAAATTGTCGAAATCTTGTACGTGTGTTATTTGCTGAATCTGAACTCGCGGTGAAGAAACAGATCACGATGACGTATCGCGGATATGATAATGCGAAGAAATCTGCGTTATCATCTTCAGAGAGGCCGAATCCATTCGCAGTCTCACGGTCCAGGTCGAACCGTCGCTCTTAATGGGTGACGATGCGTAGAATATGATCCATGTTAGACAGCATAATGTCGCATTATTACTGCACCCTTTGTGCGTACTCCCCCGCGTACCATATAGCGATCAATCCAACTTAGTTTCCCACCGGAACACCCTACTTGAAATCGAAACCATCTAGGACGCGTGACGCGGTCACCACGTAATTTCCGCAGGGCGCAGACCGCATCGTGAGTAATCTCGTGTAAAAACGCATAATATACGGCTGAGAAAGTCGCGTACGAGCCACGTGTATAATATATAATACCTGTACTTCGTCGGCATATTTTTATGTATTTTTAAATAAATTATAGGAACTCCGTCTTGTTCTTCACTCTATCGAAATTTGTCCAAGATTGTTATTAACTGGAACCGAGAGAAATGACTGACGCTTCGATTGTACAATTGTACCGACAGGTCCGAGAAAAGAGGCAAGCTGTAGCCAGTCGAGCTCGACGCGGATCGATCTTCGAGGTTCGAATTTGCGAATATCATTCGGAACGAATGGCCGCGGTCTCGGCTCGGAGAAACGTCCCGATCGGACGTTTCGGTCTTCGACGATATAGCTGCAGCGGATATATGCAAAGCGCGTTCAATGCGCGAGTGACTCAACAGCTTCCGCCTGTTCGCCGATTCCACGCCTCGCGTAATGGAGCGCCAGATGATACTGGGCGCCGTATGGAAGACTACCGCGTGTTTGTTAAGAGATTCGCTACGGCGAGCTTCCCGTGGCGAAACGCTAAGTGCATCCCTCTATTATGCAAGCCTCGTCTTCCAGCGAGCTCGCGTCACGGAGCGGCGAGCCCCGGCTGCCTCGGCTGCGAGATCGCGCCCACGGTAATGAAAACGCGAAGTGCATCCAGGTAAGGGAACGCGATGAAATTGATTGATTTATGCTTCTCGCGACGAGGAGCGGCCGAACGCGCGGGCTACAAACGGCAACGTATAACTGCATATGCGCTAACCGCATAACTGATAATTACTAGGAGATACAGAGAATACTTGTATACCGTTCTCTAAAACTTTCATTTAAAAAAAAACAAGTAAACTTCGTAAAAAAAAAAAAAGTTTTCTTCGTTTGCGCTAATATTCAAGTTTAGAAGTCGCGCAACTGCTCGCCGAAGTTTGCGCCCGCTCGACGCTACGTCTCGGAGAAAAACTATGTCGGAGAAGCCAAAAGAAATTACCCACTGAAAGTTCTGCTGCAGTTAAGTTAGGCTACAATAAATAGCGCTCGAAAAAGAGCAAAGAGGAAAATTATCGTATATCTTATATATTCGTGCACAACACGAGAAGTCCAATTTTCATCGCAACTTAGCGTGTTCGAATTTTCACGATGGAACGTTTGTGGAATCTATATATTAGGATCGCCCCGCGTGATTTACTATTGAGTATAAATCGAATGTTTTGGAGGATGTCACGAACGCCACGTTATTCCGTCTCACCCTAAACCCAAGTCGAAAACGAAATGAATTGTACCTGATTTGTCCGAATCGTGTTTTCATCGGAGTCGCGGCGTGGTCCGAGGTAACTGCGGGACGTCACCTTAAGGTGCTACCCAAGACCCGTCCCCTACGCCCGTCAGATCTCCGAAAGATCTCGCGCGCCCACGGGCCTCCCGTGACATCATCGACGTACGAAAAACGGACGGGCCTTTAGTCTCGGAGATTCCGAGAAGGCGACGGCAGAAGAGGGTAGTCCCCGTATCGAGGATTCACATCTGCCACGTCACCCGATCGGACGCTTTTCTCTCTCTCTCTCTCTTTCTCTCTCTCTCTCCTTTCCGGATACGCTTCTTCTCTGTCCGTACTCTACGCACCCTGTCTCTTCCCCTCACCCCGCCCTCTCCCTTTTCGTCGCTCCTCGGCGTCCCGTCGGTCCTCTTAATCTACCTGGCCATCTACATCCACGTTATCTTGCATCGCGGCCACGGCGGCGACTACTAATTCGAGGATTTACTGAAAGTAAGACCTTAAACGCGCATCGCGCGGCCCCTGTCGAAGTTGGGTAACGATCGGATCAGCGCCGTCCGGCAAAGTGCAGGTCGGACGGCGGCGCGCCGATCCTCCCGCGTTGATAGAGTCGTCATAATTATACAAATTACCAGGTATTGGAAAGAAAAAGGGAGAGAAAGCGAGAGAAAAAAAAGTCGAAGGAAAATGACAAGGAAAAGTACAGTTATAGCGACGCAGATGCAGCGACGAGGTATCCGATGGATGTTTAAGGGATACTGTTCGATAAGTCGATTTTTTTACAAAAAAAAAGAATCGTGTTCCTTAGTGCGCTCACCTTCCCGGTACCGTCTAAACTTTCTCTTTCGCGAGACAGTCGCGACAACCGAACGGCGTTGATGAAAGAAGAAAAAGGAGGGAAAAGGAGAAGGGATAGATAGTCGGGTAGTCTTGCGCGACAGGTATTTCTTCTCGACGCGAATTTACGGGAGACGTCGCTCCCGTTTCTCGACGCGCTGAAATTCTTATTGGCAGCGACCGCAGCGAGCCCGCCCGTCGCGCCGGGGGCGCCGGGTAAAACACATTTTAATGGTTACCGCGTCATCGTAACCGTACGTACGGTAGCGTTCGCTTCCCTCGAAAGTAACCGGTCCAGTTCGATTATCGTCCGGTTAGATTCGATTAAGTTGCTGCAAACGTCGCCGCCGCCGCCGCCGCCGCCGATGTCGTGGCGTAGCGACGGATAATAAATTCGATTTCGGCGTCTCGCAGAGGCGCAACGAGCCACGACGTAAAACCGTCATGTCGCCGAATCACCGAGCGTAGTCGCCCGGCGCGACGCTATACGCGCTGGGGAGGGATCGAATCAACGGGGATAAGGGGATCGAAAATTCGGGACGACGTTTCTCTATGGGGGTCGCTCGTAGGAATAATATTTTTGTTTCTCTTTCTCGCCTCGCGCGCGCAAGGTGCAACGTTCGAGAGGGAGACGGAAACGAGAAGGGGAATTGTGCAAATTTTCGTTTTCGTTGCGAGCGGATGGCTTTCTCTCATTTCCGTGTCGTCCATAATTATATAATGATTTGACAAATAATTACGTTGATCTTGTTGATGGTCTCACGAATTTTTGTTTTTATAATTATGTTACTGAAACGTCGACATGTGTGTCAATAAAAGAGAGGCAAACGGAAATTGAGATCCATTAATTCGGGAACAGTCACCTCGGAGGTAATTTTTACACCCTAACAAGAAAATAAGGTTTAATCAGCATAGTAGCTTTTTTTACTGATTGAGAATTTATATCTATTTTTTCGCCTTACATTTAATAAAAAATATAGACTAAATACGTATACATAATGATCTCAAATACTCAAATTGTAGCACAATCATTAATACATATAACACGTAATTAATAATAATGATTTTTAATTGGAATAAGAAATATTGTAGGTAATAGTTTGTGCAGAAAAAAAAACTAGACGATTCCCGAGTTAAATATCTTTTTAGAATAATGTTAGCATTGGATTCACGTTATATATGACCATCTTGATTTATATATATAGAGGAGAGTTGCTGAATGTGTATTGTCGAGCTAAAATCACTAAAAATCATCTACCTCATTAATATTTTATATTATTACTTAATATAATCAACATTTAATGACAAGAATATTTCATATTTTTGATTGATTATATCTGTATTTTCATAAGTTATATTTTACGATTTTGTTGTTGAATGTTAATTGTATTAAATAATAATATAAAATGTTGAATAAGATACAATTTAGGCGACCGATGCGTATTAAGCAATTTTTTCCTAATGTGCATCTTTATCTCTCTTTCGCGCTATCTTCCCTCTTCTGTTTTCGCTCTTATAACGCCGTGGTTAATTAATTCATTGTCAGATGATAATCGATAGCAGATCGTTTTATTATACTCGAGATACCGTTGTTTCGTGCGATTTGTGAAAAGAATTTGGAAACGACTTGAAAAATTCAGTCATTACAACTGAGAGACGAGAGCTCCTCTCGACTACTTTTCACGTGTCGCTCTTCCCGCCGAATACCTCAATTATTTCTCCCGCCCGATCTCCCCGGTCATCATCCCCGCGCTCTCGAGTCGCGCGACATCAAAAGTCTCTCCGCACGTGCACACAGACACGTCGCGTCGCACAAAAGCGAAGGCGATCGAGGAGAGCGGCCTGCCGGCTGTCACCGCGATCGGGCGCAAAGTGCAACATGCTCCTCATGTCAATTGAAATCGAAGCCGCCGCGAGGAACAAGAGAGAGGAGGCGAGGGGGAGAAACGGGAGCTCGTACTGCAAGAGAGAGAGAGAGAGAGGGGGGGAGAGAAAGAGAAAGAGTGAGAGAGGGAGACCGGGGGGGTCATCGGGGCACCTGCTGGTGTAACAGCGCGCGCTCGTTTCATGGCGCACCCGAAGGATCGTGATTAAAGCTCCACCGTCCCGCGGGGGTCCGAGGTCTCGAGGTCGACATTTGGTGTCATTGTCGTGAGACGACTCGTGAGAGAGGGTGCAACGGGAAGGTCCGCGGCTACGCTCTAATGCTGATTTAATCAGAATCACGATGTATTTTCTCTCTCTTTCTCTCCCTCCTTCCCCCCCCCCTCCTCTCTCTCTTTCTCTCTCTTATATTTCTGTTTCCCCCCGACCGATCCTACTCTGAAACACTCTCCGGGCAATGTTGCGCGAACACCCTACGCATACGCGTACAAGGGCGGAAAGTGCGGTCGAATGAATTCAATCTTGCCGGCGTTAGATGGATGTGTTATGCCACTTATTAGAGATCACTCGTACTTATTAGAGTAGACGGCAGGGAATGACTGCTAAACTTATATTTTTGTGTTGCGATACATATATAAAATAACGTAATATTTCTAAAAAAAAAAATATGTTGCATCAGTTCTTTTATTATTTTTTTTTTTATTAAAACAATTTTCTACTGAAGCGATAAAGCTATAATAGAAAGAAATCACAGTTCAGCGTAATTTTCACTTTAATCAGAATAAAATGAGTACCATTTTACGAGACAAATCTAAAGTAAATTACATTTTACTACTCTTAAAAATTTTTCCTGTTAACTATGACAAAATGCAAACTATTTTCATAATGTATATTTCTAATAGATTCGTAGTATCGAGATAAAATCGCGATTGCGTCCTAAAAATGATTAAATTAAAAATTCACAAATCTCATCTATCGCGTAGTTTTTACATCATCAACTCTATGTTTGCTGGCATTTCTTTTTTCAAAGTGCATGTCTCGACTGGGAGAATATCATTTACATCGCGGTCTCGTGACGGTGACGCGTCCAAAAGAGTAACGTCTCTCCCTATAGATCGACTCGTACGGGGACCAACATCAGTGCCCCCTTCACCTTGGCTATATAATTTTCGGGCCTACATACGTAATGTAATAATCGGCATGTATACCAGCCATATGGGCTTGAACCGATGCGCCCTCGTGCATACAAGTATCGGCGCCGAGAGCTCGCGCGACAGAGATAGATTCCCCGCGCTCGCGTCCCCCCTGCTCGATGAATACGCATACTTGCTCAGAAGCGGGGAATGACTGCTGAAAGTATCTTAGATTACGTTAGATTAAATCATCCCTCCGACCGTATATATCTATACGAGGCCGAGTCATTTTCCGTCCAACATTATTGTACACCCATACACTTACACCTTCGTGACGCATAGCTACAGTATTGCACGAATAATTTACCAACTTTTTTTATAAAAAAGAAAAAATTTAAGATGCCTCCTAAAAAAACCTAAAAAAAAAGAAAAACCTATTTTTCTCCTTATCATCTTATTAAATCATTTTTCCGATTATGAATTCCGCTACGAGCGGCTGAAGGATTACGCGTTGACACGTGTCGTACTTACGGACACGTCCGGATTGAAACGCAACGCGCGTCTACGAGGTGCGCACTTCGCTCTTCGTTAGATCCTCGAGATCGTCGCCAAGTCCGCCAAGTGGCGCGTCCGGCGAGAGGAAAAGTGAGCGTCGGCCGACCCGAACCGAAAACCTTGAGGGGGAGACCTCTACGCCTCGTCCCCTACCGCCTCCCTCCGCCTTCCTCCTCCGTTAACCCCGCGTGTATTCACGAGACGACACAGATATGCTTTTAGCGCGAGGCGGGGTGCGTTTCCGAGCACACGCACCGTACCGTGTTACCGAAGCGCGCGTGCTCGCGCGCACATGCCACGCGACAGCGTTAAGACGACACGCGAGCGATGCTGGGCGACGTCGCGTCGCGGCGCGGCGGCGGCGTCGTCGTCACGGGGCGAGCACGGGAAACCGTGGAAAAGAGCCACCCTTTTCGCAATTTCGCTTGCAATGCTTCCCTCTATACATGATATTCCATCAAAATGTCGATCTTTTTATATTGACCCTCAAATTATATCCCAGCTCGAGCCAGATACTTATATTTTATAAATATTGAACACATTTTTTTATAATGTAAACATTTACAGATTCATACTTTGATTATATATAAGTATATAAAAGTTAAGTGTCGGCTACTTTTTTGGCGCTGTCGGGCAATCTTTAGAATGGATATCGGCGAAGACACCTGTAAACAGGCTGTAGCCTCTTCTTAGAACGCCAATGAATTTTGTCAATTATACATCATATGTATTATTTTATATTTATCAATGATATTAGTAATAATAAGTAATTTTGTTAAAATGAATAAGAGGTATTTTTTACAGAGAAATGTGGTAGAAAGCTGCTCTTCAAGAATTGAATATCAACAATGATGTGTACTTACAAGTCTAGACTTGCAATAGTAATTAAGATAACACACAAATAATAATGATAGTAATTTATATATGCAAATACGTGTCTTTGCATTGAGAGTAAAGGTAATCATACAATAGTAATATTACAGTATACTGAAATATGATCTTGTTATTGCGAGGTCGTCTCACTCTGTACATAAGTGATTCTTATTTCGCTACGTAAGTACATACGTCAGTACGCATGGCGAAAAGTCGCGGAAAATTTCTACGAGATTTTATCGTCACGTCAGAGAAGCTCGTTTACTTGACCTACATTGTTATATACAGTGCTTAATAGTAAGCGAACATCTGTTGTGGGTAAATATAGAGCAGGTGAAATCGAATAGAAAAGTCCATCATTGTTTTGCGATTTTTTTAAATAATTAATTGGAGAAAAATTAATTAATAAAGATCTTCAAGTGTGTGTATGTGTGTGCGTGTGCATCCGCATGATTCGGCGATAGCTGGCGATAGCCCAGAGCGTTATTCGCAATTGCTGGAAGCGTGCTCCTTCCAATACCTCGCCGCGCACCTACATACCTCTGAATCACTCATTGGCATATTTTTATTAATTATATTCTCGTTTAATTATGACATTTATGACAAAAGTATCGCAAAATAGTAAAGGACTTTTTATTCAATTTAACTCGCTTTGCTCGTTTACAAGAAGTGATATAGTAATTAACGAACCCCCGTATATATGAGAGCACTCGTGCCTCACAATTATTCTCCGATGTGCTCTCTCGACGTTTTATTACACAATAGAATCAAGCTCTCCCTGACGAGCGCAGCGCGCTTATTAAGAACGCACATGCGCGCGCGCCGGCCAACCGTATATATCAATTGGGATGCTACCAATCATAAATATTGACCGCGGTTCTCGTAACCGGCGCGGGCACACAAACGCGATACGGTTGTATGCCCACGGCGCCGTAGATTCACCCTTGGATTTCGGTCATAAATATTGATCACGAATAACGGTGCACGCTCCTTATGCCACGGCAACGGAGAGAGCGTGCTCGTCCGGCGCGGCCTCGGTCAACGGTGTCCCGCGGGAGGCGGACCGTTGTGTGTTTACCGTCAATGATTGCGGTTAATTACAACACCACCCTGTCTGTTTGTATGTCAACCCCATATACATACACGTTAACGATCTCCCGCGGGAGTGCCGCCTCGACATCCTGAAGTCGGCAGGAAGACGCTCCCGCCCGACGTTACTCATTCTTGCGTCGCGTTTCCACGATATCATCCTAATTTAATCACGCTTATAATTTATGCGGAGGATATACGCGCGCGCCGCGTTGGAACCGCGCGAGGAACGATGTTAGGTTTGTTTCCCCGCAGTTTTTGAACGTTCAAGATTTTAGTAAGCCTCATGCCCGAACCTCGTTAGGACACTCTTATAAGTCATATTGTAATTAAACACCTGTCGATATGCCGATGATAAAACTTTCGACTTATTCTTCTTAATTTGCCGCTAATAAAAAAGGAAAATCATATATATTTTAAGAAAATTTATAACACATAATACATTCGCGTTCCTCCTCCCCTCCCCCCCCCCCCCAAAAAAGAAAATGATTTTAAGTTCGCAATCGTTTGATATAGATTTGAAAATTCTTCCTTCTCTCAAATTGGAGCGTGTGGTGGTACGGTCCGATGCGAATGTTCCCCGGGATAGTGCGAGGGCAACCACGCGAAAAGTCTTGACGGAAAATGCGGTGGTCGTCCTCGAGGCAATCGAATCGGCCGTCGGTGGGGCCGACCGATCCCGGGACAATCGCAGTAAACTTGTAAAACAATAAAAGCTTCCGGTGATCCGCCGCTACGGGTGCGCCGAACCGCTACATCGAGTTACCCAAGTCGAAGTTTTCACCGGATACCGCCGCAAACGGGGGGGACACGCAGGACGACGTGGACATCGCCGGTCGACTCCGGCGTCGACAAAAATTCCTCTTGGTTGCGACACGACAAGTGCAAGTTTGTGGACATTGCAGGCTTGCGCAATACTGAGAATTGAGATTTTCACATATTCGATAATATATTTACGTTAATTCTCGATAGATTAATTATGGAAGAACGACAAGTCGCTCGCTTCGATTAACAATAAGAGCCAATTATCTTTCATAAATAATTTTTGAGAATAAAGACAAACAAACGTAATCCTACCTAACTCCATTTATCTTCTCTTTTATGAAAATATATTTATAGATATTTTAATATAATTAAATAAATTGTAAATTTATTAATATTATTTAATTTCTTCAATTTAATTTAATATTATTAAAATCATAAATTAAATTAATAAATGATATATAATTAAAGATTATTATTTTATGAACAGTGATGTAAAGAGCATTCAGACAGCATATTACAGATTATCTTTTTCAATATATCATAAAAGATGTATGCTTTAACTGAAAAATTTTATATGTATAGATTTTCGATATTTTGTCATTTAATCAAAATAGATATATCGAATTTTTCTTTATATAATTTTCTAAAGTGATGATAGTATTGCAATTTACAATGATAAAGTACAATAATAAGTTTTTTTCTTTACAAAATGTTGTATGTAACTAAATAAAGAAGTAACTTAATATTACGACCACGAAGAACTCTTTAAAAGAATCTTGCGAATCTTGAATCTATTCTTATACGAAAGTCATAAGCGAGATTACAATATATGTCAACGAAGGCAAAAAAAATGAGAGAGAGAGAGAGAGAGAGAGAGAAGGAAAGAGCGCACCATCAACATTTACGCGCCCTTGTTCCTGCGAATTTCACCCCGTCCAGGAAGTATTTCTTCCGAGCTGGTGGGCCGCGACGGAAATGAAAATTTCACATCTGAATTTTTTCGCATTCGCGTCCGGGTCCCTCCCTCCGGTTGCCTGCACGGGCTGCTGCCTGGTGTTGCTGGTGGTACCGGGCTAGGAATCCGGGACAATAGCAACACCACCCCGTGTCACCCTGCATTAATTTCTGATGACGGAACGCTCGTTTTCTTCGCTCGCCCTCTCTATCAGGGCTGTCATCCAGCCTTCTTCGGAAAGGGCGTTGTTCTTCCTTCCAATGTACCTTCTTTTTTTGTTCTTGCTTCGTGCTGCAAATTGCTTGATTTTAACCTGCGATTTTAAAGGGGAAGTAATTTTCGGAATATCGATTATTCGTACGACAAATGTTGACAAACGGCTATGAAATTCTACAATAACAATTGTCATAATTCTATGATAATGAACAATAATCGAAAAGATGAATAAATAAATATATTTGATCTTTTTACAGTCTTCGGTTTTTCAAATATTTAACGTTACAATCTGTCAAAGTGCAATCACGAAGACAAGGAAAAAAAATGTTATAATTTCCAATGAAGATTAGCGATAACATATTTATTGATTTACTTGCCTGAATATTATTTGAAACAAAAAATGATTTGTAAATATAAAATAACGCGAGATCTATATAGAGTTAACATAATTAATTGCTGCACTCTGTTTACCATATTCCATACAAAAATCCTTGAAGTCCATAAAATTGTGAAAATCTGTATATTCTACACTTTCTTCTCTCAAATGCCCTCCGACAGTCAGAATATTTTCACCCCTCGTGCTTTCTCCTTCCGCGCATTCCTCAATATTCTCCCTCCAGCCTTCGTCCCCATTATAGTCCTTCGAGTACATATCCGGTGACCCGATTTAAAGCCAAAGGAGGGCGATTTCCTCCGTGTGATCGGAAACGTGGGGAGACACCAATTGAGAACTGGATGACCGAGGCAATCGTTTCGCCGCCGTCGTCGTCGTCGACTAAATGACATCTTCGTCCGCATCCCTTCATGCGCCTTAATTGCAGACAGATCGCTGCCGTGATTGCACGTACTTGTGCCTCGCGTTTGTATTTGCAATGTAACATTTTCAGCCGAAACATATCTATTCTTCCCGAAAAGATCTGGATTATCGCGACCCAACGGATCTTTTTTTTAAATAATCTTGTCTTTTTTTTTTACACACAGAAAAAGTGCCACTTAAACTCTTCAAATTCTCGCTGCGCGTGTCATTGCGTAATTTAACAAATAAGACAGTGGACCTTTGTCTTTGCCATTTGTTAAATTTCCAATGGATCTGGCCTGCCCCTCCGGACGGTGACCGAGCGCCTCTGTCATCCGGTTCACGATGATACCCCTAAATAGCGACCCCCGTAGAGACAATCAATCAGCCGATCACTGGACCTTGACTGTGTCCACATTGCGCATAGTGAACGCGTTGCCTGTGTGTGCGCGCGCGCGACACGCTCGCGCGTACGTGTGCTCGTGTCCCTACATACTGGTTGTCTTTCCTCATCACCGTTGCAATAACGTACGCGAAGCTTTCGTTGCGCACTCCTCTCCCTGTCTCCGTTCCATTTGCACCACGGCGCTGATCTCGCCGTCCATTCGTGTTTAATACGCCACATCGACGGGCCAGACACCATAAGGGGCGCGAGAGGCTATGAAATAAAATAACACGTAGCACGTGAATGGGTCGGTGCATCTGCGTCATTGAGCATCGTGGATGATGGATTTAACTAGCTCGAGCAAATGTTAAAAACGTAAGTTTCGACTTCGTGGACGGTAAATTGAATACTTTTGCTTTGTATCGTTTCGAATCGGTATCAATTTCGCGGCTAACGGTCACGCGAGTGCTGTTGGATTGACATGCATTAATGCGTTAAATTAGTTGCATTTTTAAAGGTGCGTTTAGATTATCTCGAGCGAGCTTCGAGCCGAGTTATAAGGCTCGATATAATCTGAACGCACCTTAGGAAATCACACTGTAATCAAATCGTTGCCGAAGTTTCGTAAATAACACGTTGGTAATAAATGAAGAGAACAATAGCACGCTTGTTTGAACACGTGATACAGACATGCGATATCACTTTGTCTCATTTGAGTCGCGTTGCGTGTAAAAGCAGCAGCGTTTTCTCTGCAATAAAAGGAAGCGTGCTAAATACGCGCTCGCGCATCAGAATACAAACTGTCGTCATTCGCGTCGCAATCGACGAACATTATTGCACGCGCTTTTATAATTCCGCTTTCCGAAAAGTTTCCGTATTCTTCGGCTCTACTCGGCCGCCCAGCCCGCCGAAGCGGGAACGCAATATCGATATTAAACGTCATCGTACGCGCGGGCGACAATGTCGACCCGACGTCGTGTTCCCGCGTTCACCTCCACTTAATCGGGACGACGAGGGGCTTGGAGAGAGAAGAAAAAAAGGAAAGAGAGGACAGAAGGGCAAGGGCGTGTTTGGTGTTTCCGATTCTATGGACGCTTGACCCATTGTCTCCGAGGTTTAATTTTTACCCCCCGCCCTCCCTCCTCACCGTCATCCCGCGGCCTCCCCCGTGCATCCACCCTCCCTTTGCCTCCTCGTGCGTTTTTCTCTTCTCGCGGTTCCTCCCACGTCATTCGGCAGCCGAGCCGACCTGCCGACGTATTCAGACACGGTACACGCGACAATGCTTTGCGCCGGGTTTTCGTTGCGAGACAAGGCGGTGCACAATGCGACAGCAATCAGGAGCCGCGCCCCTGCCAGCGGGATCTCCGCGTGTCTCCTCGCAATTATTATTTCCTCGTCCTTTCCCTTTTCCTCGTCTCTCTCTCTCTGTCTCTCTCTCTCGCTCTCTTTGTTTTCTTCTTTCTCTCTTTTTACTTCAGTACCCGCGATAGAACGTGTTCCTCGACGATGTGGAGGGTGCAGGGGGATCGACCGACTTTCCACGGCTCCTTCGGGCCTCCTCTCGACGCGCGCGATCGCCCAGTCGTAGAGTATATAGTCGATTACGCGATAACTCGCGCGAAATAAATCGAACTCGGGTTCGAATAAACCGTCGTTCATACGAGGCTCGTTACGTCGCGCAATACGATTATATTATGTTTCTATGCCGGAATGATGCCTTTCTCGAACGACTCCACGTCGAATCTTCACTCGAAGAAACGAGGGGGAAGTGTAGCACGTCTCCGCTACGTATGCTCGCTCGGATCTACCCGAACGCGACTCCGGCGAAGACATGGCGTACGTGGAACCAAATATCGCTTTTAGGATACCGGCGGCAGCGGGGTGTGTTTGCTCGAAGCGGATGGATGGATGGATGGGTGGATGGATGGGTGCTTTGCTTACGCGGGGGGGAGGGGAGGCTACGACGCACTGCGTAAACAACGATCGGGTTTCGTGCCCGCTTTCTTCTTCCTGGTTCTCCCGCCTGTCTCCGACTCGCGTCGATCTTGGGAGTCGAAAGGGTGCTCTTTGCAGTCGGGAAAACCGATCCGATTTTAGGGAGGGACAAAAGGCCGGGAACGACGGACGTTAAAGGAAATCGGGATATATTGTTACGGTAAAATTATTTTGAAATTATATAAATCGTTAACTCGTAATACTCGCGGCGATTAATCAGCAGTTGTAAGGTAGTGTGCCGCGAGAGCCATTAGAATGATCAAAGGGTTCCAAACTTATCTTGAATGTTTTGTTTCCGGTCGAACGCGCTCGCGCGCGCAAGCTCCTATTATCTCACATTCGAATAAATCTCCTGTCAAATCTTAGAATCGCGTTTGTATGCCCTTGAAATAATCATGCTCGACTGCAAGAAAGCAGGATTTTTTTCGTGACTTATTTCGCGTAGGAATAATTAAATGTCGCCGTGATAATACTGGTTTATACAGAATGCATCGTTTGCATTAACCTCGCATTTAACTTCGCGACGTTTGTGCGGAGACGTGCTGTAGAATGCGAGACAACTCGAAGATTAACGTGAAAAGAGTTAGATTAACTAAACACAGAGAAAGAGAGAGAGAGAGAGAGAGAGAGAGAGGGAAAACAAGAGGTAGCTTCTAACCGCGGGGAACGTGTCCGACCATCGACGGACGGTGGCGGTTCCCGCCAGGAAGTGCCCGGACATTATCGAAGTTTCGACGTTCGGTCTAACCAAATTCGGGACGACGAGAACGAGGGCAATTTAGTTACCTGGCGCGTTGACTGGCGCAGCCGACTATTCCAGGTCGTGTGTCGATCGATGTTCATCCACGTAAAAGGGTGGGTGGCGGCGGGTTTCGAGGGAGCGGATGGTTAAAGGACGGCGGTGGCGGGCGGGCGGTCGGAGGTTGTAATAAGCGTAATGGACATAGCACCCCCGCCACACGCATGCCCTCGGTCCTCGCGGCGCGTTCGCGCGGCAAAGGGTTGCTTCCTGTAATCGTGAGAACGCTCCTCCACGCTGGTCCCCCGATCCCTTCGCTTCTCCCCCTCCCCCTCCGCCCGTCCCGAACGCTATTCTCTCTCGAAATCACGATGATTCTCGTAGTGTGGCGTTGAAAATTTGAATTTATGGCAAAGACTTAAGATTTAAATTCGTGATGTGTTATCGTCCGGAAAACCCCGGAATGGTTTACTTTCTTTGTCCTATCGATTATTCACGATGAGATTTCTCGTTCCGCGCAATTTCATTCGCATCACTCCACTTTGATATCCGTTAGCAGCATATTGATTTTCGTTAGCCCTGACAGAGATTAACCCCGGAATTAGAGTGATATTCAAGTGACAATGAGTTATATCAGCGGATGCAGCGTCCAAGGCGTGGCGCGACTACAAAAAGTGTAATTTATAGACGGCGATAGTTAAACTGATGTGTAAACGGCATATTTCCTGTGAAGAAATCAACATTACAATCAACATCTATTATATTGCCTATACTGTAGCAATAATATATAACTCTAATTATTTCTATGCGAAATGCATTGCGTGAGAACATTACTTTATCGCAGAGCTACTTAGAAAAGTATGGCAAACGTTATTTAAGATTTGATTGATAGATTTATTTAAGTGTGAAATAAAATAAAACATCATTCGAATCAGAAATGAGAAGACGAAGATTAATTTCAAGATTTTTATTCACCTCAAAAGAACTACATAGGGACAAAAAATCGATTTTTTTAAAAAACGTCTTTTTTTGAAAATATAATTAGTCTTAAAAAATATTCATACTCAAAAAGCTCATCTTAAAATTTCTAGAAATAACGATCGTTTAAAATTTGAGTAGTCAGAGTCGGTCACAGCGTAGTTGTATCTTTTTGTCCCTTTAATCTTGATAAAGAGTATGTTTATTAATTTTCAATTTATTATTACATAGTCCGTATTGTAGAAAGGTAAAGAACACAGTTTAACACAATTTGAACACTATCTTTGTAAAAGAGTATTCAGTCATTTGTTCAACTCTCGTTTGCGATCGATCGAGAAAGGGTTCGAGAGAAGAGCATACAAAGAAAGAATAAATGAGCACGAGTATTTCAGCCAAAAAATTAAAAACGGCGAACGATGTACCGATACAGTGCCGAGCACACGGCGCCAGAAACCGTTAAAGAGGAAAGAATTTGCTGCAGAGTGCAAAAAAACGGACGTTTTCGAAGCCACATCGTCTGCTGAAGCATATTATACGTATAATACCAATATCAGTGGTTCTAGTGTAAATTAAAAAAATTTTTTATACAATATATAAACTATATTCCAAATTTTATATAAATATTTTTTCAAATCAATATTTTGAAACTATAAATATGTATATCGAAAGGTATTCGATTTGGCCAAAATTTTACGTAGTTTCTTGAAATAATATTAGCTCGCTTTTGCCGTTAAATTTTTTTGATATTTATCTTAATTTCCTTTTATTTTATAAATTAAAAAAAAAGCATAACTTTTTAGTAAAAAAAAAAAATCAAAATTAATTTCTACTTACTAGAGCCACAGTCTTCTGAAAGGTGCGTCTTCCGAGAGTTGATAACATACCAAGCCTTTCCGCTGCCGATCGCACGTAGCGAAACGAGGAAACGATTTACGCTAGCGGTGAAAAAAAAACACGGTGCGTGACGTCGTCTCCGGTGCATTCTCGTGCACGTGGCCGTTGCGGCGCGCTGCGTCGCGGCGGCACGCACGTAAGCGTCACATCGTGCCGCGCGCCGCGCCGCACACCGTACGTAGCTCCGTGTGCGGTGTAAAAGCAGTCCACACGCGTGATATATTATGCAGTCTCGCTAAGTGGAGCCCGGAGATGCCGGGCGGAAGAGCAGCGAGGGAACGAGCGTGAAGAATGAGCGGGACGACGTCGCACGTTGAGCGAGTGCATGCCGGGGTGAGAGAAAGAAAAAGAGAAAGAAAGAAAGAAAGAAAGAAAGGAGAAACAGATGTGGGGAAGGGTGGAGAGAGGAGAGGCGAGCGCGCGAAAGCGCAGAAAGGAGAGGGCGAGGTTACTCAAAACGAGCGGCTGTATTAAGTGCGCCTATAGATTACGGCGCCGGGAAAAGTAGAGGCGCATCGCGCTAAAACGCCTCGGGGAAAAAAATTACCGTACGGACCCCCGTACGTCATCCTCGCGGGGCCTCGCCTCTGTTTCTCTCTTTCTCTCTCTCTTTCTTTCTCTCTTCTCTCGCGCGTATGTATTATAGTATGTACATACGAGAGCGTGTCATTTCTGGCGCGGGATTTTTCATGGTGAAGAACACTTCGTCGGCGCCCTTTTCTTCGATCCGACGACAGGCGTCGTTTCTCTTTCTCTCTTCCGCCTCGATCTGTCCTCGATCATCGCGGAGACCTCGAGAACGCGGTCGAGGAATGGAAGTATAGCTCGCGATTTATATACATTATGCACTATCCCGCCGCTTACCACGGCATTCCTTTTCTTTTTCTTTTCTTTCCCCGAGGGCGATATCGCTCCAGCGATTTTAAAATTTATTTTTTTTTCCCGGAGAAAATTTGAATCAGCAAAGTTTAATTACGGAGACGTCTTCTCGGAGAGCTTTCCCATGAGGTTTGTCGATTTTTATTTCACATGGAAATATTTCGCAACGCTGAAATACGTTTCCAAACGCGACCGCACGGAAAGAACGGTGTTTTGCTGAAGCACACAAAAATTAGGCCAGATACAGATCTAAAAATAATTATGTTGGGCCATCAAAATAATTACGTAGGCTCGCTCAGGCACGATGATAATGCTGCAAAAAGCGAAAAGCAAAAAAGTTTTGACGTTTTAGCAATCAGCTTGAGCGTCCGGTATAATTATTTTAGATGGCCCAACATAATTATCTTCAGCTCTGTGTTTGGCTAAATTTTTAGATACCTACTCAGGAAGTCTTTCCGCGTGTCTTTGCGCCGGCGGCGAATTATTCTAGCGGACAAGAGGATGAAATGAGAATTCCACGTCGCAACACAAGTGTACGTCGCAAAAAAATGTTATCTTTATTATACGGACGATATATTACATACGTAATATATTAGCTTACGTTCGTTTGCATGTGTGTTTTGTATGTATACGTACGCCAAACGTATATGCGCGTCGAGGTACACGCGCATGGCACTCTAATAGTAACGTGTTCGTAAATATATCGGAACTCTCTGCCGTCTCCCCGCGATAAAGTAGTCGCGGTGCGCCCTATAACGTATACATACGTTTCTACGAGCGCTTTAATTAACGCGGCTAACATTTTCCTAATACTCACGCGAGGCGACCAAGGTCAATTAGGGATGTAAAGGCGGGAGCACGGGACTTTTACATAAAGCATTACGCATAAGGCATAACGCATAGCATAATGCGCAGCAACGCATAAGCTTATGCATAAAGCTTAAATTTATATATTCTAACCTTCGACACCGACGCTATTAACCCTATTAGCTCCACTTGTGTCCTATCAGAGTTTATGGTATGTTGTCTTCACCGGCAAGTCGATTTGCCTTATTCATCTATTTCAAGATTAAAATCCTATCCGTTAAACCGTTTACCACCATTTACATAATCAGCATGGTCATGTAAGCATAAAGAATTCATTCACGGAAAGAACGACTTTGTTGAAAGGTCTAAAAATTTTGCTGAAGACAGATCTGAAAATTAACTCTTGTTCAACCATCAAAAAATTGTGTTGGAATGTTAAAAATGATAAGCATTGCTATAAAACGATTTTGATATTCTAGCAATTATTTTGACTTTCCAACAAAATTATTTTGATTATTGAACAAAAATTATTTTCAGATCTGCAGATCCATGGATCCAGCAAAATTGTTCTTTCCGTGTTCTTACGAATTTTTCGATCGCTTCTGCCTTACGCTTTATGTATATGTATATACATACTATGCAAGATCTACAGAACGATGAAAATGAAGGACTCTTTGGAAATGAAAGATTGGTTGATTCTCTTATGCCTTATGCATTATGCAAAAATCTGTGCTCCCGGCTTAACGAACAAACGGAGACGCAATACTTTTTTGAGAATATAATTAGTAAGCTCCGCCATTCTTGTCAACCGTCTTCTGGCGGCGGCGCCTTCTCCTTCGTCATTTATCTTTATTAATAAACTTTACACTCATCGTTAAATTTTTCTCCCGTGCGAAATTCATCGTATCGTCCGATTGTTCGATTACATCCCCAATTGGCTCTAGCCGAGTTCGCGAACGGAATTGCACGAATCTATGTACATGACTGCCTTTTCTTGGAACTGTCGTTCTATCACGTTCGATCACGACGAATCCTTCGGTATGCAACGAAAAGTTATCGTGAAACGGTGAGGATACGCGAGAAGGTACGTAAGTACAGAACGTATTCGAGTTAACGGGACCATCTCGCGGAGACGTATTTCCCGCGGGGTGGTGCGGGGGGGAGAGGAAGGGCCGCGTGCATTTATCGTAAAGGACCGTTTTAAATCTATAATCGCGTATGCGCATTTATGTGTAAGAACTACCGTAGAAAAATACAGCTTCTCTTTCGTTTTCTTAGAACGCGAGCTACACGCCCGCGAGGTGAGCACCCGGCGAAAGCGACGTTAAAAATACTAGCTCACTAAACATCGCGAATTAATTTTCAACTACCAGTTGTCGGTATCTAGGCGAGACATCGATCAACCCCTTGCGAAAGTTTCACCAACGTCGTTTGTTCCTAATGAAAGTCTAAGTTCATCCGGACGGCGAAAGTTTCGCAGAAAACTAATAAATATAATACGTTATAATTATATATATTTTTTCATTTAAGGTCGAACGCGTGAGATATTTATGATTCTCGTTTCCATTCGACCCTCATATGTTATTATTAATGTTAAATATTTGCTGAATATTGTATATACGCGCGCACGCGTGTGTGTATATACCCGAAAAATCAATAATAAAAGCGAGGCAATATTTTCTATCAAATTATGAAAACACCTTTCTTCTAGCATTCAAAAATTCTTGATCTAATTATAACAATAATTATCTAGTATTATATAATACAATATTATAATAATATTTATGTATCAGTATTAGGAAATTTATGACCAATTAGATTTAAATTATACGTGAATAAAATATATAAAAGAAAAAAGAAAATGAGTAGACAAAACATTTAAAAATCGAAGACTACAAAAACGAAGATTATAAATTATATCCACGATCAAAACTTTGCAAAAAAAAAAACGTCCAATAAAATTGAAATATAAGTTCGATGGAAAATACTGCCATACTATTGCATTTTTCGGGATACTCCGTACATTAGTATAGTACTTAAATATAAATTGCATTGGCAGGACATTGCACGAATGCATCTGTTGCAGCCACGAAACTCGTACCACGTACCTAAACAAATACTAAACAAATAAATACAATCGACTATCCTTCTACGTGTCGTTTCGAACGATAAATATTATTCTTTGAATAATCTCGCTCGGCTATAAAATGTCTCCTAAATTCGACTCTTTTTATTTGTGAAACGCTTGAAAATTGTTATTCTCGTAACGAATGCGCGACAACGAGCGCAACATAAATTCGAACTTGCCACAAAAAAAAAAAACGGGCGGTTTAGTACCCGGGTGTACAGTTTACGTGGCTAACATACGCACGAATATCTTCCTATACATATATTTATTTCTATCGGGCCGTGCCACGCGACGATTACTATATGATCAAAAGGCCCATTTGAAGACACTGCATTCTTTGCACGGCGGATTGGCACACGCGTGGAAACGGACGGTAGTAAAAAATATACAGCACGAGATACATAGACGATTGCAAATGTAAAGATCTGCACTATAATGTTACAAGGACTAGATTCACGGATGTATTCTCGGCGCGTTTCACTCGATCTCCTCGCCGCCGTCGCGTATCCTTCATTACGTCCCCCTCCAACACGTTACACACCTTCCTTAAAATTCGACGGAAGTCAACATTTATCTATACGACACAATCCTATAGAATTTAGGATACGATAGTGCCCGGCGCGCATCGCTTTCCCCTCATAAATCGGGGAGGGAGGGGGGGGGTGGAAACTTAAGGAAACTTTGTCGAGCTCTGCGCGTTTTCTAAGAGTTTACCGAACGTACGTAAAAATATATTATTCGAGACGATAACTCACGAGAGTGCATTGCGATAACTTCGATCGACTACCTACTTAGTCAAGCCCTAAAGTACTGGGGAGAGAGCGACCGTCGCGGCGTGATGTTTCCCTGTCGTCATTCGTTCAGGCGCGCCGACAGGTAATTCCGACCGTAAGTCGCTGTACTAATGCGCGGGAATAAACTGTTCCGCGTATACGATTACGTTTTCAACAAAACAATGGTTTCCTCAGCTGAGCGATTATTCGAAAATGTAAAATACGTATAACTTCGTAATCTCCTTCGCGATTTGACGAACGCGCGCGCGCGCGTGTAATCTCCTTGTTATTCCGATATCTCGACAAGTATTGCTACCTTGAAATACTCGTACTTCCCGAAATGCGTCTCAAACAATTCTATAATACGCGTGACTTTGTACAGCAGAATTAAATCAAATCCGATATATTGATATAAAAAAAAGAAAAAGTATTTACAGTTGAAAGATCCAGTGACTCTAAGGATAGAAGCGAAACGATGCAAATCGCGAGGCTGAAGCGGAATATGCACGCGTGTATTCCGCGTCTGTATGTCGCAAAGACGTGAATAGGCGACTGAAATGGTTCGGGAAGCACCGGTCTTAAATTAAAGTACACGTACGTTCGCCTTGTTCGCGTTACTTCTGAGTAAATTTAACTCTCAAATTGACTTTCATTCTCAGAGGGAGAGACGTGCGCGTACATTCACTTAGAAAGGAATTACCGTTATCGAGATTCAATCTCCTTCTGATCGTGCGATCATCAGATACGGACGGCTATACGAATTGCATCCTCTCGATGCAATCTCTCGTCTTTATTTCTTTCTCTTGTCTCGCCTCGGATAAGCGGTTATTTGCTTATAACGATCCCATCGATGATTCCATCAATGATTACGCGCAAACTTTAATGCCTGATAGGCTTTAAGAAACAGAATTAAACTAATCAAACCTTTAGCGAAACATACGAAAGTATGCTTAGTGGTCAGCGACTAGGCGTTATCCTTTAGCAAACGCACCAAAGGATTTAATTTACCTTCGTCCGAATTCCTGTACTGCTCCAGCAACTGCAAAGTCAATCAACAAATTTATTCATTAAACGTTATTATACATAGTGCAATACGTTAATTAATAACACTGTTCAAGCAAAAAAATTTACGAGAATAAAACTGCTTCCCAGTTTTAGGCGCTAAATAAGATCCTATATTTATGAAATTGCTCTATCATGTTACAATTTTAAGAAACTTGCGGTTAAAGCTGCGAAAAAAGTTCATTTTGGTGAATTCTGGCATATTATAATTTACGTGGTTGGCATTACGTATTGAAGAAGTTTTATTGTAATCAAAATTAAATGTGTTATTAGAACTTTCGGCCCTTGAAAGAAATTTGTTGTGTGTCGAGTATTATAATCAAAAAAATATTTATGATATTATTAGTCTATTACGTTGTGCCTTACATAAGTTGTTAAAGATCTCTGTTAAAAATCTGAGAAATCTCGTTCTCGTACTTGGAAAAAAAATTTTTTTTGGTTGTAACAATGTAATAGATTAAAAGGCAAACTTCATATTATTAGAGAGAAACCATATTATCATTCTAACTATGAGTCATGTAAAATAAATTATGAATTATAAAAACAGACTGAGAGTGAATATAAAAATATATAAATTGTATTATTAACTAACACGGCCAATTTAAAGTAAAATGTACCCCTCGAATAAGGAAAATTCTTAAAACATCTAAAAGTTTATGCTTTTGCAGAGCACACGTGAAGGATTGATCGAACACGCGATGCAGAATCAACTGTGTTATTACACGTTAAAGTTATGAATATTTACGCACGCATATTAACATGTATATTAACACGTTAAATGTGGTTGCCGGTAATTGACGCTATGACATTGATACGTCTCACCGATTCGCGTATGAAATGCAATCGACCGCAGAGATTGGCGAGCACTATCAATAGAAAAAAAAAACTTTTTGCCGACAAATCTCGTATCGTCACAGATTTGCGTTAACGATGATGATCCGTTCAGTGAGGTTTGCGTCAATTAAACGCGTGACAGCGAGAGTTGTCCGCAAGCACCCACTTACCTCGTACGACATTTCGCAAGACAATATCGCCATTGCCTCCGAATTGCTGTGGGTAGCGGCCAAAAGTGCTGGCAACGTGTACGGTATCAATCTGGGATCTCCGTAAAACGGGAACGGCAGGGTGCACAGCTGCTGGAGGACGCTGGGACCCGCGCCGGCCGATTGGAGAACCAGCTGAAACAGATTTCCCAGCATGGTTATTATTTTTCGATGTAATTTTACTTTCTCTAACTTTTCCGATAATTCCGCGATCATAATTCCGTAACCGTAAAGAAAGAGAGAGGCCAACGGCTGGTGAGGAGGGAAGGGAGGGGGGGAGGGGGATTATTGAAAAGGAAATTGTCGCCACGCTATCGTATTATGATTTTTTTTTCTCATCCGTTCGTAGATGTTGTCTCGTGTCTCCGCTGCTGTACATACGTGAAAACCGTATCGATCTGAATACAAATTTTTAATGTTGCGCCGACGAGGATTAATTACGTCGATACTTTGGCCGACAGCAGGCAAATCCCAGCCACAAATAAAAACGCTTTAAAAAAAAAATCATTATAATTTAAAAGCACGTATTCATAAACTTTTTCAAAAGTTTATGAGTGCGTGGCTTTTAAACCATAAAGGAAGGTTTCGCGCGCATTAACGGATATACAAAATAGTAATTAACCTGCGTCGTGACTGTATAAAGTAGCTTTACACTTGTCGTCGAAGTCAAGTTCTATTTGAATCTTTCAGCCGCGGGTTAGACGGAGGTATCGGTATAACGGGCGAAGTCGGCGAAGATTCTCTTCTTGTAATTGCAAATTACCCGCATGGCACGTTCGAGCGGAGTCTCTCAATTGCGACGTCGCGGACGGTTAATTAAGACGACCGAGTAATTTTCTTAAAGAGCGTGAGAACCCGGGTGACCCAGGTGTCACGGAAGCGAGGAGAGTCTCCGGCGCAAGAAGATCGCACCGGACATCTGCGCGACAAGTGCCTCCGCTTATAAACACAGGACGTCGTATTCCTGTGCACCTGCGCAAAACTCTAGCAGGAAATGCCCACATTTTACACATTCCCTGTCATCGCGGCGCCAAGACGACCCGTATCGCAACTCGAGTTGTGCATTAAATATCGATCCGTCCGTTACGGTTGCCATAACTCCGTGCGCAACGTGTAACGTGTAACTCGGCGATGAGTTCATTAGCGGTGAGATCAGTCACTTCGAGAGGGAATTAAGGGTTTCTTATACGAAAATAGATTTCACAGTGAAAACTGCCTCATAAAAGTGGTCTCATCAATCCTACGGAAGGTCGCTCGACGCGTTTCGAGTTGTGGCTTGAAGCAAGATTCTCGTACAACCTTATAGTGAGTTCTTCGCATATAACGATCAGCGAGAATAAGAAAGGACGCGGAGAGTGATTATGAAAGTTAGTCCTTCTGGGTGTCACGGACGTCGCGCAAAAAAGGCCATTAACGCTATTTAATTGCGCGATAAAGCAAGCGCGCTTTCCCAATACTGATTGGCAATAAAAAATACAACGCATCGCGGCGATTAACGACGTGCGTGTATAATAGCGGCACGCGCGTGACTCCGAGGAATCTAGTTAACGCCCGGGTTTTAAAATAAATAAGCGGAAAGCCGTAACGCGCGCGCACCGCGGCGCCACCGCAAAAAAATCCATTTCTCGAATTCGGTTACGACCGCCGACAAAAAACGGAGACGGACGTGTTTATGATCGCGAACGGAGAAGGTGATACCCCCGTCGTACTCCGGGCCGGCGATAACCCCTGGCTGCCGCAGATGCTCGTATAGAAGCTTAAAAGCGTTTCTCGTTTCTCCCTTTCTCTCTCCCGTCCTAGCTCTTTCTGTTTTATACACGACACAAACGTACACACATACAACACACATGCGCTTTCTCTCTTTCTCTCCCGCCTCTTTTTCTTCCTCTCGTCTCGCGGAAAACGATTTTTCCAAAGCAGCTACTCTCGGAGGGTCGGCTCTCGCTCTTGAGAGCGGCGACCTTAAAAAAGCGCTGAAAGACGAATGCGCGACATCGGCGGTGCACTCAGCGTTTACATTCCGATTCACGCGTCCGCGGGATCGACGCGAGCGCAGGATCGGTCTCAGACAACGATGCGAGCGATGACGTTTAAACTGTAGCAATTTTGCGAAAAGCATCCTTGAATTGGGAAATCTCTGCATCAATTTCAAAAACACTAAACTCGCTCATGAGAGCTTTAAACAATTTTTCTATTAATAATATTCTGGAATTTAATAAAAATCCAAAATTAAAAATCTTGATCATAGTTAATATACTCCATATCTCTCGAACGCTCCCCATTCTGAAATATGTTACCGTATATGAAATGTGTTGCATGTTATAGTTTTCGAGCAAAGTTCGAAAAGTACTTGTCGATTGAGATTGTAGTGCATTAATTATTTTGTTATAAATAATCACTTTATAATAATTCCTAACAAAAAAAGTTGTAATAAGTATTTAAATAACTATTTCAAAGAGTTTTCGAAAATTACATAAATACTGAATCTACATTAATTTATTAATGAATTACACAGAGTATTGTTAGATATTTAAAAGTATTTAATACAGATTTGTATACAGATAAATACCTTTATGTATTATTATTTCTATCCACTACTACTCTCTTTTAAATATACTTTATTATTCTTTAGTCCCAATAATTTTTTTTAAGAAGAGCTCTCTGTATCGCGCATATTTTGCGTTTTAATTAATGCAAATAATCTCTTATTTTACCCCTTTAGATACGGTTACTCTTTCGTTTCCCGCGTCGCAATTATAAATGTTATGAATTTCCACGCGATTTTGCGAGCTGATGGACCGGCGCGGCGCCGCGCGCGTGCATGGAGCGGTATGCCGTAAATATATCTTAACGGCGTTCGGCCGTATATTGATGGGAGGTCCGCTGAGTGTGTTGTGTCTAACAGCCTCTTCCTTCTAGTAACGCGCCGTACGCCATCCGCGCGTGCATTTCTCGTAGTAACGTACCGGGTGACTCGTGACACTGCAGTCAACGGTCTCGACGTCGATTCGAGGAATTTGAAGCGGTGCTACTATATGTATGTACAGTAAAGTCGCCGAAAGCGAACGAAAGTTCCTCAACAAAGTACGCTCTCGTTGAATCTGACGGCGCACATCCATTGATAAGAATTGATTCGAAATAAAGTTAATATTTTCCAAGTAGGTAAAACTCTAAATTCATCATAATTTTGTCGCGCATAGAAAGAATAATAAAAATGAACGATCTCGAAATTAACCTTCGATTCTTCTTTTATTTCGTAGCTTATTTATTAGAAGATTATTTTTAAGATCAAGAAAATGCTTTTGGAACTGTAAACGGATTAAGAAAAGAAGTTTAACGGCAAATTCAGATTTTACGCGAGTGAGCGCTTAACTTGTTTCGCTTTAGAAAGGTCAAATTCTGAGGTGTTCGATCGCATAAGCCGCCATATGGGTACGGGACGTACCTGATTGTCCGGATTGTTGAGGGCGAAGTACCCGAGCACCGCGAACAATTCCGAGAGGATGTGAATACCGCTTGCATTCGGCACAGATCCCACCTCCGGTTTGTCCGACAAAGAGTCGCGGGACAGTCGGGTTATTAGGTGGCTCGCTGTCAGCCGCCATTGCAGACTCGTGCCCTCGGCGCCCAGGAAGCTCTGTAACAGAACAGCTTTCCGTGTGCAAAAGAAAAAAAAATTATGTGTATCGATTAATATTTTTATGAACTCCTTTCGATCGGACAGATTTCTCGTAAACGGCTCACGCCGATAAATCCGACGTGGAGCAACGTAGAGAGCTTGAGAGCACTTAATGTTGCCTATTGATATAATTCCGCTCTCTTTCCTCTTTCATCCTGAATTACCGATTCCACCGGCGGTCGCTCAAAGCCCGCTGAAATCTAAGACGGGCATCATCGGGCCGGCTTTATTTGTCGATATATAGAGAGAGAAACCGCGTCGCCGAGAGGCGGCAAAGAGAATAGATAATAACCGGTCGGTTTTTCGGCAAATGCACGCGGGGCTCATCTGGTAATCGACGGGCGTGCTCCCGTGGGAGCACGGGGCACGGCCCTCCCGCGGGGCACACGATAGCCCTTATGGTTTTTGCGGGACGAAGGGCGCGAGGCGCGGCCGCCTCGATTCAATTCGCGGTCGGCTCGCTGCGAGAGAACTTCACGGGAGGCCTTTACGTCTTGACAGGCCGAACCCCCGCGATACATGATATCTCCATCACGCCCGGCGCCCTACGACGATAAGCCGGCATTGTTGGCGGCAACAAGCGGCATCGTTGTCATTTGGAGAGGCGACGCCAGAGGGGGGGGGGGGGGGGACTTGCGGTAATATGCCGAATCGCGAAAACCGTCGCGAATTAAAGAGTAATGGAGCTTATAGCGATGTAATGGATGACAGCCGTCGTCCCGGCTGTCGCTCGAACAGACCGAAATCGAGTATCGCGATAATCGGGATTCGAGAGATATCTCCTAAAATAGAACAAACTAGCCACTGTGCGTGTACTGACTGACATATTTTCATCGCGTATAATTGGAATATTAAAGTGTAACAGACCGTCGGCTCCATATTTACACGCTGGATACGATCTTCGTATTGGTTGAGTAAACTGCGAAATTAAACAGCCGTATTTAGCATGAATCGTCTAGGAAAAGTATCAAAATTGTAATACGACTGTGGACGAGCTGCGCAACGTGATATTTCGATGATGATGAAACTCGGAGGAATGATAATTCAGGAGGGCTGAATGCAATAATAGCGTGCACAGTTCAAAGCCGCAAGCCTATTTGTGATAATCCATAAATACCGCATCGAGCCGTTCGTTTATAACTAACTAAACTTTGCTTGCAGTACACGCCTTTGTCTTTGAAACGGCGTTTTACATTTCGGGCATATTTCTTTCGAAATATTTTTTTTATTTGCATTTTTATATTGTACTCAATTCAGCAATTATTGATATTAATCTCGTTTTATAAAGTGTTTCATTACACTAACACGGAGAGGAGTGAATGCGTTGAAATTACAGAGTAATTAATGAATTAAGAAATTAATAAAAAAAATAAAATAATGCATATACATGTAGATATAGGGGGCCGTTTAATTTCGTCGAGGCTTTACTCTTTAGAGTCGCGAGAGTGAAATTACGTACCTGTAGCGTCCGGAGATCGAGTTCCGCGATCGATTTGAGGAGCCTGAGGCCGTGGCTGGCCAGGGTCCGCACGGCGATCGTGAACGTCTGGCTGGGGGTGGGCGAAGCGCTCTTCTGATTCTGCGGCGCGTACGCGACCGCCGCGTAAAGAGCGCCGATCGCACCCGACGCCTCGGTCGTCGACAAAGTCGACAACAAGTGCGATTCGTTGCTCGTCTGCTCGACACCGCCGCCGCCTCCACCGCCCTCGCCGTGCACGCTGACAGGCTCTTGATCGACGGACCTCCTCAGATGACTGCAGATACGCGCGAGAAGATTGTAAGACGATACCAGCAACGACGACTCATGCTCCTGATCCAGAAAAAAATCCGTCTCGATCAGGGCCCGACTGTGGCGTGACACGCGATCCACTAAGCTGCTGGCTACCAGATATCTGAAGCACAAAAGAATCGAGACGCGTATTATAACTCTCGCGGATCGACGAAACCGCGCTACTTTTTTCTCCCCATGTTCTCGATACCCTTGGAGTCAAGGACAATTCCTATGCTTGAGAAAAATTTTCGATTAAAATTTACAACTTTCTACGTTCTTATTTCATTAGAATCATTGTTATATCTTAAACCTTTGGCTACAGCTGACCTGGATGTGGAACTATACGCTGCACAGCTCATGTCAGTCATGAATGACGTTAGTAGTGTAATCGATGTAAAATGTATAATTATAAATATATTTAAAAAAATAATTGCCTCACATTGTCAGTTTAAAAAAATAACTTTACAAATAATGTTTATACCAATTCAAAAGTAATAATTCATAATATCGATATTACTGAAAAAAATCAAGAATTAAGGAAAAATAATCATTTGTTTAAAAATAACAATATTTCTTAATTGTATCAAATTATAAATAGTATGTTAGCGAGCGTGTGTAACAATGATCGAAAATTTTTTCGATGAAATAAATACAGATTCAAATAATTAAGGATCGACATTTTTGCCTGACAATGCTGAGATATCGAGATATAAAAGATATAAAGAGAACCAATTTGTTTTCAAAGATTGTTTAGAGGGAAATCACGGGCATTTTGTTCTTAGAAAATCGATTGGCGTAAAGCCAGTATATGTATGTGGCGTAAAATATATTATTTAAGAAAACTCGAATCGATTCGTTCACGCAAACGAAATTTTAAGTTACATTTAATGTTAGTATTTATATTTTACTTCTTTTATATTTTAAATTTTCAATACAAGAAGATCGATTCCGGTTGTTTTTCAATTCAGTAAGTACGTGTGAGGGTCGAAGAATTTCGAAAAGCATTGTCACAGCGCGCAGCGGTACGAAACAATGTGTATAACTGACGCGTCTTGCTGATACGACGCGAAAGTGCAGGAACACCTGTTCTAGACGGAGAAACGAACAATTCCGATATTCAAACGGGCCGTCGACCCCTGGACCGACGAAGGATCTCACTTCGGTACTCTCGGCAATCGACGCTCGTCGATCACCGAGCAATCATACGGCAGCGAAGTGTGCATATGGGCGCCAGGGGAGGGAGATGGAATCGGATAAAAAAAAAACAATGTATTGCTTACAGGACAGCATGTGCGACGGCGTAACACGAGAGGATTATAACATCAGTGCGTAATTCCGAGAGAAAGCGAGAGGGTGAGAGGGGGATGAAGGAGCGGCCAGAACGCGAGAAGAGCGTGTAGGGTACTGACGGGGGAGTTGCGACCGGCGGCACACGCGATGCTCATTCTATCGGGTTGTTGTATGTATACGTTTTTCTTTCTCTCGTACTCGTAGGCAGCATCCCCTTTCGCGGCCGCGCAAGCCCGAGGGGGTGCGTGCCTGTCAGCGCGTATTATCGCCGCCCCCTTCGACCCTCCTCGACAGGAACGCACACAAACTCGGGGGTCCGCGCGTCAATGAGTATTGGAATATATAATACACGGTAAAAGAGAGAGAAAGAGAGAGGGTGCGCCGCCCTTCGGCGCTGCGTCGGTGGAAGGCCAACTGTCGCGTCTAATCATAACTAACTGCGAGCTAATCTCGCCGCACTAGCTTCGCCGATTGTAGAGCTTCGCCTAAAAAGGGTTGACGATATTAATCGCGCCCGTATTTTTTCGGAACATTATACTCGCGTCGATATGCGCGACGATATTCCCGTCTCCGAAAGCGACGCGGGTTTAAAAGACGCGAAATTCCAGAAGATGAATTTTTAACAGCCCGCCCGTCGACACGAGATACGGAATATACACGGGATCCGGTTTGCCGAGTCGCGTCACCGTCCGTGGAGACGTCAATTTTTCTTTTTTACTTCTTGCACTCGTTCTCCCAATAGGCGCGACAGACGACGACGACGACGCTCCGTGTGAGAGTCCTTTAAGCCTGTCGGAGCCTGCCGGAGATACGGACAATGGACGAATGCGAGTCGCCGGCGGTCAGACGTGCAGCGTGGATGCCGTCGAACAGAGTGTGCGACGCGGGGCCCCGAGTAAATTCGCTAATAAAATGCAGCGAAATGATCGCGCTGCGCGGATCAGGATTGCTCGACACGCCGCCGGTCGCCGGCTCGCGCGATTACACGCCGAGAACCCCTCCGCGCCCTTATAATCTGCAACAACACGGGCGACAGTTGGGGGACAACAGAGAGGGGGACTTCGCGTCTTCGAATGCAATAATTTTGCGACGCAAGGCCGAGTGTGGCGAGTCCCCCCCCTCCCCTCCGCCGTTCCACCATCCTGCTTCCGTTTCGCTCTACGGTAGCGCGCGGGATTACATCCGTGAAAATCACTGCACCGAATCGCTTTAATCCTTTAACCTTAATAGCGGGGATAAATCCTTCCCGATCCGGGTGATGCTATTCACTCGAAACATATATTAAATCATACTTTCATAATGTAATCGCAATGGGGTATGCTATAGGCGCAGAGGGTGTCTCGGAATCAGTTCTACAACCACAGACCCGGTCAATTTGGCAATGGTTTTTCCTTGAACATCGAGAGAAATAATTTCGTTCTGCCGTTTTCTGCTATAAAATTTGAATACTAAATACTCACGTAATTAAATCTCAAACTGAGACGTCCTCGTTACACGCTCCATTTAATTAATTTAAAAAATTTTTTTGTTATTCACTTGCAAATATTAAGATGTTTCGAACCGGCTCTAAATATTGCAATATTAGAAGTGGACTTTCGCCCGTTAATATTCAACTCTCCGTCAACCTCTGCGATAACGCAATGAGTTGTAGACCTATATAATACGTCATTCTTAATCGGGTTTGATAACATCTGTAGTTATGAAACTGACCAATCACGGTCATTTTATTCTTCAGAGGAATAGCTTTGATTAGCTACAGGATATTATTAAACCAGACTAAGAGTGACGTGTAAACGTATTGTATCTTCTCAAGAACGGGGTGGGAGAGTTAAGTTTTGCTATTAGCTTTCAATTAGAAATTCAATCGGGCGAAAGGCGATTGAATTGTCCTTAGAATATACAATGTATATTATACAATGTATTTCCTCAATCTGTCATTCAGTCTACCGCACGCGTACCAGAGGCGACTCGCGCCAACCAGGAAGATCCCGTGTCCCGATCTTCACGCACGTCCGCGTCAGGGAGGAAAGGCGGGGGATGCGTCGCCGGCCCGAGATTGCGATCTATCATTGAATGTTTGCGGGGGGAAAGTCTCCAGGCAAATATATCGAATTTATTTATTATCCCCTCGTCCCGCCCCTGCACGCATCCTGGCGGTACGGAGGAGCGGGGGGGGGGCGAGGGAAGAGGATGACGCGGGGGGACTGACGAGCCGGCTGCCCCGTATATACCGCTACCCCGGAGAGAGAGGCCGCCATTAGCTAACCATATGATTATTTCATAGCGAGCTCGCGAGGGTGCATATCTTTACGCTTCCAGCCCGCACCCCCGACCCCCACGAGTCGGCGGTGGCTTACGCGATTTGCGCGCTGCACCGCGCGAGTGCACTTACGGGCGGGAAAAAGGCTCTTCGAGGGAGGGAAGAGGGTAGGCTTACCCCCTGAGGAGGAGGGTAATCGAACGGATGGCTCGTAATTTGTGTGTCGTGCCTGGATTATCAGAGAGCGCGGAAATACGCGCCTATCCGGTTTACGCGGTGTCGCGCGTAACTCGACTTACCGCGAGGACAATCGCAAGTGTCTTTCGTACACGTAACAACAACGGATGCCAGGATCGAAGTAAGTAGTCCTTGGTCGTAACAATTCGGGCCGCAATTTCGGTCAAGTATAACGGTTTATACCGCGTTTGCCGCGTTCAGCAAGAACATATATTTTTTAGGATGATATGGACGATATGGAATATTTGTTCCCCAAAGTGCTACATGTATTTAGAATAATATCGGCGCGATGCGTATGGGTGATAAAAAATACGTGACTTTGACAAACGAGGCGGAATAAAAATAAGCGGAAACAATTTTTCTGTTAATCCGAACGAATAACGCGGTGGTATCTAGCTGAAAATCGCCGCAACAAATTTTTCGTGAACGCGGGTGAGTCAGCCGAATAGCCCGAATAACACACCGGAATTAATGCTGTAAATCAATCAAAAATGTAATTTCCGACGTATGTACGGATGGAAACGCAAATATTTTGTATAGCGTGTATACTATAGGAAAAAGGATATAAATCTATAGATGTACTATTCATTACACGACTGAATTGATATAAACAATGCAGTTATTAATTAATACGGTGAATTGATTATTAAATATATATATATATTTTTTTTTGTTTTCCAAAGTGCATATTTATGTGATACATGTATAATTTATCCGCATAGAATTTCAAAATATTTAAATTGTTGATTTGAAATAATTGCAATATAGTCCATTTTGACGTACCTAAATTTAATGTAAACCGCACTTGGAAATTGTTCGTCGAAGGAATGGCGGTCATGGTAAGAATAACAGAATTTCCAGGTCCAGTGTGCTCGTGGAAATATTCCACTTCGGCGCCGGACAAACGCGCCTGGCCAGAAGTGCCATTTCGCTATTTCGACAATAGGGTATGTTTGCGCAACGAAATGGCAGAAGTGTGTAAATGACAGTCGCGTATCATTGAGTCGGGAAAAAAAGAGGGAGACGCGGGGTGCGGCGGTCGCGGACCACTCGGTCGCCAATCTTGCTCGGTATTTTCGATTCTCCATTATCGATCGTACGCGTCAAAATATAGGTACACATTTTTTCTAATTTAACGTAAAAAAAAAAGGGACAGAACGAGACGGCACAAAATTGAAAAATGTGCGCGTAAAATTGTCAACGATAACTTCCTACAGTAGCAAAGTTACATCTATAGAGGGATAAATAAAATGTCATTTTTTTCAATCGTACAAAAAAACAAGATAACATCATATATAGGAGCATACGCGATCGTTCTGTTTAAACTATTAAAACGCGCCATCGCGTGCGCGCTAACCCCCGACGAGTTTGTATTAAATGCCAATAAGGGACGCCGGCACGTGAAATAAAGCCTGAAACAAGGTCAAATGGGTGGTCTTCGTCGAATTGGTAATGTATTATAATCCCGAGCTCTGACATCCAGCAACTCAGGATATTGCTACTCCGAATTCGTTGATGCGTAATGCATTCGCGCTGGGATTTCGGGTGGCGCGGGGGATGAAGCCCGGCAGCACTACGGTACTCCGTACGTACCAGCCGGAGAGTCTAGAGGAGGGGGGGAGGGGGGTGAAGAGCGTAGGGTGAAGAGCCGCTAACTCTATGCGACTTGGCCGAGCATAGCGACGGTGTCGAGCGTACTGTAAATTCGCTCAAACGATGCGCGAATAAGCGCGAATAAAAGTAAACACGAGAATTTCGATGGAACTTCCGCGGTTCTCCTCTACATTTCAACGAAGATAAACCGACGATTATGCGAGCTGCTTCAAAATAATTTCAAAATTATAGAAATCAAATAACGGAAACGAAAAGGAGTTTAGTTTTTAGATAAAACAGCAAGATATAATAAAAATTAGTTAAAGCAATTTAAAAAAAAGAACTGATATACCTAAATTGTCAAATTATTACAAGCATCTCGTCTATATGTAATACTATATACTGCGTAAAAACATCACTGAGCCGAGCTTTCAGAGTACCAATTATTTTTTTTCTCTTTTTTTTCGGCAACGATATAATGTTGACATTTCTATTTGATTCCTGAAAAAAACTTTATGACTGTTCGAAATTGCTAAAAATGTCGCGCCGACATCCATTATTAGCGGGCAGTGTAAAATCCGCGCATCGGTTTCCTGTAAACCTGAATTTTTTAATAACCGATTGCAGCTCTGTTGACTGGAGACCATTTACCGATATTCAATATGTTATGAACATGCCGGTGAAATGTATTCGGTGCTGTGCTTCGGCAAAGTACAGCCCCCGTTTGCGCGTATTTATACGTGGAGTAGAATTTCTAAAAATAATTTATGTTTACCTACAGAAATTCAATATTCCCGAGGAGAAGATACGTACGGCCGCGGTACAAAATGGCAGGTACGCGGTCGCATCTAGTATATTTACATAAAAATACGCTTTTATACAAGGATGTATATCGGCTGTACTCAGTAAGAGACGAGGTAAAGGCAAAATATCTCTAAAATAAATACAGCATTGCTCAATCAATTTAGTTGTCGATCTATTTGCGGAAAAACCTCAGGAGTTACTTGAACGAAAAATAATTATAACAATTAAACAATTAGCGCAACTTATTTATACGTGTATAAAGTTGCCTGTATCATAATGTGTAAAAAAAAAAAAATTACAAAACTCTCTTGACATCATACGATTTTTAAATCGTTTCCGGTAATTTATCAAAAAATCAAGATATGAAAAATTTAACACTCAATAACTTAATGAATAATAATAGAGGATTGAAATCCGGGCTATGTTTTCCAACAAATAGAATATCGCGCGCTCAACGTTGTATTTTTTTAATACTTTTTTTACCGACGTATATTATTTTTCCCGATACTTCCATCATAGATACACTGGCAGCAGAAGCTCTCCTAGAGGGGAGGGGGGGAGGGGGAGAGGAGAGGAGGAGGGGCGTTATACTTTTGTGAGTGTACAATGTATCTCGCCATGTCAGAGTCAACACCGGATTTCTTCTCCGGCGTCGTTTAAAGCTAGGCCCCCCACGCCGGATGAGTGCGCGGAGGATAATAGACAACGTTGAAGCTCGCCACTTAGCAGAATGGGAACAAGAACAGCCGCTCTGCCTATTTCTACTTGCGCCCCTATCCCAGCCTGATCAAATACTCGGCTCCAATCCCGCGGTTCCCATTACTACTGCCGCTCGGTGTCATCGCTGTCGTTGACAGCACTATTATTGCCGAAGATCCCTCTCCTCGCCTCGGGATCGCACGAAATGTGAAAAAGTTTTCAGCAAGCTTGAAAACTAATAAAATTAGAGGACTGACATACTTCGACGGATATAAAAATTTCCTTCGTTATATTCGTTTTTAAATCATTTATTACGGAAATCATGTAATCCATTCTGATCGTGAAGCGACAATTTTTTCCGAGCTAATCGGTTACTCAGTTTCACGTCACGCTATATCGCATCGGTGAGCAACGTAGCACTTAACGCTGTCCGAGGAGCAGATTAAAGGATGCGCGCTTTGGGAATGAGCACACGTCACTACGAGGCGGAAGGCTTCGGAAATGAATCACTGACCAACACCCGGCGACGCCAGCTGATACTTCAAGTGCATCTGCTGTCTATTTGACGCTGAATCGCCAAACTAGCGTTTACCTTAAATTTATGACGCGACACGCCACGATCTGGAACAGTTAGCTTCCGAAACGTGATCGTCTCTCTCGGCAGAATGTAAAACGGGTCGAGTATCGAATCTCCTGACGTGAATTCAAGTTTGTGATGTAAATAGAAAGCGTCAGATGTGCCAGAATTATAAAATAAAACCGTTTGTTTTTATAGCAAAAGTAGTAAGAGTATGTAGGTACAATTTTGAAATATAACGGCAAATAGTAACGAGGATGCGAGTTGCAAACGGCGCGTCTATTCTGGCAAGATTTGGGAAACTAAATTTGCGCCCGGTTTCCAAATATACAGCTCGAATCTGAACCCGTTTAAAAAAAAAGAGTTAATGAGTGCTGCAGATGAAATCCGTAGGGGATGTTATTCTCTTTGTATAGAAACATTCGCATTGCAAAAAAAAAAACACTTTTTTCGCGCGCTTCAATTTTTGTCGTTAAAATTGTATACCCGTGAGCTTTTAAAATAAAAAGGCGCGCGTGCATTATGCAAACGATCCGATAATTAATAATAATTGGAAAGTGAGAAGGACTTATCGCTCGCGCGCTTGTGTAACGTTTACAAGATAAAATACAATGTCATCATAATTAATTCGGCCGGCGCGCGCATTGTCGGTAATAATTTAAATCATTATTTATGCGCGCGAACGATACCACCTGCCAATCGCGTATTCGATGTAATATTTAGCCGGCTATTTGCATGTCTGAATTCCAATATGAAAAGAAGTTAATTAAACACGAGCCGCGCATGCAGTTTGCTGCGTTAAACTACGTACGTAACTTTTTGCGGCAAAAAAAAAAACAGTTCATCGTTTTCGAAACTATCGCTAAAAAGACTCATCCATGAAGTAACTTCCTGCTTCGCGGTGATACCAAAAAATATCTAAAAACCATAAGAATTGCGAAAAAATGCCGACTGAATATCGCACGTATATGTATATAAAAAAGTTCTTCTAAGCTCTTGTTCTTCTTCTTTGACCATATTTAGAAATGATTTTTCCTTAGCACAAAATGATCGAATTGAAATTGCGCTGTCTCCAGTTTCTATTTGAGCAAGCTTCAAATTCGACACAAGTAAAGTTTAATCGAATTAAGTTAACGAAGCATAAGGAGTCATGCGTGCTCCATTTATGTTTTACGAAACTGCTATAATTCTCGATGAAAAAAAAAAAACCAGTCGCTCTTTCAATCACAATTGATTCGGAAAAAGAAGTCTTTTCGCGTGCCCGAGCGTTTACGTGGAAATTCCTCTTCTCATTCTCCAATACGATTTCCAAGTTTGCACGTGTAATTTTTCAACACCCTGTGTACGAGCACGCTAAACCGATTCGCGGTGTATCGACCAATCCTGCGAGCAACACGTAGAAAAAAGGAGCGCAACGAAAATACGAAGAATAGCAAACGACTGGGCGTGTTGCGCGTAGGTCGCCGATAGCTCGGCACAAAGAGAGGGAAAGAGAGACGGAAAAGGAAAGGGAGAAAGGAAAAGAGAGAAAGAGAGACGGAGGGATGAGTCGAGTCCGTACGAAAGAGGGTTGAGAGGATACGAGGAGGGGTAGGGAGGGCGGGCGGGCGGGGGGAAGGGGAAAGAGGGTATACACCGGCCGAGGGTGAATTTGGACGAGGAGAAACAGAGAGGGAGCGAGGAGGAGAGAACGAGACGAAGGGGAGGAGAGCAGTCCATTAGCAGATTACGTACCCAGCCCGCCTCGCTCATTCACCCCCGCGATGTTTTTTCTTCTTCTCCCCCTTTCTTCCGCGACCGCCGATGATCTTGCCGGGTCTACGCCGAGCCACCCTCGCGCGCTTTCAGGCTCGCCTGCAAAGCCGCCTTCGTTCGAGGACGCGAAACGTGGCAGGTGAACCCCCCGTGAGCTCCGGCCACCCGCCACCGTTTGGACCGTCGCCAGAAACGTTATCGGTTTTTGGTCGGCGACGCGCCGATTTCGTCGATTACAGCTAGAGTTT